>NC_048533.1:2749890-3052921 GCF_008121235.1 Drosophila subobscura | reverse complement strand
AGTAAATCATGAAAGACCTCATATAATCTACTTCTCTGTGTTTTACACCGCATCAACTATTCGACTACGGTAAGTCTCAAGCTCTTCTTCTTGTAGTTTCTTTGGTGATTCTTTGGTGAAACATCAAATGCGCTTAACTGTTTCGCCTGCCCTTCTTCACTCTTTTGGCTCGCACACGCTGTGACACGCATAAAGGGGGAGGGAAGACGGCCAAGCAGCAGACAAATTGATAACGAGAAGGGACGTGTGAGACGCTTCTTACGCGTCACAACTTTTATACCCGGCACTCAGTACTACATCTGCAACTTAGCGGTTATTTGTTCAATTTTACATTTTTTCTTCATCTGTCATCTACATCAACAACACTACTCACGCCAACACGCTCCTTTAGCTCGCCACCCTCCCCTAGAAACACACACTGCAGAGTCGCGGCAGAGTCAGCGGCAGAGTCAGCGGCAGAGGCAGCGGCAGAGGCAGTGGCAGTGACGTGTCAGGGGCCAGGCCATAAACAGCGCGAAGCAGAGTGTGAATGCTGCCGGACGGGGTGGGTTTGGCTACTGCAAATTAATTTCTTCATTGTGGCTATAATAATGATCCAATCGGGTCCCAATTTGGTGATCTCATAGATAAGGTCATTCCCTACGGAATGGCGTTTTTAGTTTTCTGCTATCTTCAAAATTGTAGATTTAGGAGGTTTTCGCCCTTTAGCGGAGGCGGAAGGGGGCGTGGCTCATTTTTGAAATACACTGGTTTCAGTGTGAGCATACAGCAGTCTGGTGCCAAAATTTGGTGGCTCTAGCTCTTATAGTCTCTGAGAACTAGCCGACAAACAAGACGGACGGACGGACGGACGGACGGACGGACGGACGGACGGACGGACAGACAGACATGGCTCAATCGACTCGGCTATTGATGCTGATCAAGAATATATATACTTTATGGGGTCGGAAACGTTTCCTTCTGTGCGTTACATACAACCGTTATCTGCACAAATACAATATACCCTATTTACTCTTCGAGTACCGGGTATAAAAAGTCACAGAATGAAGTCACACAGTCGCATCGAATCACAATCGTCGAGAAATACACACAAAGGGTACGGGAAAGGGAGTAAGAAAGGAAGGAGGGGAGGTCTGCTATTGAGAGAAATTCCATGTCTTGTTGGGGGAACGGGAAAGTGGAAGTTATTGTTGCGGCGGGATTTCTTTCGCTTTAATTTCTGTGCTTATGTTTTGTTTTGTGTATTTTCCTTTAGTTTTCTTCCGGCTTTTTCTCAACTTTTGGACTCTGGTTATGGAGTGGAGTCTTGTCACGTAATGTAGTCGCTTGCAGCGGATCGTAGTATCTGCTACGTGTTTGTTTATCTGTGGCCCTGACCTAAGACAAGCGAATCGGACAAGACTCTGCCCGTTTATCTGTTTATCTGTGGCAAGTGGGTTATCCCACGCGTGGGAGTAGGAAATGAAGAATAAAATGCAAAGTAAATGTGTGAGGATTTGGAGTATTGGTTGGTGTTTTGCAGCAGGTGCAGTTCTTGGAGCTTGAAATAAAGGGAATTTAAAACTCGTAATAGTCTCCCTAATCGATTTATTCACATTGATTTAATTCCACAAAGAATTTAACGTGGTAGCTCAAACCCAATTCAAAACTAATCAAATTTGTCGTCAGAGTTCAAAGTAATCGAATGGCCGCAGCTGTAGCTGTGTGTCTATGGATGTGGGCAGTTTGTTGATGAGATTTAATTAAGTTTATGTTCAATTAAAGCCTGGCTATCTGGGCCACAACTCCAATCGATGAATGGATGGATGGTGTTTCTTTGTTTGTCTCTGCATATAATTATAATTATCCAACCGTTATCATCTCAGAGATACATAAGTTGAACCACGGGGTGAGGGACATTGTGTCTGTGTGTGCTCCACTCTCCAGATGTAGAGTGTCACTCTCCACGGAATGTGTTTGCACTTGCCACCGCCTTGGGGGCTATTTAATGTCGAGAGGAGTGGAGCGAGGCAAGGTCTTTGCCTGCCATTTGCTGTAATGCGAGGCGATGATGTTTGCTGCCCCACACGATGATGTTCGATTAATTTTGCACAACGATTTGAACAGAGTTTGGTGTCCTAATAATTATGGGGGCGGCATTTGGGGCACGTACAACAAACAGTGGCATGGCACGAAAGCAAACGTATTAAATACAAAATACAGGAAGAACTCAACCTGCCTGCACCTGCCTCCAAGAGGCTGAAGGCCCCTCAAGTAGTCGTCATCATCAGTCATGCGTGCGCAGATATTTTAAGTGCTTCCTCTTGGTGGAACGTGCTCCAGAGGCAGCTCCGACTCCTCCCCATCGATAACCAAGTATCGGACTTTACACATAGCAACAGATAGACAGAGAGAGAGAGAGAGATAGACGATAGACGATAGAGAGATGTAGAGGCAGAAAGAGACGAGCAAACAGAGGTTGCTGCCACATTATAACATCGATGCAGGCAGACAGGCCTCCGCCTCCGCCTTCGCCTCCGAGGCTCGTCCTTAAGTGCATCAGCCTACCCAACCATCCACCCATGCGATTACCAATCTAACGGGTGAATCCTTTAGGCCTCTGCCAGGCGGCTGCACTTCATTCCTGATTCCCCCTGCGACTGCCACTGCCACAGCCACAGCCCCTGGCACTGCCACAGCCACTGCCACTGGCAGGGCTTAAAGGGCCATAATGAATGGACACTTGAAGCGCGTGAAAGGATGAAATCGCAGGGAAATTTATTTTCAAGTGGAGTTTGCAAAACTACGATGAATGTGGGTCCCAGTAGCAATTCCATCGATGTGGGAAGAGGGAAAAGAGAACCCAGAAAAGATAAAGCCATTGATAAGCTGCTTGAACTACTGCTGATTAGTAAAGAGTACACTTAGCACATTGTTTAATCAGTGGCATAAGTATTTCCCATTTTCAGAGATATTACTTCCGGCTGAATAACTTCTGACAAAACGATTCTGCACTCGTTTCCCCTTCCGCATGCACCGTTGTTGAGTATCCCAGGGTATTTCTCCACTGTTCTTCGTGTGTTTAGCGGCTTTGTTGTGGGATTATTACCCACTCACCATCCTGCACATAATGGGTACGAGTATGTGTTGTATTATGTGCTTAAGCACCCAACGCAGCAGAATGGCAGCAGTAGATTCCATCGGTATACCCATTGCATTATGCGAATCGCATTGCATTATAATGCCTCTGTCTCTGCCTCTGCCTCTGCCTCTGATTCACTGATTGTTGTTCTTGTTGATTGTTTGCTGCTGGCTGCTGTGGGTGTGGGTTTTGCTGCCTCCCACAATCCAGAGACAATAGGTGTTTGTGTTTGTGTTTGCATGCAGCTGCGACGCAGCGGTTAAGCGCAGGGTGTGCTTGCTATCAGGTAGATCGGGTTCGGCGCGCTTGGAAGCTCGAAGCAACCGAGGTATGTAATCGTGCATGATCGAACATGTTCGATCGCATGTGCCGTTGCTGATACGGTGCCCCGCTCCACATTAAGTGTAGCTTCTTTAAGCATTCGTTGCTTGCTGATAATTGAAATGAAGAAAGCACACTGAAGAAAGAGAATATTTGCGAGCAGCGAGAGAGCAAAACAGTTAACATGAGCACCTTTACCATTCACAGTGCTTGTCACTCTTGGCTCCCCCCTCTTTAATTCTCTTGCCCCCATGTCTGATGCTCCTGGAGAACAATGCGTTCAGAAATAATACAGAAAACAAAAACAAATCCAGAGAGAAAAGAAGGAAAAATCTGCTTTTCTTTTCAGGGAAAAACACTGCATTAGAGGGCCGCCTGCTGACACTTAAAATACAACAAAAAAATAAAAAATATAAAGGAAACAACAACAAAACAAACAATTAACCCTGGAATGCCAACGGTGGGTGTGATGTGACCGCTTGACACTTGTCAGGAGGAAAAGCAACGGGGAAAAGTGTCAAAGAAAAGTTGCTTTTGTTAAAGGTAAAACGATGATAAGAGAAGGGACTTTTTGTGGCTTTATTTAAAGGATAACTTTGATGAAGAAAATGCTATAAAATTGTGGACCAGACTTTTATGGAATGATTATTTCTGCATAAGAAAAGGGCAAAATAACTCTCACATTTGCCCAATAAATTCTTGCTTTAAAAACTCTAAAGAGCCTCCCCCTTTGGGAGGGCCTGGGCCTGGGCCTGGGAGTGGGAGTGGGGGCCTGCCTTCAAGGTCAGGCCTCTACTAATACATCACGGGTCATTTATTTGAAATGCTCTCATCCTGGGGCTTCTGCTGCCACTCAGCTGCCACTTCGCTTCACTCCCCTGGGGGTCTGGGATTGTCAAGTGCATGAAATATTTCAAAACATTTCGGAGACTCTTTCTGGAGGGGGTAGGACGGGGCCGGCTGTGTGTGTTTGACAAGCCTTCAAACTCCCGTTAAGCGGCGGCCACTCTTCAAGTGTGCCGCCTCTCCAGAGGCACCACTCCTGCTTTTCCCTTTTCCATTTCCCAAAGAAAAACGAAGAAACGAAAAAGGAATTCGAAAGAAATTTCATTTCCTGGATGTTCCACGAGTGGGAATGGAGGAGGCTCAGGCCCAATCCTGGACCTCGACCTGCAGCTCCTCCACTTCACTCCACTCCACTCATTCATTCATTTGGCTTTAACATAAAACCAATTTAAACTTGGCCCAAGGCGTGGCAGCAAGGAGGGGCAGGGACTGTTTAACGTGCCTCAATATGCAGCAGACAGACAATAACAAACTACCTCTCGCGCACACACAGAGGAACAAAAAAAAGAGGAGAGAGAAAAGAGAAAGAGAAACCATTTTAATTTCATTTCAGAGAGGAGTCGTAATTTTAAGTTCGAGTTCGAGTTTCCATTTGAAGGGAAGGATGGAGACGGCCACCTGAGAGCGGGTCGGGGAGGGGCTCTGGAAGCTGCCACTTAATACTCGTGGGAAAAACAACAATGAGAGTTGGCAAAAACGGAAGAGCGAGCAGCAGGGGAGGTGGAAACTTGATAATAACTCGGAACTTCGCAGCCATCCCACCCGCCAGGATTCTTCGGGGGGCTTGCATTTGCTTTTTGGCTTTATTCCTTAAGAGCCAAAAGTTTTGCTCCCCACCACTCTGCCCCGCCACGCTGGAGGATGTTGTGGTTGTTTCGTAGGGGGATGTGGCACTGCACCCCCCCTGCTCTTCGCCTGCTGCTCCCTTTCATAATTTGCGGAATTGCTAGAGGATTGTGGAAATTAAGCGACTCCTTCGCTCGCTCTCTCTCTCGCTCTCTCTCTCTCATAACAAAAACAAGGCAGCCTCCTACTTAGGCGATAACGATTAAGGCAACAGATTTATGCACACACTCACACACACAGTGTTTGTGCTACATGCCACAACAGGTGCCAGGAGCACACCACACAAGTAGGCGGCCCAATCTTCTAACCCATCATCTGCTTGGGGCTCCACATCATCCCTTTGGCCCTCTCCCGTAGTTAAGTGCAGGCGCAATTTAAATTCCAAATTTGTTAAACTGTCACAAGTGTTTTGAATGCGAAATGAGGAAGTGGTCCACCAGCGCCCACACCTCCACACCCCGGAGCGGCTGAGAGCACAGACAGTGCGGAACATGACATTAGGGCAAAGGTTTCCAGGGAAAGCAAAGGAAATTTCAGGAAATCAAAGACACAAAAATACTCAGAGATTTATGATATTCCATTCTATGATATAATTTCTTTTGAAAATTTACTTTGAATTTGAATGCAAACGAGAAGGGACGTGTGGTACGTTTCTTACGCGTCACAACTTTTATACCCGGCACTCAGTAATACATCTGCACTTCAGCGGTTATTTGTCAAATTTTTTCTTCATCTGTCATCTTCATCAACAACACCACTCACGCCAACACGCTCCTTTAGCTCGCCACCCTCCCCTAGAGACACACACTACAGAGTCATGGCAGAGTCGCGGCAGAGCCACGGCAGAGGCCATAAACTGCGCGAAGCAGAGTGTGAATGAGAGAATATGTAAAAAACAAATATAAGCTGCGGGACGGGGTGGGTTTAGCCACTGCAAATTAATTTCTTCATTGTGGCTATAATAATGATCCAATTGGATTCCAATTTGGTGATCGGATAGATATGGTCATTCCCTACTGACTGGCGTTTTTATCGTTTTCTTTTATCTTCAAAGTTGTAGATTTGGGAGGTTTTCGCCCTTTTGCGGAGGCGGAAGGGGGCGTGGCTAATTTTTGAGCATACAGAAGTATGGATGCAAAATTTGGTGGCTCTAGCTTTTATAGTCTCTGAGATCCAGGCGCTCAACAAGACGGACGGACGGACGGACAGACGGACAGAAAGACATGGCTCTATCGACTCGGCTATTGATGCTGATCAAGAATATATATACTTTATGGGGTCGGAAACGTTTGCTTCTGTGCGTTACATACAACCGTTATTCCCCACAAATACAATATACCCTATTTACTCTTCTAGTACCGGGTATAAAAACCTTCCATCGATTGTATACCTTATCCATATGTCACACACTGTAGCATACAAGCGAGTGCCTGGAGTGCATGGGGGGCACGTGGCTGGGCGCATAATTATACAGCGAAAATCTGTGAAGCCCATGAAGAAGCGATGAGCGATGGCTGAGCCGGAGAGGGGAGGGGCGCAGAGTCAGGTGAACGTGAAAATTGCTTGCAAAAATAATAAAAAACCCAAAGAAAAAGGAAACTTTGGCTTTTAGGAAATTCTAGGAGCGGGGGCCAACCGTGATGTGTCCTAAACAAACAGAGAAAAGTTCGGTGGAGTGGGTAGACGCCGCACGTTGAGTTACGTTGCCACACGCACATCGTGTGGCATGTGTAGGCGAGTGTGTTGCTGTGTGTGTGTGTGTGCGCTGCATGAGTAATAGTAATGATGTTGCCCCACTCAAGAAGTAGAACGTGGCATGCCCCAAAGAAGGCGCCATCGGGGCTTATGAATAAATTAAGAGGCCTCCTCCTCCTCCTCCACCTCGTCGCAGGAAACGGGGACAGAAGGCGCAAATAAAAAAGAGCAATTTAAATGCGAAACGAACGAAAAATGTTGTTCGCGGAGGCGACGCCTCCAAGAAGCAGACGATGGTGGTTCAGGGGGCAAGAGGAGCCGAGATAAGGCCAAGACTAAAGATAATTCCGTTTAAATAGAATCCCAGGCAAAAGGGCCATGCCACATGCCACACACATACCCCCTAGGCGACGCTTTGGGGCAAACAAACTGCAAGAAATAAAGAAAATGACGCCACTGACATCTCAGCGCTGGAACGGGGGGGGCAGGAGCGAGGCGTCTGGAAGGGGCACTCGCACAGGTGATTTACATAGCATACTTAAGTGGAGCACTTTGTGAACTGCAGGACTCGCTTTGGTGGGAGGGATATCATCATCATCAGAGCCTTAACAAATGCTGCTCCCACGAACACAAAAACACAGCAGATGCAGAGACAGAGATAGAGAGGCAGAGAAAGGGAGAGAGCAAGGCCCCATCAGGGGAAGAGAAAATCATAAAAAAAAGCGAATTTTGATGAATAAAATGTATTACAAGCGACCGAAGGAAGGAACGAACGAACGAACGAACGAACAGATGGAGAGCATACGGCAAGGAGTTTGACATTTTTATTATGTCACCAGAGACACGACCGACAGAGAAATCAGAGAGCAGCGACAGATGGCAGCACGCGATGAAAGAAGCTAAAAACAGTAGGGGGAGAATGAAACCGATGAAAGACCTAGAAGGAAGGGGAGACATCGATCAAAGAAGTGGAAATTAAATGGCAGCAGCCAGCAGACTGAGAAATACCCTCCGTATGAGAATATTCCTCAGTTTTGTATTTAAATTGCATAGAGCCAAGAGATTTCTGAATCGTTTTAGAAGCCCACAAATGTATCCGTATTCTTTGGCATTACTAAATAAGTTCCCTAAGACTCTTCCCTTCGGGGTTTTCGTTCACTTGCAAAAAGTACAAAAACTCTACCCACAAAACCATAACCACCCCGGCAAATCCTGGCATTGCTGGCAAAGTACTTGAGTTGTCCTCAAAACTTAAGGATTCGTTGGGTTTGTGGAGAGTCAAGTCAAGTGTCAGGCAGAGTCCCTGTGGCAGGATTAGCGACGACGACGACGACGGGGAAAAAGCTTGCAACAGTCGCGGGACAACAAACAAGTTTTGCGCATTAGTCGTCGCCCCACGGCCCAAAAATTCTATGGAAATCCGAGGGGAGTCCTTGGAGCGCACCTAATTCAATTATTATTGCTCCTGCGAGGAGAAACATCAGCAGGCGGTTCCAGCACACAGGACACACTCGCTGGAAATACATTTTAGAATAAATATGATTTATTATGTTTGACGTCGTGGACACACCCTCAAAGGGGTTGAAAAAAAGTGTGGAGACGACCCTCAGGGAGCAGGCAATCTGTTCCACAGCCTCGAAGGAATGGAAGGAGGCTCCTCTTTTTACGAGCTAAAATAGAGTCAAAGGGGAAATGTTTTACCCCCGAGGGTTCAGAGAATCCTTTGCAAAGGCTTTCGGGTCATCAACAGGTGAAAGGAGGAGCTCGGGCTGTGGGCTTTGGGCTTTGACAAACATGAAAGGGAAATGCGGAAAATGTGGGAAATGTACGCAAATGCAATATAAATTTACTGTATGATTGATATTGGTTATGCAATGAGCACGACACGCGTATCGACTGTACATATATGTATGTGCATATATTCCTTGGCTGCTTTCCAGCCTTAATGGATGTGATATAATATTGACACAGGACGAGCCATGTCCCGGGCGCCCTCGAAAAAATAAAATGATTGCCAGGAGATTGCCGGGCTATTAGCGCGGGGCCCCACAATACTCTGGGTGCCCAGAAAATGGCGAAATTGATGGGGAAATCGGATGGAGAGCAAAGCTCTTTGGCTCTCGCTTGGGCCCTGCCTCAGAGGCAGATTCCCACAATGAAGTCAAAAGGGGATTCTGAAAGAGTTTGAGGCGAGTGATTGAATGATTAAGGAAGTCATTCACATGATTGTTGGAAGGCGTTGAAGGTTGATTTTTTAGCAGATTTGCTTAGAGATTTACCATGTGAACGATTGAGTAAGAGATGGGGAATAATCTGAGGGAAATGAAGGAAGTCTTTAGAGATCTTTATCCCTGTTTTTACACTTGACATCCGAGTGGTTCTTTAGTTGATAGTTTGCACGTTTATTAATAGTCTCTCGTTGCTTTTCCTGCATCGAAAAGAGTCACAAACTACATTTTTAATGCACTCAAAAGACATGTTCCACGCGCTCCTGCTCTTCTCTCCTTTACTTCTACTTATCTCATGGTTCCATCACACATTTAAATATTAAACTAGTTCTCGCTCTCTTTCTCTCTCTCTCTCTGCTAATTCCCCCATTAAATATTAACCACTGAAAGAAGTTTTCACTTTTAATATGCTCCATTAAGAGCTTTTACTAAGCTTTATTTAGTCCTGGGGTTTTTGTTCCGTTGTTTTTTAGGAGCATTTGCCAAGCGGTTCTCTGGGGCCGCAAATTGTGCAAATTGATTAATTGCTAAATTCCTCGAACCATAAATAATTTAGAGAATAATTTAAAGAGAACAGCAACAGCTGTTGAAGGTTGAAACTTTCACTCGAAGAACTGCCTCGAAATGGGAATATTTAAATGCATATTTAGCTGCCACAACAGAATTATTTGCATATTTGATTGTATTTTAAACAGAAGAATGAATGGAAGCCATGCGTTGCGATGCGAATATGATGGAAATTCTTGACATATATTTCCCACCCCCCGAAAAGTTTGCCAAAAGTATTTTTTGTGTGGCATTAGTTGGGGCTTCCACACACACACACACACACAGGACGGACGAGGAGACTTTGAATGGGTGCTCCGTGTCCCTTGTCCTGTTACGGGGATTCTGCTGGATGTCCTGCATAATCCCCCCTAGATTATCGCACAATGGTGATGCCACACACACAAACGCATTTATTCAGTGGAACGTGCAACGTAATATGATTTAGAATGAACCATAAATTCACCCAAAACGCAGAGAGGGACCGAATTGTAGTTCTAATCAGGCAAAGGCCAAAGCGATACATCCACAGGAGCAGCCCACAGGATTCATAGAGCGAGGCGTCCTCATGGGGCGTGGGCAGCGGCGACGGATGGGTGGCATGCAACCAGTTGAATATGAAATTGAATTTATATATTGAACATTTATGTGGCACACAAAGAGAGAGAGAGTAGCAAAGGGTACATCAGGCTGGAGACGAAACACAATGATGAAGGGATCTCCGATGGCGGGTGGATACGCCATAGATCCTTAAAGGATCCTTCTGCACCCATGGATGTTTAGTTTTGCTATCAATCGAGATTATTTGCCTTATCAAATATCCATCAGGTGCCGCTAACTTATTTTCAAGGGTCCCCAGCCTCCACCTCTTCGTGTTTTCCCCATTGAAACTTTCAGAATCCCCAACAAAAAGTTGACTGCAAAAAACTAGTCAAAATTTGTGTCGTGCCCGAGAGTTTATTCGGCATTAGGAGCGGATCTGTTGCAGCCCATGGCACAACAACTTGCCATGGAGCATGGATGGAAGGAGAGGTGCAGGTGCTGGTGCTGGGGTTAAGGGTTAAGGTTGAAGGGTCACCGGCTCCCAGCATTAACTTAAAGTCCAAGCCCCCGGAGCGAACGAACGAACGAACGAACGAATGAGCGGGGGAACGATGGAGCCCATCGCCTAATCCTAAAATGTTCAGTTTATGGTCCAAGCAGCCAAGCGAGTGGGGAAAGTGCTCTTCTCTCTCCTCGTAGGTGGAATTTATGGACCCAAATGAACACACACACCCCGACACACATGGTGTATCCCCACAGATATCCTTGTTGTGTATATACAGAGAGGAACAGCAAGGAGTGGAGTGGAGTGGAGTGTATATAAACGGGAGTGTATGCTCTCTCTGGGTAACCCAGTGTGTTGTGTTGTCTGCAAATAAACACACACAAAACATGGCCCAAACTGAAAATATTTAGTCGGGCTTTTATGCATAACTAATTGGCTCGGGCTCTCGCACTGGCTGTGGGTCGGTCCCAGGTTCCAGCTTCCCGCTTCCCGCTTCCAGCTCCCAGCTATCAGCTCCTGTTGCTGCTGTTTGTGTGTGTGTGTGGTCTGCTGGTGGCCAGATACATATATGTACGTGTGTTCGTTGGTGCCACCCGCATGGACTCTGGACCAGACACTGCGTGCGTGCGTGCCGGTCGGACACATCAGGAATGTTGGCGCCTTCGGGCGATGCTTTCCCCTTTGCTAACCCAAACCCCAATCCCAATCCCACAGCGATGCCGTACCCCCAACCCGCAGTTAAAGTGCACAATTTGCCACAATGTTGCTTGTTCGTTTGGTTGTTGTTGCCTCAGCAACGCACCGCCCTGCATGTTGCTGCTTGTCATCAACATCGTTATGCTGTTATAGCCATCATCATCGCCCAGCATCTCCCTCTGTGCTACCCCATCATCATTATCATTGTCACGTTCTCCTTCTCTCTCTAGAGAGAGCGCGAAAGAGAGAGAGAGAAAGAGTGCATTGTCAGCTAATTGAATTTTCAGCAAGAAATGAAATTGTATTTATCTTTATTGTTATTGTTATTGTTTCTGCTTAACGCCGCATAACAAACTGGCACAAAATTAGCAAAAGATACGATTGAATAATACTCTGCAATAAATGCGCAGAGCGGGGAGACTGCATTCAATGTGGGGAATCTCTTTCAAGTGGATTTTTGAGTACTATCCAAGAGATTTTAGATGGGTTTTAGCAAAAGATTGTGGAAGGGATCCTTTGGAATGGACTATTTTTTGTAAGCGAAGAATCTGCCAAGGTTTAAGCTTATTATACCCGGCACTCGAAGAGTAGGAGTAGGAGGAGGGTATATGGTATTAGTGGGGAAAAAATGTAACACACAGAAGGAATCGTTTCAATAGCCAAGTCGATTGAGCCATGTCCGTCTGTCCGTCCGTCCGTTTGTCCGTCCGTCTTGTTGAGCGCCTGGTTCTCAGAGACTATAAAAGCTAGAGCCACCAAATGTTGCATCCAGATGGCTGCATGCTCTCACTGCTACAAGTGTATTTCAAAATTTCGACACGCCCCCGCAAATCGCGAAATAAAAGATGTGACGCGTAAGAAGCGTCTCACACGTCCGTTCTCGTTTTTGGATATGTTTAGCAGTCCATCTGGGAATCATATGTATAAGAAACGCTCCTGCATTACCATCAGAACCAATCCTAAAGGATTGCCCAACCTCATGGATAGATAATTGCTGTAAAGGGCATTCCACAGTTGACTTCCTCCCTTATTTTATCCCATAGGAAATCAGTTGATTCTAGCTTATTGAAATCCCTTTTCTTTTTGCTTAAACAAACAATTTAAAGTGATTTTGTTTCTTGTTTTCGTTTGCAGGCCTCACAATGAAGCACTTCCTGTGGCTGTTGATGCTATTCCTGGCTCAAAGGCCAGCAAGGGGTAAGTTTGTCCCGAAATGCACCCCAAGAGGAGTTGCTAAATGTTGAATTTTCGTTCGTTTTAGGGGAAACCAATCTACCGCCAGTGTTTACCCAAACCCTAAACAATATTGTCTTGTACGAGAATGTGCCACTGGGCACAGATGTCTTTCGACTCGAAGGCTACGATCCGGAGGGCAGCGTCGTCACCTTTGGGGCCATTGGCTCTGATCATTTCAGTGTGGATCCCGTGTCGGGCAACATTACGCTGGTGAAGCCATTGGATCGCGAGGAGAAGGACAGTCTGACGTTTCTCGTTTCGATCAGGGATCGCGTGGATCCCGAGGGGGACTCAGAGAAGGATAATGTGGTGCAGCAGCCGATCACATTCATCATTTTGGATGAGAACGACAATCCACCAGAGTTTCAAAAGGTAAGCGGGATCGGTTCATCTATCATTGCTCCTAAACGATCCTTTGTTCCCCTTTGTTTGTGTAGACCCCCTATGAGGCGGATGTGAATGAGGATGCTGCCGTGGGCACAACCATCTTTGATAAGATTCTAGTCAAAGATCGGGATCTAGTTGGCGACAGCTTGGATCTCAAGTGCCTGCCACAACAGCAGAGCCCGGAGGCATGCAGCAAGTAAGTACTTTCCTTGGGATCCCTTGACCTTTCCCCCTCTTATCTGTGACTTCCTTCCTGCGACTTTCAGATTCCGTTTGGAGCTGCTCAAACGAGAGCCCACTGTCCTCACTGCCGCTGTGGTGCTGAATGACACGCTGAACTACAACCAGAGGATGATTTACCACTTCCAGATCGAGGCCAGCGATGGACTGCACAAAACCCAAACGACATTCGAGGCGAGGGTCAAGGATGTGCAGGACAAGCCGCCAGTGTTCCAGGGCTCCCTGTCGACGGTCATCGATGAGGACAGTCCCATCAACACTCTGGTTCTCACCGTGCACGCCAGAGACGGCGACACTGGAGAGCCCCGAAAGATTGTCTACGATCTGCTGACAAGTGAGAAGAGTCCCAGAATGGAGAGGAGGCAATATTAATCCCATTTCTCTCTCTCCCCGAAATCAGATCCCAGCGACTACTTCCTGTTGGACTCCCACTCTGGAGAGCTGCGCACTGCCAAGCCGCTGGACAGAGAGGCACTCGAGGGCTCCACGGGGATCATCCCATTGCTGATACGCGCCCGGGAGCTGGTCAATGGAGTGCCCTCTGATGATGCCCTGACGAGTGCCACGGCCAAGGCCACTGTGACGATCCGCGACGTGAACGACTCCCCGCCGATGTTCAATCGGAAGGAGTATGCCGTGTCCCTGGAGGAGAACACCTTGCCGGGTACTCCGCTGGCTCTGGACATGAGTGTGAGCGATGCGGACGTGGGAATCAACTCGAAGTTCGCCCTGCGACTGGAGGATGTCTCGGGGGTGTTCGATGTCGAGCCGAAGCTCGTCACGGGCTACTCCCAAGTGAACATCCGCGTGGCGAATGGCACCCTGGACTACGAGAATCCCAACCAGCGGAAGTTCATTGTCCTGGTGATTGCCGAGGAGACGGACACCAGTCCGAAGCTCTCCTCGACGGCCACCATCACGGTGAGTGTCCTGGATGCCAACGACAACAAGCCCGTCTTCGAGCAGGAGAGCTACTCGGCCTCCGTATCCGAGGCGGCACTCCCTGGCCAGTACATTGCCACCATTACCGCCAGGGATGTGGATTCTGGCAGCTATGGCGACTCGGGCATCCGCTACAGTCTCTCCGGCACGGGGGCAGAGCTCTTCCACGTCAACGAGCAAACGGGCGTCATCAGCCTTGCCAATTGCCACGCCAACGACGCCACGAGCAACAGGCAGCAATCGAGGAGGAGGCGGAGACGTGACTTGTCCGACGAGCAGGAGGAGGGCGGCAGCCTGGAAATGCTCTCCATGGAGGAGGCGGCCGACCAAAAAGCGGACACGCGAGAGATTAGCACAGAGCCCACCGTTCAATATACGCTAATCACACAGTCGCCAGTCACAACAGGAGCAGCCACAGCCACAGCCACAGCTACAGCTAGTGCTTCCTCTCCAGCTGCAGCTCCAGCTCCATCTACGGCGAGTGCTAATGACAACACGGCAGTGGAGACGACGTGTCTAGACTACGAAACGGATACCACGTACTTCTTGTCATACAAGGTGAGTGCTGACTCCTGCAGGATTTGTAGGGGGGGAGTGAGAGCTGCGTGTCATACATTGAAAGTAGCTAAAGGATGTGCAGGCTTTAAGAAAGATTCAGGATTCAACCTCAATCCATCTTTCTTTGGCTGCAGATTGCCAGTGAAGATATTTCAGATTCTAACACCTCTTCCCTTTCCTGCTTTAGGCCACCGATGACAATGGAAAGGGACAAACGGACAGGGTCTCCCTGCGCATATCCGTGACGGACGCCAATGACTCTCCGCCCGTGTGCGAGAGTCCGCTCTATAGGGCCAGCGTGGATGAGGGCGCCCTTGTCTTTGATTCCCCACTAATCGTTAAGGCTCGCGATGCAGACACCATGTCGAGCATTAGCTACAGGATCCGCGGCAGCGAGCAGGTGGAGGGGATCTTTGACATTGACAAGGAGACGGGTCAGATTAGCATTCGTCCGAATGCCAGCCTGGATGTGACGAATCTGCAGAGTGACCAGCTGATCTTTGTTGTGGAGGCGAACGATGGACTCTTTAGCGCCAATTGTGGAGTGAACATCACCGTGCGGGATGTGAACAACCATGCGCCCGCGTTCGACCAGCAGAGCTACAGCGCCGTCGTGGAGGAGAACTCGGAGATAGGGACGAGTGTGGAGCGGGTGAGGGCCTCCGATTTGGACACCGGGAAGAATGCGGAGCTGCGGTACCGCATTCAGCAGGGCAGCTTCGATGACTTTGGCATCGACGAGCGGACCGGAGAGATCTTTGTGTCCCACAAACTCGACTACGATCGGAGGAACACTTATGCGCTGCAGGTGCAGGCCTCCGACCAGGGCACGCCCAGTCTCACGGGCACCGCCACCCTGACGATCAATGTGCAGAACAGCAACGACAAGGACCCCTACTTTGTGCCTGCCACACAGCACGCGGAGGTGCGAGCGGATGCCCCACCAGGACACCTGGTTTACACGCTGATCGCTCTCGATCCGGATGTGGCCAGCCACAATGCGCTGGAGTTTGCGGCCACCGACGACATCACGGCCATCGACAAGGAGGGCAAGGAGCTGCCACACCACGACCGCTTCAAGGAGTACTTTGACATTGCACGCAATGGCAGGGTCCTGGTCAAGAAGCAGCTGGACCGGAGTCTGTTTGCAGTGATGAGGATCAATGTCTTGGTTACGGACAGCACGGCCCCAAATGTCCAACAGGTAGGAGGAGAGGAGGAGTCTAATAGTCGATTTGGGAGACTCTTTCTAAGCGCAAAACTCTTTCTCCATTTGCAGGGTCGCGGTCTGCTGATCATCCAGATAATAGATGTCAACAAGATTCCACCGGTTAGTAGAAGATTCTTTAAATCATTGGATTATAGAGAGAGAGGGAGGGAGAGATAGGACTGCTGTTTATTCGGAAGGAAAGCTGAGGTTATTCAGCTCAAACTCGTACAGAGAGTCCTCGCTGGGGCCAATACTCTGCGCGTCCTCGATGTTGTAGCTGTTGAGGTGAACCAAGCGATTATGCTGATCCGAATAGTAGTTCCTGCAGGGCAGAGATACTTCCTGGATCTTTGGCGTTAGCTTAGAGAGGGCAACTAGAACTTACAAGCTGGACAGGGAACAAGTGATTTTGATAACCATTTTGGCTAGGAAGACCACAAACAGGGCCGTGCTCTGGGGAAAGAGGTAGTTGAGAACGCCATAGCCAACGAGGAGCTCGTACAGATTGAGGACCACATCGTTGCTGGCCTGCACAATGATGATGGGCATGAGCAGCTCTGGCTGGGAGTTTGTCAAGATGGGATAGCTGAAAGCAACGAGGGGAATGCCAAGCAATCAGAGGGGGCGATGGAGGAGGATTCCTATACTCACATGGCCACCACACTTGCTGAGAGTCCGGCAAAGGTCAGTAGGAATCGTAGGACGAGCAGAATGGTCGTGAGCACAGTGAAGCACTCGCGGAGCCACTTGTCCTTCCCAGAGGCATCCACCAGTGCCGGCACATCCTTCAGGTCTCCGTACAACTGATGGATGTTCAGGTAGTACGCGTAGTAGAAGACGGAGAAGGTGTTCCAGAACAGCAGCTGCTTGTCCTGCTGGGCCATCTGATGTTTCGGATCAGCAGTCCTATTGCGAAAGTCGACGATTGTTTCAATTTTGATTGATTTTACTAAACCCACTTTGTCCGATCTTCGTCCAATCACAGCGCTTCAGTGCTCCGTGGAGTGCGGAACAGCCGCGCATCAAGCTGCAAATGGTGGAGGAGCAGCCGGTGGGCACTGTGCTGACGATACTGCAGGCCACCGATGAGGACTCGAGCATCGGGGAGTACAACATCACGGAGAACGAGTACTTTGCCATCAATCACACGAGTGGAGCGGTCTACTCCATCGCTCGCTTGGACTACGAGGCCGTGAAGGAGGTGAAATTCCTGGTCACTGTCAGCGATACGGGTGTGCCCGCGCTCACCTCCACTGCCGATGTCGTGGTGGACATTATCAACCTCAACGACAACGAACCTCGCTTCAGCCAAGCCGATTACTACTTCAACATCACCGAGAACTCACCGCGCGGCACGGTGGCCGGCAAGGTGGAGGCCCAGGATGGGGATGTGGGTGTCTTCGGGGAGATTACGTACACGCTGATTGGGGAGAACGACAAGTACTTCAGCATCGATGCGTACACGGGGAATGTGATGGTGGCCAATGCCTCGATCCTCGATCGGGAGCAGATCAAGGAGCTCACGCTCTCTGTCGTGGCGCTGGACAAGGCCCCAGCTACAGTGCAGAAGTCGGCCACAGCAACGGTGAGTAGAGAATCTATCGGTGAGGGATTCAACTGAAATCTCTTTCCCATCCACAGATCCACATCAACATCCTGGATGTCAACGACAATGCGCCCGTGTTTACCCGCGAGATGTACAACTCTACGGTGGCGGAGAATGCCGCACATCAGCCGCCAGCAGCGCTGCTCCAAGTGGAAGCCATCGACCTGGACGAAGGACTCTACGGGGACGTGCGCTACATCATAACGGGCGGCAATGAGGCGGCACTCTTCAAGCTGGACGCCCAGTCGGGCATTGTCTATCCCGCCCAGAGTCTGGCGGGCAAGCATGGCGTCTACGAGCTGACAATCTCCGCACGCGACACCCAGGGATCGGGCACGATGGAGAGCACCACGAGGGCAGTGATCACAGTGATGCAGGTGAATCGCCATCGTCCAGAGTTTGTGATTCCCGCGCTGTACAACGCCACGATTGAGATACCCGGGGATATTGTGCAGCCCGACTATCTGCTGCTGACAGTCAAGGCGATGGATAACGACACGGGGGAGAATGGGCGGATTAGCTACCATCTGCAGGTGAATAACCAGAACCAGCAGGAGAACACAGAGTTCAAGATCAATGAGGCCACGGGGGAGCTGCGTGCCAGACAGCAGCTCAATCGCAAGAATCGCGCAAAGTAAGTGAAAGAATGCATCTTCCTTGGGGGATTCCTTGATTCATTCTGCATTCTGTCTCTTTTCAGTTACGACATCATTTTGGTGGCCAGGGATGCCGGCAATCCCCCGTTCGAGTCACTGCGCCTCCTCACTGTCAGCATTGTGGATGCCAATGAGAATCGACCCGAGTTTCCCGATGCCTCCAATCCCTACAAGGTGTCCATTAACGAGAACAGCGGCCGAGATGTGAAGATTGGGCACATTCAGGCCGCTTCGAGGAGCAAACACAATCGGGACATCTTCTACTACATGCTGCTGGGCAACGAGGATGGAGCTTTCTATGTGGACAAGATCACGGGCGACATTTTCACCAACAAGAGCCTGGATCGCGAGGAAACGGACGCCTACACGCTGTACATTTTGGCCAGCATCAAGGCAGATCTGCATATATCCGAGGAGGAGCGTGCCTCGTTCTCCATTAAGACGCTCAATCGGGACAGCACGGTGGCCAAGGTGGCCATCACAGTGCTGGATGTCAATGACAATGCGCCCGAGTTCGAGAAGCCCATCTACTACGCCGGAGTCAATGCCAATGCAAAGATGAATGCGGCCATCACGCAGGTGAATGCCACCGACGCGGATCAGGGGAAGAATGCGAAGATCGAGTACATGATTGTCGCCTCGAATCTGTTCAAGTTCGGGGCCTCCAAGTCCACGGGCTCGATTGTGCCCAGTCCGTTTGCCATTTCGCAGGATGGCAGGATCACAGCAAACACCATCATGGCGGAGTACAACCAGGATCGCTTCGAGCTGGAGATTCTGGCACGCGAATTGGAGCAGCCACAGCGTTCGGTCAGCACCAAAGTATTTGTAAGTACAACAAAGAATTCCTTTAATACTTGGGGTTGCTTCATCTGTGATTGTCCCTCTGCAGATTTGGGTCTTTGATGGCACACAATTGGTGCGCGTGATCCTCTCCCGTCCGCCCGAGGAGGTCTACCAGGAGCAGGAGGAGATCATCGCAGAGTTGCGGAATGCCACGCAGCATCGGATTATTGTGGATGAGATACGCTACCATCTGGATTCGGTGGGACGAATTCGCATGGACTGGTGTGACCTGTACTTCCATGCAGTGGATCCTCAAACCCAGCAGATTGCACCCGTTGATGAGATCCTCAAGGATATCGACAGGAACTATGATTACCTAAAGGTAAGCGCTCCTTAAGCGAAGTTTTCCTTACCGATAATGTGTCCTCCCCATCGCTTAGGATTATTATGCTGGCTTTGCCATAGAGAATGTTGTGCCAGCCTACATAGCCATTGTCCAGGATGAGTTTGACCTTGCCGTGGCAGGGCTCGTCGCTCTGGTGATTGTCCTCTTTGTGGGCGTCATCAGCTTCATTGTGCTGTGCTGCTGCCTGAAGCACTGGAATCTGTCGGTGCCCGTGGAGACGCGCCGCAAGGAGGCGCTGATCAAGAAGCAGATCATCGAGGATCTCAACACTACAGAGAATCCCCTCTGGATAGAACAGTGCGTTTCGTGGCTGCCATAAGGGATTCCACTTCTAAATTTATCCTCTTTCCATCGATAGAAAACTGAAGCTTTACGAGGAGCAGGAGCTGACCATGCAGGTATTTTCGGAGCCCGATCACATCTCCAATTCAGAGGCCCCGGGTCATCTGGATCACCATCGCAGCTCGCTGGAGCAGGTGCACCATGTGGGTCAGACGGTGGACAACACTTATGCCACTATCCAGCCGCGCAACAACCAGAATCGCCTCACGGGCGGTGCTGGCGGTGGCTCCCTGCGAAGCGGCGGGGCAGTCAGTGCCGGCGGCGTGGGCGGCGCTGGACTGCTGCTCGCTCGCGTGGATCCGCATGAGTTTGCGGACTATGCCACGCTGCGGAACAATCGAGCGCCTTCTGTGAGTAGCAATGCAATCCAACTCCAAAGTATTCCTTCTCATCTTTGTGTCGTTTTGCAGCTCTACGAATTCACGGGTTCCACATTTCAGGCACCCATACGGGACGGCGACGATGCAGTTGCAGAGTTGATCTAAGCTGGAGCCCACGCTGGAGCCACCAGCCCAGAGCAAATGTGTAAATTATGTAGTAGCTACCTGTGTAGTGGATTCTCTGATCTGTGTTGTGTATATTCTGAGTTCGCCGTTGCGTATAAACCATATATTCCACACAGAAAACACCGCACACACAGAATACTTATCTATAGAGAGCGTACATGTATCGTATATAGAGCGTAGCCAGTATCTTGAATGCCAACATGAATATGTAGAGAAATCAACTAAAAGCTAACCAAGAAAAAGCGAAACAGAAGCAACAAGAACCACAAGAACCCATAGAGGAATTTCTCCCGCATAAATAATGACAATAATATATATGTACTACTATATATTGAGAATGTCTAGCCGTAATGAAACGATATGAATACGAATATGTAAGAGTTACAATATGTACACCCTCATCCGCTGCTCACTCCACTCGAATGAATGATTTTCGCGATATTAGTTTTAACATGTCTCGTCACGTACAGTCCCATGTCCATTGTGTGTCTGCAGCCTAAGTTGTAATAGTAATAACATTAACGCTACAAAAAGACTAAATTATTTGCTCTTCCAATTCCGTGTTACGTATTACGTTTTACGTTTAGTTTATAGTTTAATTAGCCAAACTTGCTCATATCCATAAGCATCGCATCGCATAAGTACCTAAGTTTAGTTCGGAGAATTGGAATTGTGCAACGAATTATGTTTAAACTTTAAACCCCCCTCCCAACCACCCATGGACAGAGCCAGAAACTCATTTGTTTGCATTTAAAAATACATAACTATTATATAAATAAAATACAAAATGTAACAAGTCGAATGCGTTTTTGTTATGAATTCTTCAAAGGTTCAATAATGTTCATTCTTATCGCTCGGGACCCGAAATGTCATACGGCACATTGGGAACGGAACAGGTCCCCGGTACCCGATTTGTCGCAGCCTGTTGATATTTGTAAACAGAAAAGGTTGCCCAGTTCCGGCACGTTGCTAGCCTACACTTGGGGAATAACAAACTCAAACTACTCCAGATTTTTCCCAGCAAAGGCATTTCCGATTTTTCAATCAGCAAACATTTTTGAATCCAAGCCGACGTTGAGTCGGATCACACACAAATAAAATCGCTTTCACAATTTAGATTATAAAAAATAGTTTTCAAGCAACAAATAGAAATTTTATACATTAAAAAACCGCGCCAAGATGGATGAGTTGGAGATTACTAGTGTGGGCCAGTTCCAGACGCTGGTGCGCTACAACAATCCAGTGCTGGTGGTCAAGCATCCGGAGAAGAAGGGGGCTCCGCTGACGGAGCTGGAGATGAAACGTCCCCAGACAGCGGGGGCTCTACTCGATACCAAGCGGGAGACCGAAGAGATATTGAACTCGATTTTGCCGCCGCGTTGCTGGGAGGAGGATGGCCAGCTGTGGCAGCAGTCGGTGTCCAGCACACCGGCCACTCGCCAGGATGTCATCAACCTGCAGGAGATGCTCGACACTCGCCTGCAGCAGACGCAGGCCCGCGAGACGGGCATCTGCCCGGTGCGCCGTGAGCTCTACTCGCAGTGTTTTGGTGGGTCCCAATCCAATTTTAACTCCAAGCGTCAATTCATTTGTATCCATTGCAGACGAAATCATACGCCAGGTGACCATCAACTGCTCGGAGCGAGGATTGCTATTGCTGCGTATTCGCGACGAGATTGCCATGTCCATGGAGGCCTACGAGACGCTTTACTGCAGTTCCGTGGCCTTTGGCATGCGCAAGGCTCTGCAGGCCCACGAGGAGAAGGAGATGCTGCGCGATCGCGTCAAGACCCTGGAGCTGGACAAGGAGGCTCTGGAGGAGATCATCGCCGATATGAAGCTGAAACAGGAGCAGGCGGAGCGCCGCAATGCCGAGCTGCGAGCCTCCGAGGAGAAGAAGTTTACCGAGGAGATCACCTTCCTCAAGAAGACCAATGCCCAGCTGAAGGCACAGCTGGAGGGCATCACTGCGCCCAAAAAGTAGTGTTTCAATGTTGTGTGTGTGTGGTGTGTGGGTTCTTGCATTTGTCCAGAAATATTGTTGAAAATTATTTAATTAAAATTAATGAATCAATTAATCAAAGCTTAGGACTCTGCCTCGGGCGTCTTCTCCGCAGATTCCTGTGGAGGTTTCTCGGTGCTTTCCTCCTGAATCTGAATCTCCTGCTGCGGCTGTGCCTGGCTCCTCTCAGGCTCTGGCTCATCCATGGCGATCTCGTTGAGTATGGGCGTGGGTTTGAATACCTCAGGGGCCTTCTTACCAGCAGGCGCTTCCTTGGCTGCACGCTTTTGCGGCGGCTCCTCTGTAACTTCCTCTGGGACGGCAGCACCCACGTCATCATCCTCCTCTTCGTGGGGCAATTTGCTGCGCATGGCACGCAACTCCTCCTCTGATGGCAGGGTGTCCTTTAGCTCCTCCATTTTGGCCATGTACTGCTCGTACACATACTGCGCCATTTCGGACATGTTCTCCACAGATTTGAGCGCCTTGTCGGCAACTGCATCAGCTGACAATCGTTTCGTGGGGTAGCTATCGTCGGGTACCAAGACCAACTTTAATGGTCGCTGCGTTAGCTGTTTGGGATTTCATTTATAATACAATAAAACTTCATTTAGAGTTCAGTTTACGCACCAGCTTAAAGGTATTCTGCAGCTCCAGGCAGTTCCTAAACAGAGACACCCGACCAAAGACATAGAGGCCAAGCCGGGCACGACTCATGGCCACCACCAGACGCCGTACATCGCGCAAGTGTCCCACCGCCTTGGTGCGCACCAGCGAGATCAGAATGTAGTCGTTCTGCTGGCCCTGGTACTTGTCCACGGTGGTGATCTTGTGTGGCCAGCCGATGAGGGGATTGTTGCCACACCTGGCGCCGATTACGTCACGGATGAGATGCTTCTGGCCGTTGTACGTCGTCAGAATGGAGACTTTTTCAGCAGGATAGCCAAGCAGACGCATGTACATATACACGGCAACGACGTACTCCGCCTCAGCGAGGTTCTAAGGGAATAAAACAAGGATTCAGCTGTGTGTTTGGAATGGACGATGAAGATATCTTCATACCTGATAGAAGTACGGATTGGGTTCGCTCTCGCCGACGCCCTTAAAGTCCTCCACATTTATCAGCTGATAGTCGTGGGCGAAACCTGGATTTGCCTGCTTGTACTCGTCCCGCTCGAAGATGTGCTGCAAATCCTCCAGCTTCTTGTAGCGCCACTTGTACAGCGAGCAGATGCTGGCCCGCGCACGTCCCTGTCCATCGAGGTCGACGGTGGGAACGCCGAGGCGCACCAGGCGGGTGAAGAGACTCTGCTCCATGTTGGAGTACTTCTGGAAGGCCATGTTCTTTATCACGGGCGGCAGCTGGTGATGGTCGCCGATCATGATCCAGCGCTTGAGGCGATTCAGGCCATCCAGGGGATTCTGCAGCAGCAGGGGAATGAACGTTTCGATCTCCAGGATCTGCGCCGACTCCTCCATCAGGATGTTGTCGTAGCGGAAGCCCAGATTGACCAGCTCCTTGCGCTTGAGCGCCGCATGGGTACATGTCATGGCAATGATTTTGGCCTCCTTCACGAGCAGATACTTCGAGCGATCCAAGCCTGTGCGCAGCAGCTCGAAGGCGCGGAACTCCTCCAGCTCGGTGAAGATGTCCGAAATGTAGCGGAAGTTTGACTCGGCTGTGGCCAGGAGCTCCTCGTATGTGGATCCCTTGAACAGCGGCTGCGGGGCATCCGCAAAGAACTTGCCGAAGGGGAAATCCTTCTCGAACAGAGCCCTCAGCTTGTCCAGGTCTGCCTCCTCCTGGTGCACTCTGATCTGGTCCTGGAACTTCTCCCAGCGTGCCATCACATTGTACAAATAGAAATAGCCGGCTGTCTCGCACGTGTACGCATTGTCGCCGCTCACGCCGAGGGCCTCCTGCAGGCGTTGCACTTGATTGAGCAGATCCATTCGCTTGGCCAGCACGTAGTTCACGCGGCCATAGCGGCTGTAGTCCTTCTCCGTCTCTAGAGCCTCCTCGCCGTGGCCCAGACGCAGCAGATGTCGCTCATCAATGTCCAGGGCCATGATCTTCTCGAACAGCTGATTCAGCGCCTGATTGGAGTGCGTGACAATGAGTGTCCGCTGGTTGGGCTGATTGTGGTAGATATTGGATATGATCTGCACGGCCACATCGGTCTTGCCAGTGCCGGGAGGGCCCACCACCAGCGTCAGACCCGGCTGCATGCCAGCCCGAATGGCCTCGATCTGTGTGGGCGTAAAGCGAATGGAGTTTCTAGGAAAAGAAGAGACAAAAGGATCAGTGGATCTGTGGAAAATTTGCAGGATTTAATTTACTCACTGTTTAGGCTTGTCGCTGGGATAGGGTCCCCTCGCCTCGTATTTATAGGGCTGCACTACAATCGACTTGCTAACAGAAGCCACTTGCTCCTTCTTCTCTTCGTCAACGTCCTTTTCTTCATCGTCGCTGTCCTTTTGTACGGGCACATCCTCAAAGATCAGACGATAGGGTGGCAATCGGCTCTCTTCTGGGAGCTCGCATTTCAGCTCGTAGCTAGGGAAGCTCCCCTTCAGATGCTCATAGTCCAAGAAGGTGTCGTTGAACTCCAGACTGCGCTCCTGATTTGGCATGTTGCTGTAATGGGCCGCCCCGGGATCGCCATATCCGAGGAGTATGTCGTGCAGCCACGGCGGCACCACGCACTCTGTGTTCATCAGATGGCGAATGGTCTCCAGGACGGCCTTGAAGTTGTTCTCCTTGGGTTTGCGACGCATCAGGATGTTGAAGCTCTCGTAGACATCATCGGCGCCCTGCAGTAGGGTAATATAAATTCGAATGAAGGATTACTGGGCAGGAGGTGCGCGAGGAGCTACTTACATCCTGTAGATCGTCCATGTCCAGGCGATACTGATTCGAGTCCAGCCACACACGGTAGCAGCGCTGCTCTCCTGGAAGCTGGGGCCGCGGCTCGGGCCCGTCTTCGACCACACGACCGTTGGCATCCAGCATGCCTTCGACCTCGCAGCCCCGCACACTGACCAGCCCCACCTGTGGGATGAAGGGCTCGCGCGGATTGTATTTGGTGCCATAAGGCTGTGTGGGCTTCACGGTTATCAGGAAGCAGACGTCGTGTTTTCGCAGGTTTTCCCACTCCGTCTTGATCTCGCGGCGCACGGAAAGGGTCACGCCCACATCTGCTCGCACGCGGGAGGGCTTCTTCTCCCCGATATGCGGCTTGGCCACCTCCACCACAGCAAAGCTGGCGATGGGCAGGGCCATGCGTGCCCATCCTCCAAAGACGACGTCGCCGTCCTCCGACTTCCAGGGCAGCATGCGGCTGACGGCATCCTCGATGTCCTGCCGAATCTCGTAGGTGGACTCCAGGCGGAAGAGATTGAAGTTGCGCAGGAGGTAGTCGTGGAGCGTGAGGAACTGCAGGTTGAGCTTGGGCAGGGCCAGACAGCAGTCGCCCGTGTAGTACTCCGAGGGCACCACATTCTCATCCCAGACGACCTGTTCCGTGGGGTACAGCGGCATCTCGTTGAGCGCCTCCAGCTGGGAGCAGCGCTTCTCGTGCCGCGTGATCAGCAGCTCCCGCAGAAAAGGCTCATCGAGTCGGTGCCACTCGAAAGGTGCGGCCACCTCATCCGGCACTAGGTTCAGAAACGTGGCGATCTGCTTCAGTCCCTCCCCATCCAGTCCCCCGAAATGCTGCTCCAGCGACTCCCGATTGTCCACGGTGGCCACATTGGATAGGGCGAACACTCGCAGGCTGGGGAACTTGGCGAACACTGCCCGCTGCAGGGAGGTGATCTTCTTGTAATGCAGCTGGGTCATGTCGTGGTCGGTGAGGGAGTTCCCTGTCACGTCGTTGATTTCGAATCGGGTGTAGAACTTCAGCATGTCCAGGAGCTGTAAAAGAAAGATGATTATCGGTTATTTATCATAAATCTTATTGAGATGGACATTGTCCACCCTCGTCACCCGCTGAACCGCTCCTGATCGACACCACATGCGCGTGCATTGAATGGAACGTGTTTCGTTGTGTTACTACCTGCCCTCGTCAATGTTCTCTCTCGCTCTCGCTCTCTCTCTCTCTCTGCCGCTCTCTCCGACTCTCTTTTAAGTTCTGTCACACAAACCACAGGTAACGCAAGTCCAAGTAAAGCCAAAGCCGGTCTGCCCCCTCTTAAGGTTGATACGTCATCAGTTTGGGCATTACAACTCCCATGCATACGAACATAACACATGTATGTGTAGTGTGTTGGTGTACTCTCTCTACCAGGCTAGATTGAGAGAGCGAGAGAGTGCTAATTAAGCAAGGGGAACAAAAAGCGGGTCTGTCTGTAAAGAGCAGGCGGAAGTCCTTATGGGGGAACAGGAGCAGTTATGTTGGAAACTCAAAACTCGCCAGGAAATCCAATACCAAATCTGGGCTTCTGAAGGTTAGCTGAAGGGTGTCCCCACCTTCAGATAGCATTCTCATTGAGCAGCAACATAAGGAGAAATCAAAATCTACTTCCACTCCTTTCTTCATGTTTTATGGAGTGAGGTGTGAGAGGACAAGGGGGACAAGTACCATCCACTGAATTGAAAGACAAGGCACGCGCATCGCGTTGCGCCGCGAGGCTACGGGCTGCAGAGTGCAGTGGGAATGCAGCGGAATCTTATCACACATCGTCATCGTCATCATCATCAAATAACATCCTGTAGACTGAAGGGGAGGGTTTACTTGCAAACGAACACTCAAACGCACACACACACACAAACGCAACATGCATTCCCTTTGCCGGTTCCTGGTTTGTCTCTCCAGACTGCCATCTCGCCTGCTCCAATTGATAATTTCCGTCGCTCAATTTAAACAAAAACGCGAGCTGTAGAGGGGGGGCGAAGAGGAGAGGAGAGAGCAAAGCCCTGCTTCAACTTTTCGTTGTTGCGTTTTGGTGGTTGCCGACAGCGCTCGGCACAGGGTACATTATGTTGAAGGTAAAGCAGCAATCCAAGAGGGCCCTATTTTGTCAGCCAAACCAGTTTCAGACGTTGGTGAATGAGGAAGAAAGCAAAGAGAGAGAGAGAGAAATACCACAGAGACCGGTACTGGGCTACCTTCCCTCAAATATACCCTGAACTTAGCCGCTCTCTCTCTGCAGCAGTCACTAGAAAGCCAGAGCGAGAGGCAGCTCATTCAACCGTCGACTTTGAATTCGAATGTTCTCTCTCTTGCCGCGAAATTCGAAATTCCGATTCGAGTAAACAATTAAATAAAGAGGAAATAAAACACTCACTGTTTATATAGTTAATATCGGACACAGTTGCACCTTTCCAGCGGCTGTAGTTGTGTGCAAATCAAGTCTACAAAGAGTTTTCGCCTTAATTTGTTGGCATGCGAGTCATGATCTTGGCTTTTAGCCGGCTTCAGACTGAGAGACACCTTGATGACGCATCTGCTGTTGGCCAACACAGATCCACATAAACTCGCGATTACCTGTGTGTACTCTCTGTCGCTGTCTCAGTCTCCCTGTCTGTGTTTTTGGGTCTGTTTTGTGTGCAAAAGATGCTTGTGAAAACGCTTGGCGCGCAAAAATGCAGCTGCTGCTGTTGCTGCTGCTGCTGCTCGGTGCCTGTTCTGATGCTACTGCTACTTGTGGCAGTAACATCCCCAGCGATGGCCCACATTAGTAGCGGATCTTCAGGCCCAGCTCCAGTCGATCCCGGCCTGGTGTTGGTCAACAAATGCTGCGAAAAGTTCGAGATACACGTGGATAGCGAGTGCCAGCAGGTCAACCAAACGGGTGAGTGTGGGGTGAATGCTCCTGCTGTTCCCACCCCGACCCCACAACGGGGTTGTCTTGGCAACCAGCCGGAGTTGGCCATTCAACTCTATGGATTTTCCCCCTCCGGCAAGCATGCAACAAAAAACATGTGTGTGCCCAACATTTAATGGCCCATTTGTTGGCTATCAGTGGATCAGTGGAACGTAGCCAGACCCTCCTCTACTTCTCCTTCTCCTGCTGCACTCTCTCTCCCTCGCTCTCTGCAAATGTTTTCAAAACAAACACAGAGAGTGGCTGTGGATGTGTCTGCCCCCAATCCTCCTGGCTGCTGGCTGCTGCCGCTGATGATATGATATGATTTATGTGGCGAGGCCTGGCTACTGTGTGCAGTAAGTGGTCTCTGACTCAAATTGGGGCGGGGGAATTAGTTTCGTTATTAAGTGTAAAAGATGGGAAAACTTGGGAAGAGATATTAAAGCTCAAGCACATCATGGTTCGAAAGATAATCCCATAAAAGATGGAAAATATGTATGGCTTTGTGGGCTCTTTCTGGAAATTAAATCAAAATATCAGCGTTCTCGCTCATAACAAAAGCATTCCTAAACAACTCATTCCGAATTCAGCATTGTAGCCATTGCCATTTCATGTGACACACAGCAACAAGGATGAATCATTAACAATTGGGTCAACATTCGCACACTGATCTGATCTCATCTGAGGATAGTCAATGCCAGAAGATTGCAACAGCACAAACAGCATATCATGAGATTCAATCTAATTTCCGCGTACTATGATTAGCATATCAAAGGAGTGGGGGGAGGTGAGTCCAATCTCTGTGGCAAGTGGAGGAGAACAAATCCCCACAAATCGCAAACTGAAAGCCAGAAAGCGAGAGATGATGATCGAATGGCATGGCAAGCCAGAGGCACGTTCTTTTCATGCAGTCTAAATATTTATAGGAGAGTGGATGGAATCCCCCCTCGATCCATCGATTGTAACAAAGGCAGACAGACCTCTTGAAGTGTTTTCTCTTCTGTTCTCCAATTGAAGAATCTCTTTCTCTCTCTCGCATCCATTTGCAGACTACTTCCAGCCGATGTTCACCAGCTATGGCGGTGACCAGAACCGGCCTGTGCGCTTCAAGTTCATCATTGGCATTCCCAATTGCGGTTCCATGCAGATGTGGCCCATCTATCACTACGCAGGGGTGAGTACTCTCTCTTCACGTCTTCATGTCTCGCGGAATTCTATAGATTCCCTTCCCCCTTCTTTCAGAGCTCTGATAAGCTGGTGCTCCTCGACGATGGCAGACTGAGGCACTACACAAATGCCGAAGACGAGGCCGCCGAGCAGCGTGGCGTTCAAACAGACTACGAAGATGACATAGCTGGAAGCAGAGAGCCGCTCTACCATGACTACGACCAGGGACTCTACTGCATAGATAGGGTACGAATACTCCCTACACATCACAGTCCCTTTTGCTGCCATTCTAATCAAATTATCTTACATTTGTCTAGGCAACTTCCAGCACGGGCGAGGAGCATGTTTTGTTTGCCAAGATTTGTCTGGCCAAAAAGGAGATCAAGTGGAGCGACTCGAACTTTCTGCTGCGCAAAATTCTCAATCCCATCTTCCATGGCATATCGCTGATTATCCTGCTGGTCATAGCCATTGTCTACTTTATCCTGCCGACCCTCAGGTGAGCTCTGCTCCTGGAACTCTGACCCCAATCATTCGTTAATCTCGTCCCTTTCCGTTCAGCAGAGATCTGGTGGGCAACATTGTGACCACAATTGCCGTTTGCCTGATGGTCAGCCAGGCGGCGGATCTGGTGCGCATCTTCACGGAGCTCACGAATCACGTGAGCTTCATTGTGGCAGACATCATCCTGTGCTTCAGCCTGCTGGCCGCCTTCTTTTGGCTGAACAGCTTTGGCTACTACATCTGGAAGACCTTTCGCTCGCGCAACGTCTTCCTGCGCGTCACCGATGGCCGCAAGTACTGCTACTACTCCGCCTATGCCTGGGGCTGCACGGGCACCATGGCCGCCCTGGCGGTCTTCGCGCACTTCTTCCTCGATGCCGACTCGTACAAGCAGGAGCAGATGGTGGGCGAACAGGAGACGATTGGCTGGCTGGGCATTTGCATATTCTTTGCCCCCATTGCCTGCACCATCGTGGTGAACACCTTCTTCTACGTGACCACCAGGAAGTTGATCAACAGACGCACTGTCTACGGACGGATAGCCCACAAGCTGAAGGCCAAGTGAGTGGAGTGGCTCAAAGTCGTAGATGAACCCATTGGAGTAATCCATCCCTGTCTCTTGCAGCTTCATTATGTTCTCGCTGATGCTGCTGGTCATGTCCGTGGCCTGGCTGTTCCTCATCATGTCCTGGCTGCAGCTGGACGGACTGCTCTATGCCCACATTGTGGTCAATGCCCTACAGTGCCCGCTGCTGCTCTACATCTGTGTGCTGCGGCAGCGCCACGTGACGTTTCTGCTCAAGAAGTCCTGCTGCTACAACGAGCCACCCTCTACGAGCGACTGGGGCGACGAGATGCACTACATGAACGGCAACGACTACTAGCCACCGACTCCAGTCCCGCCTCCGTCTAAGATCTAAGCTCTAGCGCCGCTAAGTGTTGTCCCGTAGTTTAGCAATGTCAAACATTGAGATTTTTGTACTTAAACTTAACTAACTTATGATTTACCAGTTAGGGAATAAAACAAGAAAAGTCTGACACATACCTGGCCAAAGAGCTTGCCCTCCTCGCGGCGCACCAGCGGCGACAGCAGAGCCCTCACAATCAGGTGGCAGTCATCCAGGACGGTGTTGAAAAAGCGCCGCGTGGGCAGCAGGGCCTCCAGATCGATGATGAACTCTAGAAAGCGCTCGCAGTAGTGCACCAGACAGGGGTTAATCTCGCCCTCGGCGGGAATGCTCTCGAGTATGTCCAGGAAGTCGATGATGAGGTTCTGCATAAAGTGCCGCTCCCACAGGACTTCGGCCTTGGGGTCCTTGTCCTTTTTGAGCAGCCGCTTCCAGTACTTTCGCCACTCGGGCACCTCACGCAGCTCCTGCTCGCGACGGCGGGGCTGCAGACAGTGCCACATGGAGAGGGATACGAGACGCTTGGCCTGCTCGCGGCACAGCTCGATCTCCATGCTGTTGAAGCAGTGATTGAGAAACATCAGCAGTGACGTTCGTTCACGCAACGTGCTCCTCGCCTCCTTCGCCCCCTTGTCCGGCAGACACGACTCCAGCACGTGGCGGAAGAATTCCGGATACTGTTCGGGCTGCTCCTCGAACACATTCCACACCTGTACGCGCTCGCGAAACTTCTCGTTGGCCATGATCACAATGGACATGAGGTGCGCGTGTGTGGCCGTCTCTCGCTGGTAGTTCGGCCACAGATACTGTTCCATGTACTGGCTGAACTCGAGCATGTTGATGCGCCGCGAGCTGTGGCTGCCGCCGATTTCCTCATTGTAGATGCGTTCAATAACCTTTGCGCTGTACGGCAAATGGTCCGCCTTTGTGTCCGGCGACCAATACTGGGATGCAACCTATAAAAGCAGTTCGTTTCGTTAGTTTTCGAAGCGTGCAAGCGCTTGTCCCAAGGAGCACCCACCTGCCATATGACATCGGAGCTGAATTGGGCTAACGTTAGGGCGCCGGCCTTTTCTTTGGACTTGTTACTTTTGTCCTTGGACTTATTACTATTGTCCTTGGCTGCTTGGGCTTTGGTTTGGCTTCGGCGCTTCATTTTCGCGGCTAACAACTGCAGAAAACTCAATTAACACAAAAAACACCAAACAAACGCCGGTCGCAGAAACAGTGTTACCGCGTAATTATCAATAAAAAATATACCGCACGACCCTCATAATTATTCCGAAATATACCTTCTCTTTTTAAAAATATACCGTTAATCTTAAATTATTTTCCTCGATTTTGATGTTATATTTAATTTAATGCTTAGTACCTGGTCAATGCGGACTCATCGTCGTGCGACCATCCAATTTCGCTGTAGCGATTAAATAAAAAAAATAGTTTAATGCTTTTATTTTGGCTGACCTTTTTAGTGTTAATCTTCTTTTGCAATCAATCCAATAAAGATAAGTCATGAAAATCAACCAATCTTGTGGAGAATTGAATAATAATTCGAGTAAAATTACAGTTGTAAAGCTGAGAGTGCTAACTAGCTGGTAATATTAAGTAGAACATCAAAATCGAAGAAAATGGTTTAAGATTTTCGGTATATTTGCAGCATATTTTGGAAATGAAAGGTTTCCAAGGGTCTGTCGGTGTCGATAGTTCCGCGGTCACACTGTCTCACATGCCGGCCGCCGCCGTAAATAAAAACTATATTTTCATATAACGCACATAAAGGACTGCAAAATGATGCCAGCCATACCGCCCGAGAATATACTGGTACGTAGACAAGCAGGATTCTGCCAGTGTTTGCTGAATTTCTTGAATTTTAATTACAGAACCGCGTTCTGTTGGTGCTGCGATATCCCCCAGTGGAGCGGGTGCACGAGCTGATCATGCTTATGGAACGCTGCTCCCTGCGGGAACTGCAGGAGATATTTCCCCACATAGTGCACCATATGTTTGGGGTGAATGGCAATCCCCTGGGATGGGGACTGCGCACGACGACACCGGAGAGCGGAATTAATGTGTACAAAATACTGGAACAGTTCTTTGGCATGCGCGGCACCTGGATGATCGTGTGCCACAGGCTGTTGGCCGAGCAGGCCAAGTTCGACATTGACATCAGCCTGTTGCCGGGGAAAATGGTCACAATGCTGCAAACGGGCCAGAGTCCCCTGTTCTACACGGATCTGCTCAACATTGATCCACAGACGCACCAGTTGGTGTCGCTGTCCCTCAATAGCTTCGACTTCTACATGGTTCACTTCGTGTTGCACGGACTGCAGCCGCTTCACAGCATCGATCCCGTGGCCATGCAGATCCACAACACGCGAAGCAAGACCGTCTATCTGCTGCTGGTGAGCGAGTACCTGAACAACTTTCTGCCTCTCTTTCCGGACGCACGCATCGAGCCGAGCTACTTAGGTGCTCAAGGCATCAAGGCACCGCAGCCCCTGCCCACGCAGTCGCTGCAGCCGCTGCGCCAGCCACGCTACATTAAGATCCCCAGCTCCTACCGCAATGGCAACAGCTCTGGCGGTGGCAGTGGTGGCCCTGGAGGCGGGAACATCTCGCCACAGTCGATGTCAGCCAGTGTCACTGCCGCCCGCAACTATGCCTGGCGCTCGGAGTCGGTCCTTCACTTCTTTTCTGACATCTGGCTACGCTTCGATGTGGAGACTGAGCATCATCTGCCTGGCAGCGACTGGGTGCGCGCCGTCCGCACCCTAGTCAAACAGATTCACTTCTTCGCCAGCGCTGCCCAGGCGGACCACGGCTCGCTCTGTTCCCTGCGCAAGCTGTCCCTAATCATTGTGAAGGGGCGCATATATGCCTTCCTCTCAGGTCTGATTGATCGCTGGCCGCTGGACAGTTCCCTGCTGGTGGTCCTCGAACTGTGGCTCAGCTACATCCAGCCATGGCGATACACTATGGCCACCCTCAACAGCAGAGTGTGAGTGATAGATCCCTTACGAATCAGGCAACGAAGCCTTGACCATCTTTGTCTTCTCTTTCAGTTCCGGCCACAGCTACAAGCCTGCCATAACGTCCGCCTACGATGCATTCATCATGGACAATCTGATCGTTTACACGCACATCTTCATGCAGCTGCTGCCGCACTTTGGGCGCCTGGATTACACGGTGTACCGCAATTGCCTCATGCTCAACCGCCTGGCCATCACATTCGGCGATCCGGATCTGGTGGATCGGCTGCTGCGCTTCGAGCGCTTACACTCTGGAAACTCCTATGGATTCGAATCGCCACTGCGTCAGACGCACTTGCTAAAGTTGGTGTAAATTTCGTACCCTGTTTCGGGCACCTTTTAAAGTGTATTTTTGTACATTCCTTTAGCAAATCTCCGCCGCAGAGTGCCCAATGGTCGAGCATGCCCAAACTCTTCAGCGACATCATGCGCATGGAAATGGAGAACTTTTTGTTTGTCATCAGCATGGCGCGGAACCAGGTGCTGCGGGAGGTTTCGCGCCTGCGAATGGAGATCTTGGAGAAGCAGCGCTTGGAGGGATTCCTCAAGAACTTCTTGCACAGAATGTGGCACGAGCCGAGCCAAGACGAGACGCTGCTGGCCGATGTGTCCCGTGTGCCGGAGGTGTTGCGCCAGTGCATCGATTATCTCTGTCGATCGTTTCATGTGAGTGCGGTGACCTGTTCGTTCCTTCGTTCCTTTTGTAAGCCCTCGCCTTGCAGGTGGATCAAGCGAATCTCTCCATGCATGAGACGCTGCCCGAGGAGTGTATCTCGCCGCCTTCCATCTCGGCAAACAATCGCAGCTTCTTCAATACCAGCGACTCCCTGATGGACACCTCAAGGCTTAACCCACGACAGATGTCACTGAATGCCTCGAACTTGACGGCCGCCATCGATCCTGCGCTCCTGCCCATCCAGACCGGGGAGATTACGTATTTGGTCAGACAGCTGCACACGATATCGAATGCGATTAACCAAAAGGTGCGTTGGGTGCATTGCCACAGCAATTCCTTTCCCCTCCAAATCCCTCTTGTGACCTTTTCTTTGTCCTTTAGTACAAAATCCAATTGCAATCCTGCTACGAACGTCAGGATTTCCTTGGCAGCCTCACGCGACAACTGCTCCTGGCTCCAATGATCGAGCAGTGGTTCGATAAGCGGGACGGCAACACGGACATTTGGGAGCGGACGGTCACGGCGCGTGTCTCGCTGCGGCCTCTGGCCTCCCTCTCCGTTCTGTCCGTTGTGGCCTGCTTCATGGTCATGGCATTCGTGTTCCTCGGATCTGCTCTGAAGGGGCTTGGCATCCTCGTCGCCCTGTTCATAGGCTACATCCTGCTAATGGCGCTCTGTTGGCCCTGAATTGTTCGTTGTCGTCTGAGATTTATATATTTGTATAAAACTAAAGAGAAACTACGATTACGGCTAGGGCTAGGGCTAAGGCTACGGCTACGTCTACGTCTACGTTTAGGATTACGATTAGATGAACTGTGTCTGTGTGTGTATGGGTGTAGCTGTGTGCAGTATCACTCGGAGGAACGCGGCCGTAGGGCCAGGCGCAGCGTCTGGTCGGGCACTGTGACCATTCGCAGCATGCAGTCGACGGGCCGCTCGTTGAGGCACTGCATCTCGAACTGGGTGGCGCTCTTGCCCAGCAGCGAGTGCAGCTGCTTGAGGGCCACACGCCGGCCAATGCACGACCGCTGCCCAATGGCAAAGGGCAGGCTGCCGTGCGACTGGTGCACTTGCTCCGACCGGCCCACACACCAGCGCTCTGGCAGGACTCGCTCCGGCTGCTCAAAGTGTGATGCATCGCGACCGGCGGTGTACAGGGAGAGAAGTACCATGGTCTGAAAGAGGACAAAACGAATGAGCAATCGATGGTTTCTGCTGCGGAGCTTCCCTTTACCCACATCTTTCTCAACCAAGTGGCCTCCAAGGTGCGCATCCTGCGGCAGGTAGCGTCCGATGAACGGCGCCACGGGGTACAGGCGCAAGGACTCCTTGATTAGGCCATGCATCAGCTGCGACTCGGACGCCCTTCGCTCGCTAGCAAGGCGACGCTGCAATTGTGGCTCCCGCGACAGCACGAACAACGCCCACTGGCTGCTGAATGCGGTCTGTGTGGGACGGGGAAAGGGATTCGAATTAGACAAGCGATTCGGTAGCTGCTGCCGTTTAAAATCCACACCGTGTCACCTGCTGCTATGACCAGATCCACGAATATCCTCTTGATCATCTCCCCAGGCACCTCGGCCGTCTGCAGTCGATGGAAGAGAGTCTCCTCCCGCAGCTCCGGCTGTCCGTTGTCGCCGTTGAACTCTCCTCCAATGCAGTGGTCAATGATGGCGGCTCCCTCGCGCAGCACCTCGTCCACGTTGCTCTCAAAGTCGCGCCAAATGCGGAGGCGTAGCAGCTGGGCCAATCTGGGTGGAAAGGTCATCAGGCGCGAGCTATGCTCGAAGACCTTGTGCACAATCTGGGTGAAGTGGTCCAGAGCCGACTGGATTTTGGGGCAGGTCAGGACATTGCTGCCAAACATGATGCAACAGAGCACTGCGGGGGGAGTGAATTATAGGTTTGATTGATCACGCATCCGGAAATTGCCATGGAAATACCCACCTTCTATGGACCAACGATAGAGCTGCTGCTCCAGCTCCGGCAACTCGTAGTGGCTGCCCTCTGCAGCTGCCTGCTCGGTGCTGGTGCGCCACTGGTCGACCAGCTGCCGCGTGCAGCTCTCAATATGCACGTCCATCCAATTCAAATTTCCGTTGAGGAGCAGGCGATTAAGTATACGCCGATTGTGCAGCCACTCCGTCCCCTCCCTGTGGTGTGGCAGATTAGACATGCAGATGGATGCAAAGAGAAGCAGCCAAGACATGAGATGAGATGCGAATGATTTGCAATTCATAGACAGAGTCGCGGCGGCTCGATGTACGCCGTTCGCCGTTCGTCTTTCGACTCTCGACTTGTGTCGCTCCACTTACATAAAGAAGAGTCCACGTTGGCAGGCATGCCGCTGGTTGTAGAGCGTCCAGGCATCTGGCAGCGGATGCTGCGGATATTGACCCTCATGCAGGAAGACTCCACGCATTAGATTGGCCGACGACACGAACACCGCATCCTGAGAGCCGCCCAAGCGCTCCCTGAAGATGGGACCGTACTGCCGATGGCGCGCATCGATGTACTTGTGCAGTCTGTTTCGGAGAGAAGCTCATCGATCTGTAGAGGAATACGTTCTAGTCTCTGGGCTGTATTTTCTACTCACTGTGTGGCTCCGCCAGCGGCTATCAGATCCAGCAGAGTCCCCACCACAGGCAGGCCCTTTACGCGGGGTATGGGCACGATATCGCCCACTTTTGGCTTGCACCTGTTGCTGCCTGTTGTCGCCTCCGTGAGACCGGCCTCCGCTTTGCCGCAGAACTGCCACAGAAGGCGGACCAGAAGCGTCCTCAGCAGGTGCTGCAGCCAGCGCAGTAGACTCGTCCGCTTTCTGTTCATCTCTCTCTCTGTCTCTCACTCTCTGTCTGTCTGTCTCTCTCACTGACAATGTCCCAGCAGGGGGCGGGCGAGGGAAGAGCAACAGGGCTCACTGCAACACGTAACACACACGTCCGACAAAGGGCCAGGCTAGGTCTGACTGATTCGCCATGCCGCTGAGCCGCGGCCTTATAACCGAACAGAACGGAATAGCAGCAGCAGCAGCCGCGGCAGCAGCAGCAGCAGCAGCGGCACAGAGAACGGAGAGCAGGTAGGCTCTGTCTCGGTGTCGGTGTCTCTCAATTGATATGCGCAACTCCCATAAACGTCCACATCCACGCTGCTGCGTGAGCACCTTGGTTTTCGTCTTCCCATTGTGCAAATGTGTGGGGTGGTCCGCCGCTGCGAGACGCGCTGAGTGGACACAATAGGCACAAGTCGCTCCCCACTCGATCGATTCGTGGGGATATTGCTGGCCATGCAAATTTTCGGGAGGTGCAAGCGCGAGAGAGAGAGAGAGAGTGCGCGAGAGAAGCTTCAGGGCTTTCAATGTTTTTAATGATATAAGCTCCTCACTTAGTCGCGCTTTAGCCAGCCATCAAGTTGTTGTGACTTTATAGACAGCTCCTAAATGTATTATTAGTTAAACAAAACACTTTATTGACACAGTTATTCCAGTGCAACTCGCACTTAAACTGCTCCTCAAAACAGTTGCTTCTGCCTGCACTTTAATCTGCCCAAACAATTCCACAGTTATATCCACTTAGCCGCGTCATGCTCTCACTTTTGTAGTCTGGTGTAAATTTGAGAGTTGCATCGGCTTATATTTCCGTTAATACGAATTTTCGAAGTGGTGTTCTTGATCGAATTTTCGAACAGCCATATGTTTGCAATGCGACTATGTGAAAGAAGAGCACAGCTAGTCTGCGCACAGAATTGTTTGGCGCGCAGAGTCTTGAATTTGAATGCGATGTGGAAGTGGACTTTAATTCGAATACAAATCCAACAAAAAAACGAGGAGGAACGTTGTGAGACGCGTCTTAAGCCGCGTCACAACTCTTATACCCGGTACTCAGTACTACATCTGCAACTTAGCGGTTATTTGTCAAATTTTACATTTTCTCTTCATCTGTCATCTACATCAACAACACTACTCACGCCAACACGCTCCTTTAGCTCGCCACCCTCCCCTAGAGACACACACTGCAGAGTCAGGGCAGAGGCAACGGCAGAGTTCCGGCAGAAGATGAGTCAGAGACGTGTCAGGGGAAGAGGCCTCTGCCACTGCGCGAAGCAGAGTGTGAATGAGAGAATGTGTAAAAGCAACAAAAGCTGCTGGACAGGGTGGGTTTAGCCGCTGCAACTTAATTTCTTCATTGTGGCCATAATAATGATCCAATCGGATCCCAATTTGGTGATCAGATAGATATGGTCATTCCCTACGGAATGGCGTTTTTAGTTTTCTTTTATCTTAAAAATTGTAGATTTGGGAGGTTTTCGCCCTTTTGCGGGGGCGGAAGAGGGCGTGGCTCATTTTTGAAATACACTTGTAACAGTGTGAGCATACAGAAGTCTGGATGCAAAATTTGGTGGCTCTAGCTTTTATTTATTTTCCATTGTGACCTCTGTGTTAAATAAACTCTTTCCGCTTCCTTTTGAATGAACACAGATCCTATTTCGAGCACTAACATGGAACCCAATTTAGTTTTAAGCCTCAGCCAATCATGAAATAAGTCCGACAGCATAAACGTCCCATGCCGACGTTGCCCCTGCGGCCGCAAATTTGAAACAGATGCACTCGCGCGGCTGAATAGGAGTGCGGCTGGGGTCAAAGTGTGGCATTAATAGCGCCATATTTTGCATGTGTCAGTTTAGATGACACTAAAAATAAATCAAGCACGGTCCATAAAAAATACATGCACAAACAAGAACTAGACTAGATAAACCCCAACCGAAATGCGGCATTCAAAAGTTGACAGAAAAGAAAACAAAACGCGCCCCGCGGCAATGGAATTTATTTATTAATAGTTTGTATTTTAATAGCTTCGATGGGTGAATACACAGAGAATACAATGAATACAGCCCCAAATCACGACCCAAAACGCGGCTCCACTTGATGTGGGTTCGCAGCCAGCAGCGGAACGAAAGACCTTCCTAGGAAATCGCTGTCATATTTATGGCATATTAAGGGGAGCAGCAGCCCCCACAGCCCCATCGAAAGGGTTGAAATAAATAAATATTGTTTTCCCTCTCTTTCTGTCACGGCACGACGGCAGCAGCACGCGACATGCATACAAATAATAATATGGGCAGGGCAGGGCGAAACGGAACCACAATTCATATATGAAGATAATATAAAATAACATGGAAAACAACATGTAACGAAATGAGCGAAGGATTCACCACTGGCCCGAGCAGCCACCGCAGGGGCTAATGCAATAATAAGAGCGACTCGGAAAGAGCATAAATAAAAATTGCATATAAAAAGGGGTTGGGTGGGGAGGGAGAACAAAGGCTCATGGCAGCATGACGCCTTCCTTTCCGCTTTTATGGCCACAAGGAGTGGGCAGAAGACTGGAGGAAGTGGTGGCAGTTGCAACACCGGAAACGGCAACGAGCTTCCATTGAGGAGCGTGGAGCAGAGATACTTACCCGCGGCATGGCTGTCTTTTCCTGCGTGTCATTAGGCGGAGTCAACACGAAGAAGAGTGCCTGCGAAATGGAAAAGCTGAGATGAATGAGCCGCCGTTTTCAGATCCATTTGTATTCGGGAATGAATAACAAACGAGACATCCGAGTCCCAAAAAAATGTGACTCGAGATTGCGTTTTGATTGAAATTCGTCTGGCAATGGAGCTCCAAGCCATGGAGTTGTCCGAATTGCCATAGAGAATCTCCTTGAATCTTCTACAAATGAAAATTGGCTCAAGAACCAGCTCGAGAGAGCTCGAGTCTCTCTTTCAAAATCCCACAAAATTGGCCAAATAAGCCAGCTTGAAACATAAGCGGAAGTCCTTACTGCCTTTGCATATCCTTAAGTGCCACAAAGTGCTGCTACCATCATTTTCCTCCTTCTCTCTCCCTTTGGTGTGTCTACGGGTGCTTATCACACCCTCAACCGCACTGTGAATCGGATACAGATACAGATACAGATACAGCTACAGATACTGGGATACAAATAGAGAGATGGAGAGGCACATACGAATAGTGTGCATCCTGCAGATGTCCTGTGGTGTGTGTGTGTACTTCATGGGTGTCTGCTTCAAGTGCCTCCCAACTGCCTCCTCCCTGCTCCTCCTCCGGATCCACATGCTTTTTGTATCGCTGACCATGACAGCATTTTTCTTCTTCTCCTCTTTCAGGGGCTTTTTTTTTTCGAAAGGGCTGGGCTCTCCACGTGGCAGAACCTCCCACTCCCCTACAGCAAAGTGTCCAAAACATAAATGACATTTATATTGGTTATAGTATTAGAAGGAATGCTTGTTCTCTGCTGTGCTGTGCTGCGCTGCTCTGCTCTGGATCCCCAAATACGATACGTGCCAACGTTTTTGGGGTCATAAAAATATAAGCCACAACAACAAAAGACCTGGGAACTGCGAACTGCGAACAGCCAACAGAAACAAACAATTTATATGACGGCCAACAAAAAAATACCAGCGAAAGGAAAGGTCAAGCTATGAAATATGAGAAATTGCACAAATATTGCCCCCCAGCCCCCTCTTCTGTTAAGAGCATGTGTGGGAGTCGCGGCAGTGCGCTTCGTAATGGAAAAAAGACAGTTTAAATTTTGAAGTTTACCGAATTATATCCTTAAGTGGTAGTACTGTCAATGCCTTTAGAGATGTGTCATTTGAGAGAATTTTTAGCAGGCTACTTTGTACTTTGGACCATCTTGTAGTCACTGCAAACATTTTATGAAACAAAACCAGCTCCAACCCGAATTTCCCACTTAAAATGTGAACAAAAACAGAAGCAAGAAACAGCAGCAGCAGCAATAACATTTTCCAATTTGCTGGTCACGTGGTCAAAAGGCTAAAAACAGAGACCGAAAGTGGTTAGTTGCGGGCGACGCGTAATCCTGGCCGAAAGAGTGGCTTCAAGAGTCAACAATTGCGTATACGCCGCGTGCGTCAAAACGCAAATGTCAAAATTGGCTTTGGCCAAAAGAACATGGCAGGGGCGTAGAGGCAGAGACAGGAATCACTGAAGGTTGCTATGCGAAAGAGGGGGGGAATGGTATTCTATGGATTGGTGGTTCGGGCATGATGGGCATTTGCCGCTGTGAGTGTGTTGCTTTGGGGTGGAGTGTCTGTGAGTGGCTTAGGCAGAATGTGCGTGCCTATGGCATATTTGTTTGTGTTCGCATACACCTATAAACATACATATGAACGTACGTAGAGAGAGGGAGGAAGAGAGGTGAGCCCGTGGGGGGGCAAGTTCAATGGCTTCTCTCATAAATCCATCGCCGCAGCCAATGCAAATAAACAAAGCTGCGCCCATGCCTCCCGTGCCTGCTGCCTGTGCTCCTCCTGCCTGGATGTCCGATGTCCCATGTCCAGGATGAGCAAAAGGATGAAGCAAAAGTCTGGCCATAGCAGGCAATATTCGCAGTTGAACGGATAGATAGACAAACACTAAAACAACAGGCAGAGAGCGAAACATGGAGCTCGGGATGGGATGGGGAGACACATACAGGATACAGGATGCATGCCACGTGCTGATTAAAACCTTTTTGATGAAGCAATGCCCTAACCACCCCGAATGGTAGTACACCGAAGAGATGGGATTGGTTTTTGGTTACCAGAAAGGAGGTAGAGTGGAACATAAATTGTTTCTCTTCTAAACAGAGAAAAGAGTGCATCCCCTCGGTTGGTGCACATCCCTCCTATCTTTGATCACTTTACAAACCGCCTGCAGGTGGCAACAAACTTTCTTACTTCTCAGTCTCCGCCTTCACTGCCTCCCCCTCCCTTGTTCTTCTCCCCTTCTCCTGCATCTACTTTCTCTCTTGCTGCACAGAAAAGGGTTTTCTCATCCTTTGCTGCTCACTGACCCACGCAAATGGAAGGGCAAACCCGAAACATAAATACAAAATGATTTTGGTTGATGATTTGGTTTTTGTTTTTCCTTTTTCCTTTTTTTCTCGGTTTATTTGGGGGCACTCTGTCCTGGCTGTTGTTGTTTATCCTTCTTGGCTGGACCCAAAATCATATTAATGAATATTCTTTACCCTTTTTTGGTCATGCTTTTGGCCTCTGGTCCTGGCCAGGCCTGACCTGTGGCTGGAGTATGGGCAATGGGTAGGCGACCGATGCAGGACATTAATTACGCAAAATTAAATTTGATATCCTCGCATTAGCCGGCGGAATCCTGTCGGAACTGAAACGCTTCAGCGGATTCTCTACCCTTTTTGAGCTTTCAGGGAAGGCCTTTTGAGGGGGGGTGACCTTTTAGAGGGGTGTACTTTCAGGGGCAGTACTTCAAGGGGAATGTGGCAGAGTGGACCTCCTCCTGCTGCTTGGGATCAGCTTATTTAAATTTATGTTTCGGTTAAAAAAAGAAGTGGTTCCCCTGCAATGCGAAATCCGCTTCTGGTCATTATCCTGAGGGAGGCCCAGAGCCCAAGGGTTGGTGCCAAAAGCGAACGAGAAAGAGGATGTGGCGCCTGCAACCCGAAATTTATTTTGCCCCGCGCATTGCGGACCTCATTAGCAATAGTTTTGTTTGGTTTCGTCGGGAGTTTGGCTTTTTGCGAGAGGCATAAATCATGGTCCGAGTATCGCAGTGCCTGGCAATGACAGCAGCGGCGCCATCGATGATGCTTCCCTCCAGTGGGGGAGAGAGAGGGTTGGGCGGGTCATTGCTCCGCTTATCAGTTTGTCACGAGGGGAGACCATAACAATAGCCGACTTGCCAGTGACTGAACTGTGCGTCCCGAAATCTAATTAGACCACAAAATGTGCGACAACACAAAGAGCCATTGTGGGAGTGGAAGGGAAGGGACTTTGGGGGCCATGACTGGGGGTCATGGGTCAGTGCAATGCATAAATCTCAGTGCAGTGGGCATAAATAATTGGCAGCTAATTTTAATGGATTGGGAATCAGCGAGGGGAGGTGGTGCATATCTCCGCTCTCTCGCCATTCAAGTCCCGTTGGGATATTCAGTCAAGGATGGCCATGGGAATGATTAGCGGCTATCAATGCATCCAAATGTACATACAAATAATATTTATAATTATTGGATAATTGAAGGGAAATGGTTTGTGGTTTATTTCGACCCACACGGGGGGAGCTTTATAACGGAACAACAAGCCCTCCGCTCCCTTTCTTCTCCACCTTCTGGGCTTCAGTTTGGATCTCTCGTGTATTTCTCGCTCTCTCTCTCTTGCTCTTAAAGTGTGTGTCCTTGGTAATCTTCAACCATTTGTCCCGACTTCAACTAGATGAGCTTTTACAATTTTTCCCTCTCACTCGCTTCGGTTTTCAATAGTTTTTGACTTGTGGCTGTAGTGGGGAAGCAGCAGCTGGTTGTGGAGGGGGAGTGAAGAGAGAAGAGAGCGTGTAAGCAGGCCAATCAAGCTGCATGAGTGCATCGCCCAACTTCAGATGCAGCACACATACACACAGAGAGCGAGAGATTCACCGAAACACGTGTGTGGCATCATCATTAACGGTACAACTGCAAAGCGATAGTGGAAAGGGGCAGAAGACGACGTTCTCCTTTTGCTTTGTCCCTTTTTGTCGGCGTTTTACGTTTTGTCGTTTTTGTTGATTGCCTGTCTGTGGGGAGAGACAGAGAGAGAGAGAGAGAGAGAGAGGGGGAAAGGCAACGAGCCAAGCCTGTTTAAAGCTGTATGGAAACCGGAACAGAGATCGGGTCTGAGCGGAGCTTAAGAGCAGATTTGCATTTCGCCTGCCGTTTTTCAATGCAATTATGGCAGAGAGACAGCGCGAGAGAGAGAGCGAGACCAGCGTATATTTGATTTCGAATTCGATTTCGAAATCTGACTGCAATTACGTCTTCGATGAACAGTAATTGCATATTTTGTGTGCCGTGTACCGAAAATGCGTTTATCCTTTGGCCAAAAATGCAAACCTATTCTCCTTGAACTCTCACGCCCACTTTCCCTCTCTCTCTCTCTCTTTGTTTGTGTGTGCGTTCAGCAGAGCATGCATAATTCCAATGAAAATTAATTTGTTATTAGTTTGCAGCAAACACAAACACAAATCACAAGCAACAGGCGCACGGAGAAGAGAGAGGGGAAAAGTCAAAGGCAGAGGAGCAGCAGTGGCGTAACAGAGGGTGCCGTCTGGATGGGGGAAGGGAGGAGCAAAAACGTTGAAAACCAATAAGTATGGCCCGGCATAAAGATAGCCTCATTACCACCCCAGAAAAGCGCAAGAGTGAGAGGGCAAGTGTCTTGCAAAATTCACATAAAACACTAAAGAAAAAACAAATACCGAAGAATATTTCCGATTTTCGATTGCGTTTATGCCCTTCCTTCTACGACAGTTATGCGATGTGGTATTTCATATACTGTTTAAAATAAAAAGAAGTACTCGTAATGTTAAATGTTGTATGACTATGTTCGGATATTTGTACATATGTATGTACCTGTTTTCTCTGCGTTACAAACAACTTCTCACAAAAATCATAGCGTCATCTGGCGAGGGTATCCAAACAGCAGCAGCTCCAGACGAAGAAGGTGAAACGGCCAGCAAAAAATTTAAATTTAAATAAACCCGTAAATTGACTTGGCGACAGCACATAAGGAAACGTTTCCGACCCCATAAAGTATATATATTCTTGATCAGCATCAATAGCCGCGTCGATTTAGCCATGCCTGTCTGTCCGTCCGTCTGTCCGTCCGTGTCCGTCCGTCTTGTTGAGCGCCGGGTTCTCAGATACTATAAAAGCTAGAGCCACCAAATTTTGCATTTAGATGGCTGTAAGCTCTCACTGCTGCAAGTGTATTTCAAAAATGAGCCCTGCCCCCGCAAAAGGTCGAAAATCTCCCAATCTCACAATTTTGAATATGAAAGAAAACTAAAAACGCAATTCCGTAGGGAATGACCATACATATCTATCATATCACCGAATTGGAATCCGATTGGATCATTATTAGAGCCAGAATGAAGAATAATTTCCAGTGGCCAAACCCACACCGTCGTGAGACGCTATGTAGATGTAGATGTAGATGACAAAAGAAGAAAAAAAGTAAGAAATGTGAAATTTTGAAGAAAAAAAACCACTAAGGTCCAGATGTTCTACTGATTACCGGGTATAAAAGTTGTAACGCGCAAAAAGCGTCTCAAACGCCCCTCCTCCTTGTTGTTGTTGTGAAAAAATAAATGTTTGTGTGGTTCCGACTTTCAGCTTTCCTCTTTTCTCTGTATGGGGTTGGGTTACGGGAAAATATAATCTCTTTAAATAATTTATCCAAATTTTACGTATTTTTAAGAGAAAAATCAAACCGCTGGCAAGGCTCATGGAGGTACTGCTGATCAAGCGTCGCATTGGGAATTAACTGTTGCCATCATTTGCTACATTTGTCTCTGCAAAAAAAAAAACTTCTCAATGGTAGTCCTGTTCTTAGGCTTCCAAACCTCGAACGAATTAAATATCGCTTCCGAACAATACACAACAAAGCCAATAAAAATCCAGCGCCTGAAAGAAAAGTCTCTCGGCGAAGTTCCTTTCATCCGCCTCCTGCACCATCACAAATATTCACTTTAACCACTTCTCGAGAACAAAATTCATTTCTATTAGAAAAAGAAAAAAAAAACTAAACTTATTTAACTTTAAAATTTTGATTTGTATTTGTTCCGAATTATTTACATTTTACTTTAAATTTTGATTTCATTTTTGTGATGTGTATTTGTAGTGTTACTTGATGGCTTTGTTAGTGTTGTTAGTGTTGTTGGTGTTGTTGGTGTTGTTGGTGTTGTTGGTGTTGTTGGTGTTGTTGGTGTTGTTGGTGTTGTTGGTGTTGTTGGTGTTGTTGGTGTTGTTGGTGTTGTTGGTGTTGTTGGGTGTTGTTGGTGTTGTTGGTGTTGTTGGTGTTGTTGGTGTTGTTGGTGTTGTTGGTGTTGTTGGTGTTGTTGGTGTTGTTGGTGTTGTTGGTGTTGTTAGTTCCAGTGAAGACAGAAGCAGATGTGGAAACTTTTTGTTGAAGTGTAACGCAGCCTACACTGGGAATCGAACCCAGGGCCGGACACATGACAGGCAACACCTCTACCCCCTAGGCCATGTCCGGTGGCGATGAAACGGTGTCAAAAGTTCTACTTAAACTGCCTCCTCTAGGCCTACTACGTTTTTCGAAACTTCAAACTTCAAACTTGAAATTAAAAAATAAAATTGAACTTTCGAATCGAATTTTGGGCTCATGGTGGGACCAATGCGCTATAAATCTTATTCGTTGGAGTAATTTGATGAAGAAAATAAAGAAAACGAAGAAAATGAATAAAAGAAAATGTTTTTGGTATCTGCCAGGAGGCGGACCTCTGCCTCCCCGTTCCAGGATCGCTCAGTCTCTTCACCGAGCCACGAGCCAGGCTCTGAGTGAAATACCGCAAAAGGAAGCGTGGGGCGAGGGACACCCATTTGAATTATAGCTAAAACCAACGTCTGGTTGGTGGATCATTGGAAACATCCTTCGAGCTATTTTTTCCAGGCTAGAGACTCGTGGAAAAAGAGAAAAATGCTTGAAAGATAACAAATTGAGTGGCCCCGAAAAGCCTGTGGCCAAGCTGCGGGACCGATTCAAATGCAAAACCATTAAACGGGGAGGAACAAGCATCATGGCATGGGCATACTGGATCAAATCAGTAATGGATCAAGATTTTGGGTCTTCCAACCTCGACCTCAACATTTTCAACATTTATACATATTTTCAAAAATATATATTTTTATACCCCGTTCTCGAAGAGTAAATGGGGTATGTTGTATTTGTGCGGAAAAAATGTTTCTCGCAGAAGGAAGCGTTTCCGACCCCACAAAGGATAAGTTGCTTGTGTAGTGTGCGGCTCTTGGGAAGGGGGGCGAGCTCTTGGGAAGGAGCGTGTTGGCGTAAGTGATGTAGATGTAGATGACAGATAAAGAAAATATGTAAAATTTTATAAAAACCGCTAAGGAACAGATGTTGTACTGAGTACCGGGTGTAAAAGTTGTGACGCGTAAGAAGCGTCTCACACGTCCCTTCTCGTTTATTTTCAGTTCGAAAAAAATTGTTATGTATTTTATTTAAACATCATCTTAGAATTTCATTTCAGTTGACAAATTGCAGTCGCGATCAAATTGTTCGTTGAATATCGATCAATGATCGATAAGTAGATCGCTCTAAAACGATAGTCTATCGCGAATTTTTGTATTTATTTTATTTAATTTGTTGAGATAAATTATCTGTCCTTGGTTTTTGTTTTTTTATGTTCTAAAAATAGTTTAAGAGTTTTGCGGAATTAATAGTGGGACATCGGGACATCAGCCTAGTCCGAATCCCATTCCAATGCCCTTTTGAGTGTTGATTGTGGAGTGTAGCAGTTTTTTTTGTTGTAGCATTGGCATTCAGGAGGCGCCACAAGGGATCTCATTAGTTTTCATCGTAGATCGGCGTCGAATCGCCCAGATTCATGGAGTGCGGCGAGGTATTTGTGCGCGGCGTGCTACGCACCGATGCTGCTTTGCATGAGGATATGGCGGCACCAGCACCAGCTCCGCCAGTACCAGCGGCAGCACCAGCATTTCTGGTGCCCGTCGAGTACTCATTGGTGGGCGTCTTCCCAGAGACGCTGTACCCAAGGTTAATTCCTAGACCCATATTCATATCCAAGCCCATATTCATGCCCATTCCCATCGCCGTTCGCTGCGCCTGCTGCTGTAGTGGAGGCCTACGGCGCGCCCAAGAGTGGTTGGACAGCTGCCAGTCGAGGCTCTCTTTGGCACGTTGCTGCTGGCCACCACCCATATCATAATAGTTCCTTGGGGAGCCGCCACTCCCACTCCCATTGTGTCCATGACGATGGCGCATCTGCTGGTTGCTCGATGACTGTGAACTTGGGCTGGGTACATTGTAGCCGTAGCGTGGCGTCTGTAAGGCATGCGGCGTGTGCGGCGTGATGAACGGCGTCTGGCTGCTGGGCGTGTAAGGGGTGTTGATCGCGGCACGGCCAAACGATGGCGTCGCTGAGGTGCCATGGTGTGCAGCGGCCGCTGCAGCAGAGCAGGATGAGGCGTAACCGCCACCGCCGCCAATGGAATGCGATATGGAGTAGGCACTGGAGCCACTGCCACGTATGTCCGAGCTGCTCATGCCGCTGCGCGGTGTGCCCCCGGACACGCTGCCCACAACGCTGCACGTTATGCTGTAGGGCCCTGCAGAGGATCCTCCTCCGCCAGAGTTGTGTGTGGCCAAAGGCGGTCGCATACCATGCATGGGTGTGTTGATTGCCGGCGAGGCGGTGGGATCCAGCCAATGCTCCTTGAACCAACGCAACAGACTGTCGACGGAATGAAAGACCAGGCCGCGAAAGCGATAGCCCTCGGGCATCACGGTCACATACTCGGTGCACACCTTGGTCCTGGGCAGATACGAGAGGAGGAATTTCCCCGGTATGCTCTTCGAGGCGGTAAACAAATAGTGAATCTTCTTGGGATCCTTGGCCTTCTCGTCGCGCAGCAGCTGCTCCATAAACTCACGCTCATTGCCATTCGCTGGCGTGGCATTCTTCTTGTAGTATTTATACTCGATGAGATCGCGGGCGGCAGCGGCCATGGGATTGATGTAGCGGGCGACTATCTCATCGAGATCTTCATACTCATCGGTGCCGATATAGAGGCGGCGCCCCAGACTGTAGTCGTTCTCCTTGCCCTCCTCCCGCACATCGATGTGCTGGTAAGTGTCGTCGGTCACCTTCCATGTGGCTGTCAAGTGGGCCGCCGATTTGCTGCTGGGCCGCAGCGCCACCTCGCCCTGATCGGCCTCCGCCAGTATGGCAATGACCTCGGCATAGGACTTGTTGTAGAAGCACGGATGAGCAATCACACGTCGCGCATAGGTCTTGCCCTTGAGGGCCTTGGCCTTGGCCATGGCATCCATCACCTTGCGATTGTCGAGCTCCTTCGTGACAAAATCATAGAAGGCATCGCGTCGCGGCCGCCACAGGCTATACACGTCCATCAGGTCAGCCGTCTTTGAGGAGCAGTCTACGGAGAAGCGCTCAATATCGATCTTGATTATCCGCACATGGATCATCTGGGAAACACGGACACGCTCCTCGGGGTTGCGCACTTGCTTGTCGGACAGATTCTTGATGTGTATGAAGCCGGGCAGGTGATTATCCAGCCGTATTCTCACACCCGAGGCCTGGCCGGGACAGGAGTTGGCATCGAAGTGATGCCACACGTCCGACAACTCGGGGAAGTCGTCCTTGTGGCAGAAGGGGCACTGCCAGCTGCCCGTGCTCTCAATGCGCACGGGATTGGCATTGTCCAGCTGCTCGCCCTGGGGCCGGCGATAGGTGAAGCCCGTGACCATGGCCAACACGCATTTGCCCACGTACAAGGAGTCGGGCGTCTCCTTGGTGAGGAGTTCGAAGAGCTCCTCAGCGCTGTGCTTCTGGTAGGGAGAACGATTGTCCTTGTACAGGCAACTCAGCTCGTTGCGGATGTCATACAGTGTGATGCTCTTGCTGCCGAAGCCCTGACGCTCCAGTTCGACGGAAAATGCATCCAGATCGAGATCCTTGAGACGCTCCGGCGACTCGAGTATCTCCTCGATGGCACGCGCCGGATTGGTCTCCTCATCATCGTACTCCATCGCATCAATGGCCATTTTTCGGGCCCACTCGTACGTCTCCGGATGGACGCGCGAGCCATCCAACAACTCCACATACGCCTCCGTGCTGTCGCCCAGCGAACTGGTGTCGATCTTGATGAAGCCGCTGCAATTGACGAACACCTTCGGCCCCAAATGGCAGGCGGTGACCAGCTGCGTGCGATTCTCCAGCCGCTGGTTGCTCTGCTTCAGGAGTTTAAGCAGCGCCTGGCCCTTGCGCGGCCCCAGACCGCACGTGTACTGCAGGAGGTTGACGGTGCGCGAATTCTGGACCATCATATTGATGTCCAGGCCCACCGCGCTCGTGCGATTGATAAACTCCAGGCTGAGATACTCCAGCAGCATATCGCGTGGCACGCGCTCCTGCAGCGGATGGTAGCGCAGGCACAAAATCTCATCTTCGGCATCGCACAGCTGCGAGTATTCCACCAGCGGATCCTGCATTTTGCGGGCCAGCGAAACGGCCTGCTTCAGCAGTGGCGGATACTCCCTGAAGTCCGCCTCACCCTTCTTTGAGTTTGCATAGATTTTGGCCAGTTTGTTGTCGATGATCTCCACCTCGATGGGCGGAAACTGCTCGGTGGTCTCCAGGTCTTTGAGTATGTCCTGGATGTCCGTCTGGATCATTTGGGCTTCCCTCGACTCCGCACCAATCACCACAATGTGGGGCTTCTTTATTTTGACGAAATCCGACAGCTTGCGGAGATCCGCGAGCTTCAGGGCCTTCTCCTCGGCATTGTGCGACTTCTTGCGCTTGAGGATGTTCGGTAGACGCAGATAATCGGAGATATCCCCCTCGACCGTGGTCACCGCACAGAAGGCGGCCACCGTTTGATCCGGATCGTAGGCCAATCCGAGCACTCGGATGCCCCTCAATGTGCTCCAGTCATCGTTTTGGTAGTCCTGCGGCAGCTCTGGCTTGTAGGGGGCCACCTTGATCCATTTGTGCAGCTTGGCGGTGCAGGAGCGCAGCACAAACTGTTGCGCCTCCTCGTGCAGGGTGGTTCTCAGCTCTTTGATGAGGTCCGGGATCACCCATTTTTGTAGGGCCAGCTGCACGCACTCCGCTCGCAGAGCATTCCATTCAAGGACATGCTTGGAGAACTGATCGAGATTGTAGAGGGCCTTCGCCTCCTCCACATAGTCACCGGGTGGGCCATTGGCCTTGGCATTGCCCTCAAACGCCTCCAGGAAGGTGATCTCCAGCAGCTTCTCCTCCTCGGCCATCATCAGCTTGATGAACTGATCGCCAAAGAGATCGCCCACCGGCTTCTTGGCCACATACTTCATCGAATACACCGGAGAGTTCTCATCAATCTGGGCCATGCCGTGCTTTGTGGGCCTGATGTTGATACGCGCTCGATCAAAGTACACCTCGCGCATGGTCTTGCGGAGCAGTGGCTCGTGGGCCAGCTGTCGGGCGACCACATACTTGGCCGCATGCATCACCTCATCGGTGGTCGCGAAGCGCGGCGAAAGATACTGCTGGGCCAGCTCCAGAGGTCCCAAGCTCTCCTGTGTGACCTCGTTTCGCTGGTAATTGTCGCGCAGATTCTCCGCAAACTGTTCGGGCGTGAGGCCAAAGTGTTTGGCAAAGCCACAGATGCCAGCCTTGCGGTACACCGCATAGGGACTGCTGTTGGGCGCCTGCTTTAGCTGTTCGTCCGGCAGCATCAGTTCCACATCATCGCCATTCTCAGCTGCGGCTGCCCTACGCCGCTGTTCGGCCTGCATTTTGGGCAGTTCGTGTGAATAGTTGAGCAGAAAGTACATGTGCACGTCCTTCAGCTCCTCCATGGTCTGGGCATCGTTGAGCCGCTCAAAATCGCCGTCCAGCACGAGCCGTACATCGTCGCGCAGGGGCTTATCCATCTGGAACTGTCGCATCTTCTCGAAGAGCACTCTCAGCTTCCGCTTGCGCTCATTCAGCTGGCACCAGCGCTCATCAAAGTAGTAGACTTTCCACAGATCATCGATATTCAGTTCGGGCATCACGTACTCCTTTCGATAGAAGGCAATGAATGGCACCTCCAGCTGCTGGTTACGTACAAACCCTAGGGTCTGCTTGATCTTCTTTATGGCCGAGGGTGGCTGGCGCATCTTCTCACGATTGTCGGCCTTCTCCGGCTCGGAGACGGTGTTCTTGCAGAACGCATACTGATAGATCCAATCGGCCTCCTCGTCCAGCTCCATCGAACCCGCGGGTACGGGCGTTACGGGCACCTGTCGCAGCTGCATGCGCTCGGGCATGTCTCTTTTGCGTATCTCATTGTCGAGATCTGTGAAGTGGCCGCGCTTCAGTTCGCTCGGTTCGTAAATGTCGAAGATTGTCTTCTTGGCGACCTTCTTTTTGAGGGCCTTCTTCTTTTTCACACGATGATCATCGCCGCCGGCCACTTCATCCTCGTACTCATCCTCCTCGTATATGGAGAAATCATCATAATCAAAGTCCACACCAAAAATCTCCTGACCCTCTAGCAGTGATGCATCTGTAAATATGGGACGCCTCTTCTTCTTTTTCTCGGCAATGGGACGGCCATTGTCATCCACAATAAAATCATCGGCATCTGACTCGGTATCCTCTTCGTCAAAGGCATCCGCCTCGCCATGCCGAAGACTGCGCTCGCTGCGATGCTCAACGCTCTCATCGTTTCCATCAAACAATTGTTCGGCAATCTGTTCGCGGGCCAAACCCACGTCCACATGCTGCTCCTCGCCATCGCTTTCGTTGTCATAAATACGTCTCAGACGCTTGAAGCGCTTACGTCTCTCAACCTTGACTCCCAGATTCTCTTCAATCAGATCGTAATCATCATCCTCGAGGCGATCATCGAGATCATCATCCTGGCGTTTCTTTCGCTTCTTGCCACTGCCACCGCCTTCGTCCTCCTCAATGGGTCTGTCATCGATTAAATCTTGAAGCTCCTCTCGCAGCCGTTCTTCGTCATCTTCCTCCTCCTCCTCGCTGCTGTCAGATAAAACGGCTTTCAGCTTTTTTATCTTCTTCCTTTCAGTTAGATCCAGTTCCTCTTCTTCCTCTGTTTCCACGGCCTCAAAGTCCAAAAACTCCGACATTCTTAATCAATTCAAAAATTAAACTAGTTTTCTAGTTGCTTAAAAACGAATACGACTAAGTAAAGCCAAAACTTATTTTCAGTGTCACAATTGTCACATACAAAAAAAATACTAGACGTAGGGGAGTATGACCATGTAAGAAATATGTATTTTTGATTTGACCGGAGTTGGCAGTCCGAAATAGACTCCGACAAGAGATGAAGTGTGCGCGTAAAAAAGCAAAAATTGGTGTTTTCTGGAATCTTTTGGACGACAAAGAATTTGGACGCCGATCGACAGTATGGTCCATAGAGTAGGATCAACATGGTCCTGCGAATGACAATTCGGTCGTTCGAGCCGGATAACACAACCCCTGCCTCTTTGTTAGGTGAGTTAGTAACAGTGGTTACAACCGGATTACACTGGCGACAACAATGGTTATGGTCTCGTGACCGTAGTCCAGCTTTGCTTCCGACTCCTGCGGTTTTATTATCCAAATTTAAGTTATCCATCTTGATCCCACGAGTGCGGCGCTGGGCGTCACACTTCCCCATCCTTTCCTATGGGCGCGTTGTAGGTGGGGCCTTCTTTTTGGTTGGCCGTGAACCATTTGCCGATGCTTACGTGCCCGGTTCGTCCAATCTTCACCCAGCAATTTTGCGCTTGTTGTGTTCCCCGTCGTATCTTGAACCTTTTTTGTTTGTGGGCGCATCGGTCGGCACTCCGATTCATTATCAATGTGATGTGGGCTTTGTCTGGGATGGTGGGCGTCTGTCGGTGCCGAGATCTAGGATGTCGACGTCTTTTTCCTCCTCCTCCACCTGTTCTGCTCAGCTGATCGATATTGGCCTCTGTATTGGAGTTGTGGGTGTGTGTCGGTTTGCCCAGCTGACTCGTTTTTTTCCTCTGTTTGACGCTGCTTCGAGTTGTTGCTGCTGGTCCCTTTTTCTCCGTCGCCTGGTCTGCCATCCGCTTCTTTGATGGGGCCGTCACCTTGGTGTTAGACACCCTCATTCTGGCTCCCGTTGCTTTTGGTGCCACCACCACTATTGTCCTCTTTCCCTCGGCTTGTTTGGCCAGCATCCTCTCCTTGAACTTCTTCGCCGACAGATCGAATTTTTTTTCCATGTCTCTTTTGTGTCTTCTTGCTGGTGATTATCTGCTTCGGGGCTCCTTCTCGTGCTAGTGTTTTCTCGTGGAACGCCGTTAAAAAAGAATCAGCTGTTGCCCATGAAGCAACTATACAAGGAGGTCTAGTCGGAAAATTAAGGGAAACGTAACAATGCTGTCAATAAGTGCGAGTGAAGGGGCTCCGCGCTGTAAATGTGAGTGAAACTACAATGGAGTGTGCTGATTAACCCTTTGATGGCATGGGGTTTAAAATTGCCCATTGCAAGATCAGGAGTTGAAGTTTTCTTTAATACTTTGAATTTTAATAATTTACTACTTGAAAGTAGTCGTTACTATTCTTTTTTAATATTTACCTGTTTTCTTAGGCTCTTAATTCTAAAATAAATTGTAACTTTCTTGCTGCAAAAAATAAAATATCATAATGTGCGTAGGGAAGGGTTAACAAAATTTGTCCGCGCCCAACCTTCCGCGTCGACAAGCACTGAACGTTAAGGGGAAATGACACGACGAACGCTGCCGACGACGGGCCCTCCTTATATAATTTCTTCATGGGTCAGCGGAAAACATACCACAAAACCAGCCGATTTAAGACTAAAATACCGAAGCAAATAAAAGAATAAGTCTATCTTCTGTTGACAGAAACAAGAGACAAGGAAGGAAACACGCGACACATGCGCATAAGGATTAGAAAAGAGCATTAATTGAAGACGGTTCAAAACTTATTAATACAGTCGCACGAAAACTGAATATATAGATATTTTAATTGATTAATCTTATACTCGGAACCCATTCTATCAATTTATAAGGAGATAAAACATGTTTGTGGAATTTCCTTTCGTCGGAACAGACTTATCCAATAATGCGGTGCCATATTCACACTGAAATAACACACTCCTCCTGATTTCATACAAAATTTGACTTATCAAATTCAGTGTGCCCAGTTTAATCAAATGTACTGGGCACAGAGCGATATAAATGGCACTTTCAGATGCCAGAAAATTTAGCGCATCTGAGTACTGGGCTTCATATCAGCAGCTTTATATCAGCAAGGTATGGCATGGCAGACCAGGACTGACAGAAGAAAGACTCTTTTCGGAGTATTCTGCTTCTTTAATCGCTTCTCTTCCTTTGCCGCTGCTTCTTACTTTTGAACACTTTTTACCTAATAAATCCATTCCATGCCCACTGTAGCCAAACTTCGGTAAAATGCTGATAGAAACATGCTGCTAGAAACTCATTCATGCAACGCAAAACTGAGAATGAGAGGTAACTTTGGTAAGGTATGGACAATTCAGAAAAACGACCCAACAACATTATAAAGCTCCTACGAACCACACCTTTCCGTGTTTGATCAAAAATATGCTATGCATATGAATTTTTAGAGTGGATTTTACTTTGCGTGCGTTGAATTGTCTTGGCCATTTCGCCTGTTGTCCATACCTTTCATTTGGCTTGCCTGCAAAACGTGTTTTAGCAACATGTGGCTAGACATTATTTCTTCAGCACCGGCAACATTTGAAACGGGGGCTTTTTCGCCCCAAATGAAACCCCAATCGGCAGCCAATGCAAACGGTTAATGTCGAATTGTTAGTGAAGTTGTAATGAAAACAAACCGCGAAAACAGACACAACAAGCAACTGGTGTTATTAACAAGAAAATATATAAAGTTCGACTCGAAACTTGCTCCGCGGACAGCAGAACAAAATGTTTTTGTTTGTGAATTCAGAAATCGGAATCTGAATCGTCGTTAAGTCGCGCCGCTGTGTTACCGCCTTGACCGCCCACCCGGCACCGTCCCCCTTCCAGAGCCCCTTCAGCAACCTAGCCTACCCACTGTCCAACTGTTCAACCGTCCAACGCTGACGCCGACGCCTACGCGCGCGACAAGTGAAGCGCACAGGTATTTGTGTTTGCATTGTGTTTGTGTGTTTTCAGTGCCTAGTTCCGTGTATGTGATTTTCCTTTTGTTTGCTGCCCAATGGTTGGTCTTAATTGAATGCTAGGTTGCACTCGCTAAAAGTATTGCGAAAAAGGCAATTGAAAAACACCATATTCGAAAAAAGGTACAAAACCAATAGCCATAAACACACACACTTCGATAAGAAGAGCAGAGCAGATCAGTGGCGGAGAAGCAGAAACAACGTCAAGAAGCACATAAAAACCAGTTTTCGAGCAGAAGCAGCAGCGCAGTCGCAGCGGCCCAACTGAGGTGAGTATTTGCATGTGTGCGTGTGTGCATGAGACAAAGTCGGAGCCGCCCGCCCACATACCTGAAGCTCCGCTCCATCCAAGGTGTGCTTTGAGCAGGGTGATGCATTTCGGATCTCAGTAGAGAGCTCATCTCTGGGAATATGCTCAGATGGCAATTTACAATTTTCCTCTAATAACACTGTGCCTTGCCTTACCCCACTGACAACTTGTTGAAGCCTTCCACCATTTCACTCAATTGTCACAAGCAGATTCCGAAAAGTTTAATTTGAGTTTTTAGTACCTCTGAAAATTTATATTATTTCCAAAATAAACGAGAAAAAACGAAACGAAACAACATCGAAACAACTTTGAGAAAATGCCAGTAAACTAAACTAATTTGCACAGTTTTGCGTTTGACAAACTTTGTCTCTCCAGCTTGCAGTCTTTCTCTTTTTTTCTCACTCTCTTGCTCTTTGTTGACAAAAAACTCATTTCGAGAAGAGGCAGCACTAAAAACAACAGCAACTAAAATCAGAAAGAGCTCTCAGATTATGTTGATACTGGACGTTTTAGATACCCTAGAAAACTCGAACTTATCTATGGCTTGCATCTTCTATGTAGCTTCCGCAGACTACCTCACTTCGTTTTTTTTCGTTTCCAGCTTTCGATGATGCCGATCATACCCTTTTTCTGCAATGGGTACAACAAACGAATAATAAAACACACACAAAAAAGAGCTCCCAAAAAGTTTTTAATTGTCAACTTTAAGCCGATGCCGAAAGACCCGAAAGTCAGGAACAGACACGAGACACAAGAGTGAAAAAGAGTTGAGGAGGGGAAGTGCTGTGGAGAAGACAACAATTAGTGTGGGAGAAGTAGAGGGTGGAGAGGGAGAGGAGTGACGACAGCAGACGAAGTTTTTTTTGGCGGGGCTTCCACTTCCTATTCCTCCTTTGCATTTGCTTTACGGGGGAGAAACAATCACTAATTGAAATTTAGGGTTTCCCGCTCTCACAACTCCCTCCCTTCCTCCTTCGTTTTCTATTCTTTCTACGGAATTGTAATGTTTAATGTTCTGTGTGGAACATTTGTTGCCTTTTGGGTTATTTATGCAACAACTACAGTGGTACTTGTATTGGCAGTCAGGGAAATTCAATTGAGAAATGGTAATTAGAGTTTTTCCTTTGCTGCTGTACTTTCTGTTAACTTCAAGTCTTTACATTAGTCCCTTTTTGCTCTTTAGTTGTTTGTGTTTTCCCGTTTTTCCGTTGAAAGTAATTTTACCCTACTTTCAACCACAGCTTTTCCTGAGGAAAACGTTCGGTTGTCTAAGCAAACTTTAGTTTCTGTATTTTCATTCACTTTCCCCATAAATGTCCCAACTTAAATCATTTTGTTACACATTTCAGCCTTAAGCTACCTTGAGTTAAAGCTGCTTCTCCCCTTTCCTTTCTACCTTCTCCTTTGTCCTATCTTCTGCTGGTGCCATAAATGTAACTTTGTATCTGGGAATCCCTATATCATTCTCATATTTTCCACTTTTCCTCTGGGGAAAATGGGTTTCCCCACTGATTATAATTTGTTTTCTGCTGCGGCTGCTGCAGCCCTCCATTTGCTGTTGCATCATTTTGCTGTTGCGCTCGTATTTCATAGTTTGCCTCAATTACAAGTCCACTGACTGGTATCCTGCATCTATTGTTATCAGCAGCAGATCCTGCATGGGAGTGGGAGGAGCACTCCTTTGACGGGAAACTTTTGTTTTTCAGGCCATTTTTCATTTACTTTCGTTAGGCGACGCACAAATTAAAAGTTTCCTTCATGCAACACGAGCGACAGCAGCAGCAGTAGCAGCAGGAGGTACAGGATAAAGGGAGGCGCTAGGATATAGCTAGGGGATCTCCCTTTCCCCATATTTTTATATATTTTCTATCGCTTCCATGAAAACTTTGTCCTAGAGACCCTAAAAAGTCCACAACTTTCGCTGGGGACTCTGCTCTTGAGTCCCATTCCCCTTCTGCTGGTCCTCCTTCTCCTCCACCTCACAGACAACACTTTCTCTGGGCCAAATATTTGGCATAGATTGTTCCCAGGAAGAGTGGAGGAAGCGGCGGGAGACCCTCCTAATTTGCATGCAAAAATTCTCAAATAATAATATACATCAGAGATCCATAGAGAGGACACACAAACACACACACGTGGATGGAGCTTCCTTTTGGGAGTTGTATCTGTGTATAGAGAGCGTCTATGAAGTGCACATCTGTGTGGATGTGTGGATGTGTGTGTGTGTGTGTGTGTCTAAGGGATGCCTTTCGGTGACAGTTTATAATTTCAATCAGTGTCACATTCGTGACAAGTTGTTTTATGTTTTATTGCCGTCTGCTGCCTGCCACATGCCCCAAAAAGCTGCAGGAATTTCCCTTGGAAACCCAACTCTTCTGCTTCTCTCCTCTGTGCCCCTCTAGAATTGCTGGAAATTCATTTTGTGGCAAGGATTTCTATGTGTTTTTGCATGAAATATTTGCTTCTAATTATTTCCGAAGGAAATGCGCAATAAAAACCTGGAAATTGCAACAAATCCGAGTATCTCTGCATATTTACGGACGAATGAATAAGTTTTGACTTTTCTGAATTTGCAGAGGCAGAGAAAGAGACGCAGACAGAACCATGCATGGTGTATGAGAGATTGACAGAAAGAGAGATAAATCCACCAGGGACCTATCTACCTCTTCTATCTTTATTTTGGCAGCATACACTGATAGATACACTCATGCATTCATTCACTCGTACGGGGAACGTCGTATTTTGTTTAGTTTTGTGGCTTTGTGTGGACAGTCTGTCTTGTGGATGGATGGATGATTGCTGCAACGAATAGGACACACACACACTATTGTGTGGCAATATTGTTATTTTTTTAAGGAGTCCACTCTGGTGGCTGGGGAGAGAATGCTGACTGTAATAAGTCCAAAACGGAGCCAAATTTGTTACAGAAGTTTCCATTATAATATCGAAATAAATGGGCTATTCCTTTATAATCCCATTAAACCTTAAATTAAAGTATTTTCCCCTCATTTTCTTGAGCTTTGAGAGGAAAATCTCAGCCTTAAATCGTATTTTCTCTCCTGTAATTAATTCAAGACACAAATGCCCCTTCCCAATGAGGGAATTTCCCTCACTAAAATTCCACAAGTGTGCGTTGCTTTCCGCTTTAATTGGTTTCTAAATTGCAACAATTTAATGCCTAATTATATTTAAATGTGACAGGCCATTGGACCGAATAGATACGAGGCATAGCCATGGGATTGACCTTTCCCCCGTGCCACACACAGGTGGACACTGTCGTTCCCGCTCCTTCTCAGAAGTCAAGAAAACAGACACGGTGAAGGAAGTGGAAGCAGTGAGGGGGGATATTAGGACGACAAGACGACTGATGGGTGTAATCCGAGGAGCTTAAACCCAGCTCCTAGTCCCCAAAAACATCTTCTTTCAGAAGCATGCCCCACACTCCCTTCAGAGGTGCCACAGCTCTACTTCTTATGGCCTCCTGCACCTCCACTCCACTCCACGGAGAAGGCCTTTACCTTCAGAGGATGCCTGTGCCTCCTCTCAGGGAGGACAGCCGAATGTTGGCCCGGCAGTAATTCACACAATAAGCCGCAGACAGGAGGCAGAAAAAGGTAGAAAGGAAACAAATGAGTGGGGTTTCCCGCTCGGAGTGTAGTCTACCGCCAGAAGTGTTACCCAACACTGGCAGCCTTCTCGCAATAAAGCAAACTCCAGCAACTCTCGTTCTTCTTGTCGTGTGGCTCATATCTCCCACGGAGTGTGCTACCCTGTAGAATTTTCCAGGTTTATAAATACATTTTGGTCGGAGGAAGAGAGGCAGCGGCGGAGCTGGAGAATGAGTGCCGCAAATGAGAAAAGAAAATGTTCCTGAAGCCCGTGGCAGCAGCAGCACCAGCAGCAGCTTGTGGCACGTTCCATCACACACACACACACACGCACACACAAAGACGGATGGAATGGAATGAGACGTCGGCCAGGTGGCAGACAAACGGACTTGTGGCATGCCTCAAAGGCAGAATGTGGCTCAGACAGAAAGAAATAGAGAAAAAGAGAGAGTGAAAGGAAGAGACTTTGGGCACTGCCACTGCCACTGCCGCCGACTCTTTCCAGTTGAAACTTTTCGGCCCCAATGTCTGTGACTCTTTAACACGTAAGCGACAATTACTGGCAATTGTTGCAGTGGCAAGATACTCGTTACTCGTGCTAAAACAGCAGCAGCAGCAGCCTGGAAAATGTAGACAGAAAAATGCAGCTCCGTGTGTCATAAATTTGCATCGACGCTTCGTCGCCTCTACACTTTGAGAAGGGTTGGGGAAAAGGTGCCAGACCCAGACAGGGGTACACAGATGCACAGACACGAGTAATGTATGCAGTCGTGCCCCCTACCCCCACACACACACAAGTACACATACAATGCATCTCTCAGATACAAAACAATTAAAGCCATCGCCTCGTTTCCAGCAATCGCTTTAATTGTGATTTTATGTAAATATTCTCCACTCTTGAAGGTGGGGCTTTTGCGATTGAATTTAATCTACGACTCTGGGGCTTTATTCGCTTTATGAGTATCCACACAAATGTAAATATATTTCAGCTTTTTGGCAGTGATTCATAGCTTCAGATCTCAGATACTGTGTGTCCTTTTTGGGATATATTTGCGAGCTGCATGGGATAATCTCTGGCTCTGTGGCTGCTGCTGGGATGCTGTTTTGGCATTTGGTTCAGATCTCTGCCACTGTAGCTGCCTCTGCGATGCATCTTCATCTTTGCATTTTTTCGTGTCGCTGCATCTTTCAGTTGGCAGATTGCTGCCAAGAGTCTTAGCCCTTTGACAGGCCAAGAGCCAAGCGTCGACTTTTGGCGATTCGCTGCCACAAGAATCTTTTGAGATTTCATGGATATCCCGTTTGTTATTTGATTGAGGGCAGCGTTTGAAGCAGAGTTGAAGTCAAGATTGGTACTCCTACGATAAGGCATGGGTATACGATTCTATAGAGATAGGGAGAGAGAGGGGGAGCTGACCAACGGGGTAGAGCCACCTGCATACTGGAATCAATGGAAATTGTAGCAGAAATTGTGGCATTTCATTTGCTTGGACCAAATACAAATACAAAGGACTCGGTGCCTGCATTTGCTGCTGCGCTTTTGCTGTCAAGGCACCTCTCAGCCTCCAACTTCCCCCTCTTGCCCTCTTACCACCCCCTCATTAGCCACACCAGGCAGTCGCCACACTTAGCCATAAGTTTAATTTGGGGCCAACACACATGGACCTTAGACCAGCAGAGAGAGAGAGTCCAAACAAACGGACACGGAAATCATTAATCGGCAAGCCTGGAAGGGGTAGAATTCACTGGGCAGAACAGGGGCATGGAATTGTATTTGCCGTCTTGGTGAATGGAGTTCTAGAGGTGAACATTTGTATGAAAATGCGGCAAATGCTGAATGGGATGAATGGGGAATTGCAATATGAAACCAATTTGCAAGGCCAATGTTGCCCCATTGCCAGGCCAATTTCCAGAAAGGATGTGTAAAAAGCTGACTGGAAGCGGAAGCGGAATGGGAATCGTATTTCCAAAGATTTCCTTACAAGAATTACCTTTGCAATTTGCAATTTGCAAAAACTTTTCTCGATCTTTGGATTTAATTTTCAATTTCTCCTTCGAGGTTTTTCGTCTGCTGCTGCTGGAATGAAATGTGTTTTGCTCCGAGTGCATTTTTAGGGCATTTTAAGGCCCAAAGGCCACTGTCCCTCCCTCTGCTTCTAAGCCTGGCACACTCCTACTCGCCTTTTCACTGCCCCTCTATTACTGCTCCTTCACTCCCAAAAGTCATTCGAAAATCGATTTTTGGGTTTGGTTTTTGTTACTTTTCTTACGTACGACTTTTGGGGAAAAGGCAAGGAAAAGTGCAACACTTATCAGTCAATGTCGGTAAAGAGGGGCTGGCCTTTTGCCTCTTCTATTCCCCAATTTGGGAGGGAGGCAAGCATATTTGCAGATGTGTAAGTGCTTTTGCGGCATTCATTTCGACATTTTATTGGAAATTGGAATGAAAGTCGGAATGAAACTTGAGCGATTTATTTGCCCCTTAACATTTGCCCCAGACCAACCCCAACCGCCCCTTCGCCATAGCCATAGCCGAAAGTCGAATGCGAAAATTGGGAAAACTCAACGCTGTGTGTTGGGGGCAGAGATCGTTAAAAAATTGGAACAATTTTCTGATTTATTTGCGCAACGAGCGCGAAATGAAAATGAGAAAAATTGCGTAGACCATTTCCATTTTGTGGTGGGGCGTTGGAAGGGCACGGGGGTGGGGGCATCATTAGTAGGGGTGGAGTGGCTTTTCATTTAAAATCTAATGAATATTTTGGAGGAGTTTTTGCGGAGAAACAAAGTGCACAGAGAGAGAGAGAGAGCGGAGATTCCTTTTATTTTGTTGCCTCAGCATTTTTTCTTCCCTTGTTTTTGCTCCAAAAATGACTTTCGTTGGAAATTGTTTGCCATTTTCTACGGCTCTTTGGGAGGAGGGAAAACAAAGGAAAAAAAAATAAAGGAAGAGCAGAAGGAGGAGTAGGGTCCCTACTTCCAGGACTCCCCACTATGCCCAGCCATCCCCCCATTTTTGAAAAGAAAGTCGCTCCAATTGTCTATGCGGCCCCTCTCCAAATATCTTGGGGCTGCCGCTCTCAAGGAAATCTTCCTCCTTCCACACACATGCATATGTGTGTGTGTGTGTGTGTGAGATTTGCTGCTGCTGCTGCTGCTGCTGCTGCTTCTACTGTTGTTCCAAAAAATCACCAGGACCTCCGGTTATGAGGTTTTTTTTCTTTGTTCGTTTTGTTTGCTGTTGTCTTTGCTCTGTTTTATTTTCATGGTAATACCCTAACATTCAGGGGAAGGGGACCTTCTAGGGAAATATGGAATATAGAACGTAATCTTGGTGCACTTTAAAGTTGCTTTTGTTGGGAAATGTTGGGGGAAATTAATGGTAAGTAGTGTTTAGGAGAAGGAATAAATTTGCTAGAAAAATATCGATGTTGAACAAAATATGAATTTTCTTTGATTGTAGGCTCCATCTGCCATGCAATCCTGTTCTACTTTTCACATCTCCTCCCTGGAGCCGTAAGCCCTTTCTCTGCTTTCCCATTCCCCTGCAGGGCATTTCCCATTCGCATTTTGCATGTTTCCCACTCTGCGGTGGCTGCTCTGTTTGTTCTTTTGCTTTGTTTTTAACCATTTTTTGGGCTGTTATTACTCTTGTTTTTTGTGTGTTATTGCTGCCACGCTACTGCTGCTGCTGCTGCTGCTGCTGCTGCTGCTGCTGTTCAGGCCATGGCCATTGGCTCCATTATTTTTGGACCCGACCCCCTGTCGGAATCCTTCCTCCCCGAAGAGACAGTACACTGTAGAGGGTAAGGGAGATGGCAGGACGGTAAAGGAGTGATGCTGTGGCTTGCTTCAGTGTCTTTTGGAAGGAGCTGGGGCTGCCTCCAAACGCCGCCTCCGTATTTCATTATCTACTTATTTGTATATGTGAGTGGAGTGCTGGGAGTGTGGGTTTTGGCATACCCTGGAAAAAATTCTAGAGGGTCCAGGGAATCTATTTTATTGGCACAGAAGTCTACATTATTCTCCCTCCGTCGCACCCGTGGCACAACGCTCGCTTGCTCTCACTCACTCTGTTTACAAGTCTCGCTTCGTTGTCTTCTGATTTATAGCTGATAATTGGTTGACATGTTTCATCCAACATCCTTCCATTTCTTCCATAATCCCTGGTCAATGGGTATCATTGGATCGACTCTCCAGCCTGCGCCTACTGCTACTCCACTGCTTCAATGTCTCTTTTTTGTTTGGGTTTTCTTTGTATGTGTGCATGTGTTTGCGTAAGTGCAATGAATTGGGGATTTCGCTTCTTTTTTCGTTTCGTTATCGCATTTCGCTGCCTCATGCTCCTCTTGCCCACTGCCCACCGGCATCCCGCTCACACACTCCTGTTGCTTGCTCCTTCTACCCTCCTGCGTTTCTTATCTTGTGCTTCTCGTCGCTTGAGCTCCAACCGCCACGCCGTGCTCTCTCCTTGCATTATGTTCGCCTGATTAATTTCTGAGTCGCATTTCGGACTTCGAAATTCGCCAAAGTACGTGTGGTGGAGAGAGAGAAGTAGTGAGTGAGACAGGGGAGTCAGAGGTGGGATGTTAGTATGTAGTTTGCCACGCAAGTTGCCGCCCTTCCCACTCTGCATGCTTCCCGTCTCCTGCTATCTCCTTTTGGCTTCATCTTTGCTTCTTAGTTGCATATTTTTGCCGCCTTAAATGTTTTCATTATGCGATGTTCGCTCTCTCTCTCTCTCTCTCTCTATGTTCCCTCTCTCCACTCTGCCCGTGTCTGTTCTGCTTGCTGCTGGCTTGTCTTTGCTGCCGTTGTTGCTCTTTCGTTCGCTTATTAATTGCGTAATTTAGTTACGGCTGTTTGCCCCTTGGCCACAAATTCATGATGGACCAATGATGTTGCCAAAAGTTGGCCAAAAGCTTATGCCAGAGATTTTCCACCCTTTTATCTGCAGAAACTTTTTGATATGTGGCTTAAGCGGGAGGCAGCGGTGGAGCCTAATCTATAGATTAATGATACATTGAGGCTACATTGAATAATGAGGATTGAGGGATAGTTAAAAGTTGGGGAGGTATAGTTAAAGAGATAAAGTAGCATTCTTCGAAATATCAGAAAATTCTTTAAGACAAAGCAAACTAAAATTTTAGATATGTATGTACAATATGCATACATATGTATGTACATATGTACATAAGTGGTTTAGAAAATTCTTGCAGAGCGGAAAATGCCAAAAAAATAATCAAATTTATGTTCTTTTTTCTTAAGTATCCATTAAATTCTGTCCATTTTGTTTCACCATCCATGCCACCTCCATTGATACACCTTCCATTTACCTGCTCTGAATGTTATGTAAAGCTCCTGTACCGCCTGTACCTTCGTCTCGAACTTGTTCGGGATATTTATCCTGTTTTAAGGGGCTCCTGCCACCTCACTCAAGGACACACACGCACACACAGCTCCCCTTCGCCTGGCCCACTCATAGATGGGGGAAAATATTGAATTTTTCGCCTAATTTACTGCCGTTTACTTCTTTTGCTTATTTCTATATTCATAAGGCGCATGCGGTGGTGTGGGGCCAACTTTATTGTGTTGCCACGTAAAGGTTGCGTATACGTAACGTAATTTACAACATATGAATTATGGGTAGGGGGTATGTGAAACTCTAGGGGAGCGCGGCACACAAAGCGTGGGATGTTGGCCATAAAAACTTTACCAGGAAAACTCGTACTGCCAGCTCCTTGGCCTCTTTCTGCTGCCTCCTCCACCCTCCACCCTCTGCTGCTTGCTCTGATTTCTCTTGCCACACGCTTTGGGGCACTGTTTTTACGAGTTTCTATGTATATTTTGTTGCAAATTGAATTCTGGCGATGGCAGAAGAGGCGCAAACCGACATTTTGTCACTTTCATGTATGATGAAAAGTTTTGCAGATAGATTTGTATCTAGTGCCTGCAGTGCTGCGCCCCAAGAATAAGTGTCTTTTGTGGAATTAAAAGGAGTATCAATAAAAGCGAAGGATGGAACAAGTTTCTGCTGCCGAAACACTTTGCTTATTAAGTACCTCCACACACATCGCACATCATTCATTCGTTGCAGAGCAAACCAGCAAAAAAACCGAGAGAGAGAGAGACAGAGAGAGATAAAATATGGCAAAAAGTGTAGAAGAGTGGGGAACAACGAGGAACAGAGGGGGTGTCATACAACGAAAACGATTCCCAGGCCTCTCGGCATAAGCCACGACACGACACACGCACTGGATGGAATGGAATGGAGATAGAGGAACAAAAAAAACGAGAACCAGAACCAGAACCGAAACAGAAACTTGTTTAACAGCATTTTTCGCTGTCTGCCACATTCTGCCTCCGTGCCTCTTGCTGCCTGACTGCTGCCCACTCCTTTCGCAGCCAAAAAAGGAGGCTATTGCCTGCCCAAAGATGGACCATGAACTGGACTACTCTTATGGTCATTCCTTCTTGCTTCCCAGTCATTCATCGTTTTAATCGTTGTATCGATTGTTTCTGCCTAATTGATACAAATATCATTTAGAAATATTTAATCTATATTAATCAATCATTTCCAAGTGATTTATTCAACCATTTATTTATTGATTCATTGATTTATCAATTATAATAATCCTGCTTGTGGGTTTCACTCTCTCTTGATTCGAGCATACCTCACTCTACCACGGAATACCCTGTGTGTACGCACTATCCATATTAAAAATCATCCTCCCAAAAAAGGAATGAAACAACGGTGTAGCGAAAAGAGGAAAAAGGAGACGATAACAAGGCACATAACACAAGCCCTCCTCCATATAAGCGAATATCTGAAAATATAGCATTCCCCCCAACCAGAATTTGTTCCCGTAGAATCGCCTGAAACTCTACCCCTGCGGCTACCCCTTCACTTCTCTTAAAATTTCGATTTTTGGTTACCTTTTACCTCTGCTTTCGTTTTGCTATTTCGCACAAATTCATATTGGTGTCGTCGTCGTCGATGGCCACTTCAGAATCTCAAGTGAATGGAAGAAGATTGAAATGAATTCCTCGGAGGTGCTAACATTTTACTTGATTTTCTATATTTTGTTGCAGTTTCCATGGACAGTCACTGGTTTCTATAAGGATCTACATCTACACAGACAACAGATTTTGAGGTAAGGAAAAAACCAAAGATAACTGGAACTAGTCAATTTATCAACAGAAACTGCAATCCGTTCCTTTTATGCCACATTTCTGCCCCCACAGCAAACATCGTCCTCGTCCTGGCCCTTCGTTTACTCCTGTCAGCTGTCAACATTGACGGCCATTTTGTATTTTGTATTTTCACTTGCAACTTTTTTGCTGTATCGTTTGTTTAATTTGTACATGGCTTTTGTGTGTAAGGAAGAGTAGAGGGGTAAAATCCCAGAAGAGAGGAAAACAAATACAAACATAATTTTTAATTGCACCCAAAAGAGGCGTAAAAAACAGTGAAAAAGTTACTGTTAGATGTTCGCCTCACTCTCACTCTCTCCTCTTTCCATTCAACTGGGGAAAAATTAGTGCTGTTCCTTTCCCACTCTCCCCTGGGAGAGTTGGGGAAGTTCCACTGGCAGCGGCAGCCGCTTCGAGGCATTGACATTTAAGTTTGAACCGTTACCGCAGCCAGAGATGCCACCTAAGAAGGGAGGCGTGAAAGAATAACCTCGATCTTGGGGGAACGATTGTGTTTTTAGGGAAGAAATTGGTTCACTTCGAAGGCATTTAAATTTTAGATGAGAAACCGCAGGGCCCAAGCTCCGACTTTTGTGCTCAAAGTGTTGAAAACTTTTCGCAGAGACTATGCCAAGAGATTTGCGTACACAACGAAAAGTGATTACTCTTTGCCCCTCTGAAAAGTGAAAGAGTTTTCCTTGAGCGCCTTCTCCACTGTGTCTGTGTGGCAATAAAAATTATAAACTTTGGCAATTAATTTAATTTATGCGGTGTCTTTAATGTTTATGGGGAAGATGTGTGTGTGTGGGGCAGCCACATGGCTCCACTCTAAGCAAATGTTTGCCCAGAATAGAGTCCTCTGTGTGGTGTCCTGCCTTCAATAAGTGTGTGTGTGTGCATTCAGCAGGGGAAACCAAAGGAAAACTTGAGCATTTTGGCAAGTAAGGAATAAGGATAGGAATCTGTGGATAGCAGCCACGCGTCACGTCACTCGTCACTCGACCTCTGCGTTTCGGCATCTACCTGGGATGGATCCTGTTGGGATGATAATCATTCTGACGACTGGTTCAGCCTAGGAGACGAATGGTTGAAGAGTTCTCAGGGAGTTTAGAGATGCCAGAAGGGTTTCCCATATACATAACTAAATGATGGAATGGAAATTCTACTCTCTGTGCTCAAGTCAACAGTGGAAATTGAGAATGTGTTTTTCCCATTGCGGTTTGTGGATCTGCTGTCGCGCATAGCTCCATCCTGCATTCCCCATGATCATCGACATCATTGCGGAACAGTTAATCGCCAGAAGCAGACCGACCAAATCAACGACACGCATAATTCACATAAAATCGCATCACAGCAAACGGTTGACATTTCAGCCCGTACCCCTCCGCCATCCGCCGCCCCCTGCCACTGTAGTTTATGGACAGAATTTCGCTTGTGGCAAAGTTTGAAGCTTCTGCATAATTAATGCACTTACACAATGCATAATTATAATTAGTCGCGCCGCTGGAGCTGCTACCGAACAACCACTAACTAACTACTGCCAAAACTAGGATTAGGAGACACACAGTGGGGAGGGACGGAACTGGAGGGGCTTGCAGTGGGGGATGTGCAGGTAAGGCCAATCCCTCAGGCACGATCCATCCACAAACAAAAACAAAATCACACGAAAAACTTCATCGAAAATTCCGGAAACGAATTGGCAATTTGTGTGTGTGTGTGCGTGTGCGCTAGTCCCACTGTTATTGTCACTGCCACGCCCTCAAAACAGATTTAGGCAAATGTTAATTAGCAGTTCAGCGGGGGAGAATGCAGGGACTGGGGAAGGGGAAGGTTATGCCCCCTGAGGGAAGAGCGGCTTGAAAATTGCAGCAAATTTAGTCAACAAATACAAGCCTCGAAAACAAGCGGAAGAGCGGCGTCCTCTCTCTCTCTCTCTTCCTCTCTTCTCCACTTCCTTCTCTTTCCCTCTGCTAACTTGATTACTGAATAATTGAGTGCGGGATATAATGAAATTCGTATTCAAAATTCGTCGTCATTCAGTCAGCTTGTCTGTCCCGCCTCTCGTCTCATCCGCTGAATCCAAAATCTAACTAAATGTTTGAGGAGCGAAAGAGAGGTAAGCGAAGAGAAAGAGGGGGCGGCTCTCGTGCTCCCTCTAGAGAGGTGTGTGTGTGTGTGCTGTATTCGTGTGTTTTGTCTGTGTCTGTGTTTGGGTTTGGGTTTTGTGCGTAGCCGACTTGCATACGTAATGACACTCCATAGTTCTCCCTCCCTCTCTCTCCACCTTGTTGCCATGCCACAGCCAGCCCCCTATCCGTCCCTTTCCCTTCTCTCATCATCAGAAACATCATTCAACGAACGCTTTTATGGCCATTCAATGCCCTGACGCGTATCCCCTTTTTGGGCGCGTGGAAACTTTTTGGACTGCGCCGCCTCAAAAACGCAGCAGAATGAGAATGGTGGAACTGGCTCTTACTTTATGCACTGGTGGATTATAAAGTACTATTGTTGGAGGAAAGTGTAGTCCAAGGATATTTTCCTTACACGTAATGCTCGTAATAGGGCTCCAAAGAATGGATCAAGGAATGGCAAAGTACAGTTTTTGCTCAAGAATGAGAAGAATAATATTTAAAATTATAAAGATGCATATTCAAGCTTTCTTCATTCGAGCCATCTTACCTTCTGCCTTCGAAGCCTCCATGATTGCCTTCTTCCCTATCTCAATTCTTCGCCGTACCCTTTGACCTGATCCTCCGCCGCTTTTCTGACTTCAGGAGCCAAAAATAGTTGTGAGAACTGGAATCAGGCAGCAGTAATCAACCTGTTAGTATGCATTACTGTTATCCTCTTTATGTAACACTCTCACTCTCTTCTTCCCTCTCTCTGCTACTCTCTCTCTCTCTCTCTCTCTCTCTCTCTCGCCTCTTTTGGTGCTGTCGTCGTAGTAACTGGCGTGTCATTTCGCTTTGAGGTTCATATAAATTGTTTTGGGATTTAGTCGCACGATTTTCATGCCCTGCCTCTTCCTGCAGCCAGACCAAAACCTCCCCCCGTAGTAATTTCCCATCCCAATCCAGCGACACGGACCATGACTCCGGGGGCTCTCTGGCGCTGTCTCTGGCTCTGGCTCATTATTGTCTCCGTTGCCGTCGTCGTCGTTGACGTGCGTCGACGACAGTTCTCGTTTCAGTTCTTTGTTTAATGACATCATTTTGTATGAAAAATTGTAGTTGCATACAAAAGAGATTGAGAGAGAAATGGAGAAAGGCTGAGCGAGTAGGGTGGAGCGCAGGAGAAAGTTGCGGGCAGTGGAAAAATGAATGCCGGGCCTTGTAATCCTTGCCAAAAATTATAAAGTTGAGGCAATGATTAATGTTTGGGACCTGCTACTTGGTCGCTCCACTCCCCTTTCCCCTTTCCTCTTTCCACTCGTCTTTTCCAGTGCGTTCGTATCATGCACGAATATCCATCGCCGCCATGTAATAATCCTTGTCATGAAGTATTTTGATGACAGAAATGAGACATAACTTTGCCCGAAAATAATATTAAACGAGCAGACACAGCGGAAGAAAGGAAGAGGGTGGTGAAGATGCAGAGAGAGTGAGAGAAAAGGAATTTTTGTATAGAAATCTTGTAATTTACTTTCATTTTTTCTGTCTTCAAATTGTTTATTCAAATCCGGGAGTCACGTTCCATCCACAAAAAAGAAGGCAAAAGGTGAAAAGTGAATGCGGAAATGGGCTAAGAGGCAAAGAGAAAGAGAGAGAAAGAGAAAGAGAAATAGAGAGGGAGTAAGAATGAGAGAAAGTAAACATTAAATTTTAAAAAAAAATCAAATATGTGAAAAAAAAAAGTGAAGAATATGCTAACAAGATTGGGGAATAAATTTATCTGGGGAAAAACGAGATGGGACGTGTGAGACGCTTCTTACGCGTCACAACTTATATACCCGGTACTCAGTTAGTATATTTGTACCTTATTGTTTTTGTTTTTTTTTATATATGTCATCTACATCTACTTCTACATCTATGTTCTTACGCCAACACGCTATTTTAGCTCGGGTGGGGATAGCCACGGCAAATTAATTTCTTCTTTTTGGCTATAATAATGATCCAATCCGATCCCAATTTCGTTATCTGATAGATATGGTCTTTCCCTACGGAGTAGCATCTATTATCTTCAGAATTTAATACACAGCAGATTATCGACGTTTTTGGGGCGCTTGTAACAGTGTGAGCATACAGAAGTCTGGATGCAAAATTTGGTGGCTCTAGCTCTTATAGTCTCTGAGATCCAGGCGCTCAACAAGACGGACGGACAGTCGGACGGACAGACAGACATGGCTAAATCGACTCGGCTATTGATGCTAATCAAGAATATATACTTTGTGGGGTCGGAAACGCTTCCTTCTGTGTGTTACATTTTTCGAGAATTTTTTACTCTTCGAGCAACGAGGAGGGAACCCATTAAATTGGATGAATAAAAATCAAAAGTATCGGCAGCCAGTTGAAAAATTCCTTTGAGCAGGCAATTAGTGGGAACAGCGATTAAAACTAAACAAGAATGTTGCTCCAAAGATATTCTTGAGCTTTTGAGACTCTCGTGAAACCGAACTCGAATTTTCCCTTTTTTCAGCCATAACTTTAGGACGGGAATGTCCGCCTTTGGCCGTAACCTCCACTCCGTCCATTCCATTCCATTTTCCATCTCCCATTGCGCCATTTCATATTTCATTGAAGTAAAAGTTTTGCATATTTTTTACGGCGCCAACTAATTTCAAAAGTCGCCTGCCTCTGCGATGATGAAATAAATAAAGAAGTTGTCAACATTTTCTTCAGGTGAAAGGAAAACTCCACGAGACGCCACCAGACTCTGCCCTGTAGCCCACCAACTGCTGTTCCTTCCTTTTGGCTGCTTTATTTCTGGGTTTCTTTGGGGCTTCTACCCTGCCTGTAGCTCCCTCTCCATCGCCTGCTGTCACGTCGTGCCTTTGCCTTGTCGGCTGTCGGAGGAGTTTTCCCGCAATGGAAATAATATATAAGCAGAATGTTTAAATAAGCTTCAAGTCCCAGACAGCGGGAGGAATGGATAGGAGGGGCCGTAAACCACAGACGGAGACAGCATTTTCCTACCCCTCCGAGGCAGCTGCTTGTCTTTGCCTGCCCTTCTCATGCCCTCTCTTTCCTCCTGCAACGAACCAGAGTGACGAATGACATTGGTAATTGGCGCTTAAAATTGTCAAAATTCCATGAGGAAAGTTTTCCACCCCCACCAAATGTTGTCTATCTATTTGAAAGCATTAAATGAGAGATAATCCCATATATGTATATTATCCTATTATCTATTTGTAGTAATAGCATATTTGCGCATTCAAATGGTCGATTTAAATGTCAGCCTGTCATCCTGCGTGAACTGCGGAGTGTGCCTGGACTCTGTGTACACACCACATCCGTGCTTAAATAATTGTTTATGCCTTTGTTGAAATGGTTTTACCCATTGTAAGGGGATAATGTTATATGGAATCTATGGATTTTTTAGTAGGGATATTCAGAGAGTCGCTGTACAGAGTTTCAGTTGCAAATACACTAAAAAAATTCATTATTTATCTGTAAATATTTAATTAAATCATCTAATTAATTTTCTTGGACCTGCCACTAATTAAAAACAAATTATTTAGCATGTATACAGAGGGTAATCCACGTGTCGCATTACATTTGACATGTAATGGAGTTTTTATTTGGTTTATTATGCTGCCGCCTGTTGATTAGCGCTTCACTTTCCCCCGTTCCGGGGGAGGCCTGTCTGGGGCTTTATTTGCATTCCATTTATTATATGTTTGAAATGCAATTCTATGAACTCTTCTCTCAATGACGCTGCACACACAGCACAAAACACAAAGCGCAAAGCGCACAAAAAACACTCGTAATGAAATTAAATATACATCCAGACAATGCATACAAAAATCGGGGGTATACTAAAGAAAACAAGCAAAAAACACTAGAGTGAATACGTATGGAAAGGGTAACAGTGAGTGCCGAATGTTGAGATACACTTGCTGCGTGATACGAGTTTCTTTTATACACATGTATTGAAAATACACATTAAACCCCCTATAAGAGATTCTTCAGAGAAGGCCAACAACTGATCCAAAGTCATAACACTCCTTGAGGAAGAGTACCAAAACGGAGTGCTACAAAGAGAAAAGAATGAAGTGAGTGGAGAAAAGAGGGCGAGACACAATGCTGCCGCAGAGGCGTAGTTTTAAATTACAATTTCCGTTAAGCCGCAGAAAAGTTGGGCTGGCTGGTCTCGGCTATCGGGTCTCTCTCACTCTCTGTGGGCCTTGTTTTATTTTTTTCCGTTCTGGTGAGATTCGGATTCAGGTGTTTTGTTATGTGTTGATTTTCATGGCTTTTAACTTTAAATGCTATTGAGGTGGGCGCTGGTCGGTTGTCGGTTGCCGCTTGGGTATGGCGATTGCATTGCCCGTGAATAGTGGGGGGATAGTGGGAGGAGGCAGTGTCACAACCGCTGCGGTCAGCTAAATGGCCACCAAAAATAAAAAAGAGAAAAAGAGAAACGAGAGAATGAAATGAGAGATTGAGTGCTCGATGAAGAGAGGAAACTAAAATTATATTGCAAGTGCAAAATAATAAAAACAAACCGAAAACGAACAAAAAATTAAATTTTCTGCAGAAGTGATTCCATATTCAGTTCACGATTGAAGAGGGATGAGGGTATAGAGTATATTTCAGTTTAAATTCGAATTTGGATCGAGATGCAGATTCAGGCAGAAATGCCTGAAAATGAAAGCCCTAACGACTGACAGGACGATTAATGGCTTGACGTTTGATAGGATATTTCGATTTGCAGGAGGATTTATGTACAAATCTACTAAATCATTCGTTGGTTTATTTGTTTAGTTAATTAAACGTTGGATACATATTTGTTGTATGGCTGTGGGTAGAGTGTGTCATGGCAGAAGAGCTTAATGAATGATGAAAGCGCCGTATGTGACGTAAATTTTGATTGGAAGTGACTTCCATTGGAGTGGGGCAGTGGCAGCGTGGCATAAACTGATGTCACACACAAACGTAATACAAAATTGAAAATTGATAAAAGTACATACAAATGTACAATACGATGATTACACCATGACAGAGCTCCCTATTGAAATGCAATTTAAAATTAAACACAATAAACATCATTAAAATTGATGTAACTGACATGAACGAAATGTACACACACACACGAATAAATTTTTTTCAGGAAAGCCTAGACATAATCTTATCACTAATGCACGACTTTTTATAATCATGTTGATGCATTTTTTATACCCGGTACTCGAAGAGTAAATAGGGTATATTGTATTTGTGCGGATAACGGTTGTATGTAACGCACAGAAGGAAACGTCTTTGACCCCATACAGTATATATATTCTTGATCAGCATCAATAGCCGAGTCGATTGAGCCATGTCTGTCTGTCCGTCCGTCCGTCCGTCCGTCTTGTTTGTCGGCTAGTTCTCAGAGACTATAAGAGCTAGTGCCACCAAATTTTGGCACCAGACTGCTGTAAGCTCACACTGAAACCAGTGTATTTCAAAAATGAGCCCCGCCCCCGCAAAAGGACAAAACCTCCCAAATCTACAATTTTGAAGAAAAAAGAAAACTAAAAACGCCATTCCGTAGGGAATGACCTTATCTATCAGATCACCAAATTGGGATCCGATTGGATCATTATTATGGACACAATGAAGAAATTAATTTGCAGTGGCTAAAAGCACCCCGTCCCGCACCTTATATTTGTTTTTTACACATTCATTCATTCACACTCTGCCTCGCGCAGTGTGCGGCCTCTGCCCCTGACACGTCTCTGCCTCTGCCTCTGCCGCGACTCTGCAGTGTGTGTCTATAGGGGAGGGTGGCGAGCTAAAGGAGCGTGTTGGCGTGAGCAGTGATGTTGATGTACATATGTACATAGATGACAGATGAAGAAAAAATGTTAAATTTGACAAATAACCGCTAAAGTGCAGATGTAGTACTGAGTGCCGGGTATAAAAGTTGTGACGCGTAAGAAGCGTCTCACACGTCCCTTCTCGTTATAATCATGTTGATGCATTTTTTTTTAATATTTTAGTTGGTTTCTAGAAATTTAAAAAAATCTTCCTAATGATTGGAAATCATCATAAAAATGTCTAAATTCGAAACAAAAATGTATTGGGATCGGAATAAGTTCTGGAAATATTTTGAAATAATACCTTCCCACTTACTCCACCTTCTCCCACACTCTGCCCACACACCGTCTTGTTCCCCCTGCACCCTCTTTCCGCACCTCTGCCTCTCCCTTCTCATTTTGGATCCAAATTTATCGCTCATATCATCAGATTTGTCAACGCAGAATCTAAAATCAAAAGTTTTCCCCCTCGGTATCCACTTAAACTCCTCAAAGCCGTTATCCCTCTTGCTCACTCTCTCTCTCTCCCCCATCTGTGTGCACGCGTGTTCAACTAACCTCAAAATCGAATCAGAATCAACGCCAGCAACATCCCCCAGACGAAGTAGAGGCAACAACAACAAACACCAGAAAAATAACAATAGCAACATAATGACCCCAAAAGCATTTCTATTAATAGCAACCACAAAGCATAGCTAACCGTAAATTATGTTCTTTGGTGTTCCCCCCACTCTACCTACGACCCACTCTGATGTTCCCTTTTACCTATTCCCCGCCTTCTTTGCCCTTCCTGCTTCCATAACTCCAACCTTTGGTTCCCCTCCTCTTGTACTTCTCCCTCCTGTACTTTTATCTGTGTGACATGGGCCCCATCATACGCCCACTTAAATGGTTAGGCACCAGGGCACATTTACGAGAGGGTAAGCCTGTGCAAGTGTGAGGCCTCCACTTACTTTGGGTGGAGTGCAAAAGCTGCACATGCATATGCGTACCTTCCATTGCATTTGCCTTGCTTCAAAAGATAAGAACCGGTTCTGCTGCTGCTGCTGCTGCTACTGCTGCTGCTGTTGTTGTTGTTGCTGGCGTAAAGCAATACAAGAGTATCGGGCTTTTCTTCTCTTTATTTCTTTTCTATTCTTCGCGAGCTTCTCTGCAGCGCTCGATGCGTCGTCGTTTCGCATCTGGCATCTCCCTCTGGTGCACACGTATGTCACCAAATGTCATTGACACGATTTGCTTTATGCGCTGCATTTCTTCTCTTCTCTCTGTAGCTCCTCTCTGCACAAAGCAGCAAACAGTGCACTATGGAGCATTTGACCACTTTTTGTGGCAGTAATTAATAACTTTCAAACGAAACAATATTTAGGTTTTTGATAAGAGTTTATGATAGTGAAAGGAAGGAAATGGGCGTGGCACCGCCTTTTCTTCAGTGTCAAATCGAATTTTTATTTTAGTCTTAAATTCAATCAAACAAAAAATGATGGGAATATGTATGTATGTATGTAAAGCAGGGCTCGGCACCCATACAATTAACGAGCCGTTTTTGCGTTTGTGTGTGAAGACGCACGCAAAACGGAACATTGGTATTGGTACGAATCACTGTAATACGCTTGTACGTGAGGGCAGCGCAGCAGCAGCGCCTTGTCCCGCACCCATGGGATAGGGCCGTGCCGAGCCCTGATGTAAAGCAATGCCATAATATATTAAAGAAGCCTTGACCGGATTTTTGAAAATGGAAAAGTAGAAGATAATCGTATTTTAACATTGACATCCCTGTATACCACAAGCAGCTTCTTTTCTTTGAGTTGTTGAATGTCGGAAAGTCAGTGCAGAGATATTATAATTATAATTATTATAATTGTACGATTGAACAGGAATTTAGAAAATCTGCACCGTTTTTTTTCGATTTGTTTCAAGGTTTCCGTGAAATTGTTCACTTTAATCAACAAACTCTTAAAATTCTTCAAAGGGTCTGCAAGTAACCCTTATCGTTCTCAAAACTAGTGACAGGTATTACCGCTTAAATTCAATGCAAATTGGCATCCTCTCTTGCAATTTTCTTCTTCACTGAGTTTAACATTACAAACAACTCCGAATTTCCAAACCTTAGGTTACATTTCGAAAACTTAAATATCTGCGAAGACGTTTGATCAAGAATTGAATACTCTACAATATCCAATAAGTTTAATGCTTCCGGCAGCTAACAGACACTTTTTAAGCCTCTTCAAATGCATATTTTCGTCACAAATATAGACTTGTTAAAAAACTATCCATTAAACATATTATGAGTTACATTTTTTCATTTCAAACTCACAAACACATTTTAATACCTGTCTGAATCAGAAACATTGTAAAAAATTCACTTAAATTTGTCGATTTAGCAATTTTTGCACTTTAAACTTCATGAAAAAAATCCGTTTTCCGATAACTTTCTATTGTTCGTAGCAAACAGCTGAGTTTAACAGCTGTTATCTTAACATTACGCACTGGTGTTATTGCTATGTACATACATATGTATGTATATATGTAGGTTAAAAAAAAATATTACTTTTTCGGGTTTTGAAAATTGAGTTTCGGCCAGAAAAAGTGGTCAAATGCCCCATAGTACAGTGGTAGCAGCAGCGCTGCAACTGCAACGCAGTTTACTTTGTGTGTGCACCGCTCGCTCTGTGTGGGTGTGTGTATGTGTGAGAGTCAGACCACCTCAGCTTTTTTTCCACTGCCGTTGCCTGTGCCTTCTGCCTGTGACTTTGTGTTTGTCTTGTCTTGTGTTATTTCTACCTCTGCTGCTGTTTGAAACCTCCCTCCCACCCAACCCCACAGCATTCACTAACTACACAGATGAGCGCTGAACGAGAGAGCGAGAGTGAGAGTGACTGCATAGATTGTTATCAGTCGACAAACATGAACCGAAGACTGTCTGATTCGAGGGTCGATGTTTTGTTACCCCTCTAGAGTGTGTGGATATGTGGTAAAATCAAATGATTTTTATTCAATTTTCATTCTCGTTGCAGATCAAGAATACATACATACATATGTACATATGTATCAGTTATAGGATTTTCATGTGCTTAGCTCTTTTCTTTGCAAACATCAGAACAGATCTGATCACACCCTCTCTCTCCCCAAAAGGGTATCAAAATGCCACCGACTCGTCGCTCAGCTCAGTGAAAATTGTCGTTGCTCTGAGCTTGGAAAAATTATTGAACCAAATTGTGGGCCAGCGATGCATGAGAGCCCGAGCTAGAAAGAGATGGAGACCAGAGCGCGTGAGAGAAAGAGAGAGAGAGAGAGAAAAAACAGGTGCAAGTGTTGCATAATGAGAACGAGAGGCAGAATGCCGATGGGCCACCATGCGCTCACGTCCAACCATCCATCCATCCATCAGTCATTCGGTCATTTGGTCAATCATTAAAAATGAATTAACTGACAAATATTTTATTTATTTGTATTTGCGCAGCGGAGCGTCGCTCATTAGCAGCTTACAACACTTTTGTCGATTTCTGTTATACTCTTTATACTGCACTCCGTATAACAGTTTCGGCTCATGGAGAGTTGCCCTTTGCAATGTGTTAAAAATATTTAACATTATTACGATTGAATTCCTACCGTGCTACCATGCGCTATAATTAACGGTTTCAATTCAATTAATGAGGTTACATATTTCTGCGATAAATTCAATCGGAAACCACATTCCGAGGGACTTTTAATCGAATTGTCCGATTCGATCCAGGAATCTGCAATGGGCGAAATTTTTAACTGAATGGATAAACTCCAGCAAAAGGTGTGGAATGTGGAAATCGGGGAAAAGGAGATTCAAAAGATTAATTGAAGTGTGAGATGTCAGAGGAGGTGCTGATAGTTGTGGATGGATTATATCCTATGTTTACCGTATTGTAACTGTGATATAACATATATTTAATATGTAACACATAGCATCAGTCGTCGCAACACAATTGCCCGAGTGAAAACAACTACAACATGTGGGTTTCCCCAAAAAGCTGTTGAAACAACAATTTCATTGCAAGTGGCAATTTGAAAAGGTTTCCACACGACACACCGCTGCGAAAAACTAACTGAATTCGTGTCGCATCCTTAGCACAGACGGCAGAACACAGTTAAAATTCACTCTGCCACACGTCTCTTCATGCAACATTCAACATTCAACATTCTACAGTCTCGATGTGTGTAGTACATTGCCGCATATCGCACGCCGCATAAATTTATTAGAAAAAGAATGTTCTGCCAACTGTCAAAATGTGCGACAATCTTCTTCCCCACTCCCACTCCCACTCAACTCCTCCCCCTAATCCACCAGTCGTGTGCAGTTTATTTGAAGAACGTGAAAATGTTGTGGTTGGACACAGAGAAGCAACAGCAACAGCAACTCTCTCTCGCTCCCATTCCCATTTCCATTTCCATTCCCCATTTCCATAACTATATTCCCACACCACACGGCACTACAGAAATATGCATACATTCATATGTACATATGTATGTATGTATATGCATATGTATAAGACTATATGTATGTTTATTTGTAGCATCGTCTGTGGCGGCATGGCATGCATGTTTACTTATGTATTTGCATTTCGTGTGACATAAATCACGCACACGACACGCCGCCCAGAGGCGCAGCAAGAGCGAGAGCAGGCAAGGAGAGGTGCAGAGCAGAGTGAAGGCACACAGCAGGAGCGGAGAATCATACGGAATGGATGAGCTTGAGCTACGCGAGAGAAAGAGATCTTGCGATAGCAAAGAGGGAATGGATAGGGGACGGGGATATTGTAAACGTGTACAACACCTTCGTGGCAACATCCACGAAGAGGCGGCAGCGGAAATGTCGCGCTGCATTTCTCAATGAGTGCACCGTTGACTATTCTTCAAGCAGCCCCCAGGCCATCAGCATCAGCATCAGTCCCCAATCCCCCACTAGTCGATTCCTCAGGCCAACACCTCATCAATATATCAGAAGCAGACACACGGACAGAAAAGTTACTGGAAAAAAGAAAGCAAGCGAAGGAATAGCAATGTGAAATGGGAAAAAAGGGAAATGCCATTGCGACAATGGCATAAGAAATTAATTAAGCTTCAGACTTCAGTTAACATTTCGATGAGATTCGAGTGCACTTCCAATAGTCGATGGAGTGAATGCTCTTACAGATCCGAAAACAGAGTGGAAATAATCACAGAGAAGGACCAGATAGAGCATTCAAATGTCCCACTTACAATTGCTCGTTCCTTTCCCTCGTTTCTTTGGTTATTGTTTGAGGTTTTTGCCTCCCCATTTCCCCACCCACTCCCTCTTTACCATCAAGGGCCGAGAACTTTATTAATTTTACATTTTATTATTGCTTTTTGCCAATTGCCCTCGACATTTGTCCCTTTTGTGCCGTGCCGCCTGACACTGGCGCTGTTGCTGTTGACATTTTCCTTTCCATTTGGGCGAGCGAACCGAGCAAACGATTTTCCATTTCCCTCATTGACTTTTCAATTGATTGATTGATTGATTGATGCGAGAGTAATGAGAGCCCCGGGTCATGGAACTACAGATGTAGCAAAACATGCCTCCTGCCACCGCTTTAGTACACAGATCTCTGCAGGAATGTGTAGTAACTTCAATTAGCCGGACATTTTCCATATGAAAATCCATTTAAATGCAGACTTCACTTAGCCGGGATTTCGGTAGAGTTCGATTTGGTTGACTCTGTTCGGGCCCTAAGAGCATTAGGCGCACTCTTGATGGCCAATTTCATGGGGCTTCGGTTCCATTAAGGCAACTACCTTCCACTGCGCACTGCTCACTGCTCACCCGTACCTTAGGGCCAAAGGCTGATGGAATTTAATTACAGCAGATCCACAAATTGAAATGCCTTCGACAGCAGATACACAGGCCATAGAGAGGCAGATGGTGGAGCCGAATGCCATTCCCATTTGCATTGATTTGGCCCTGGGTCTGTCGTCACTCCAAGTGTCAGATGACAGGCACGCACAGCATCCGCAGACACATCCTCTAGATGCCCGATCCACTGCCAAGAGAGTGCGGGAAACGTTAGAGTTTTCTTTTATCATCACTTAACCCTCTGGCAAAGAGAGGAGTCTCTGATTCAATTAGCGTTCACAACCCCACCGAAAATAGTTATCGAAATGTGGCTATAGACGTGAAGGAGAAGGAGGCCTCCTCCAGCTGATGGGAGCCTCATAGCCGTGTAATTACTTATAATGTGAGCATAAATCGGGATGCGAGATCCAGTTTGCATGGGTCTCCCTCTGGCTGTCTGTCTGTTTGTCTTTCTGTCCGATGCTGTGCGGCGGCTGGTGCCGCATCTCTGCCCCTCAGATGCACAACGCGCCACTGACACGCAGTGCCTGGCGTCTCCACCACTTTCACTCAACCCGCCTGCCACTGCGAACACTAGACAACAAGAACTAGAATCAGGTAATGGGAAACAGTCTTCTTATAGCAGAAATTTCAATGCGAATGAAAGGATGGAATGGATGTAAATGATATTTCCTCTTCGCATTCTCTGCTCATGGATGCCATAATGAGCCTCATTCAAGGTTCTCTTTATTCCAATAGGAAGGAAGTCTTACTCCAAAGTAGAGGCCAATCATTGTCCTAAATAAATGCACATTCTCTTGTTGTGTTTGCCAGTGTAATGAGTGGAGGACTCTTCTGACTACTCCTCCGTTTGGGCTGGAGGGAAATTCAAATTTTAAAATGCATGCAAATGTGCTTTGCCACTGCTAATAATGGGCATTATCATGATGTTGATGTTGCTGCTGCTGCTGCTGCGTTCGCCGTTGCTACTTCGGCTGCCACATCTGCCGCACGATTCTCCCACTCTATGTTCCCTCTCCTATGTTCCTCCGCTGCCGCTCTGTTCCTCCAAACCGCTGCTTGATGAGGCACTGGATCTGTGGGCGGTTGTGGGTCTGGGGGGGTAACTCGATAGCTATTCCCATCCAGTAGTCAGCCACTCCGTTGCCAGTGCTGCTCCTCCTCCGACACCACCACCGAAAAGGGGGGAACTGTCGCGTAGTTTGGCTTACAGCCCCTCCCCCCCTGACACAACATCACTCCATGGAGACTTTGTGTGTTGCTCTCTCTCTCTCTCTCTCTCTCTCTCTCAGTGACATGCATTTCTCATGATGCGAAAATTTTGTTTCACTTGACATTTTGACATTTGGCAGCTGGCGCAAAATTAACGCAAACTGCTCGAGTGTTGGGAGGGGGGGAAGACCTGTAGGGGAAAGAGTGTAGTGGAGAGGGGGAGGCCAGAGTGGGAGGATGAATTGGTGTAGAGTGGGTTCGGTTTTAGGAGGTGCTAAAAATGCAATAACATTCAACGAAATCCTTTCTGCCATGCCACAAAATTTATCATGTTCGACAAGTGGCTGCAGGGGGTGCGGCAGAGGAGAGGTTTGTTGGGGCGGTTGTCGAGCAGGGATCTCCGCTGGCTGATAACTTAATTGAATGGCAGCTCCACACATGGAGGAGTGTGGGATGCAGCAGGCATACCCACAGGGCAAACCACAACGAGAGACAGGAAAAGAGCGAGGAGAGAGATTTTCCAAATGAGTTGGCCATTTTGAAATTTGCGGGAACATAAAAAACGAATTTGCGAAAGTCTTTTACCATGAAAAAACACAGCAAAAATCCCTCAAATGGGATGCACATGCATTTCCATTTGACAGATGGCTACGTGCATTACTTGGATTATGTACATTTACTTCCATGCTCTTCTTTGGCCTTTCTTGAGCTTCTTTTTATTTGAACATTTCTCCCATTGACGCCCATAAGTAGGCTAAAGTTTTTGTTTCGTTCGTCGTAGGCGTCCTTTTCCGATTCAATCTTTTGATGGAAAAGAAAAGCTAAGAAACCCCCACATCAACATATGTATTTTACAGAGCCACAATAAATCTCTGCCATCTCTCAATGGGTTATTGTTGCCTGCCTGCCTGCCTGCCAGGCTTTTGTTGTGTGTGTGGAACACGTTGTCTGTGTGTCAGTCTCCCTGTTCGTCTGTGCCTCTCTCTCTCTCTCTCTCTTCCACTCTCACTCTGCTATACACATGTCGGCTCCAGAGCTATCATCTGTCCATTGTTGTCTCTGCCTTGACATCGCTTCTCATGTTTCCCACCCCCAGGGCGGTAGGGGACCGTGATTCGGCCTGATTTTGACACTCGTCCAGTGGGAATCCCTCATCCCCCCTGCATGGAATTACTCGTATTAGGGCGAAATACGTTTTGTTTTTCACCGGAGCTTTCTTTGGGAGGAAGTAAGCTGCTTGTATGGCGGACAGGGGGAAAGGGAACCTGATTGAAAGTTTAAATATGTTTTTCCACATGCAGATGGAACATGGAAAATCTTTGTATATTTTGGGGTACTTTGGATTATATTCAGAGTGCAGATTATAATCGTAATCGTTCAAATTGTTTTCTAAAAAAAACTGCTATCCCATTCAACTGTATTTCCCCCAAGAAAATCTACAAAAGAAAGCATGTAAATTAATTTTCACAAAAAATGAGAAAATGGCCAATGGATAATATATTTAAGGCAAATTTGCACTCTGTCTGTTATCCTTTGTTCGCACGAGACTATCCTTGCCCCAAGGATTTATGTTTGCCAGCTGCCAAGTGTCCAATCTCTGGAGGGAACAACAAGCAGGGAAAGCACAGAGCAAGAATCGAATGGTAAAGGGCAAACTTTTTCCATTTTCCATAGTTGCTTCTGCTGTCACATAAAATGAAAATCCAATGGAAAATGTGCATAAATATATCGAGAAAAACACACACAACAGGCGGAGAAGGGAGAACAGATAAAGAAGGAGAAACAGAGGCAGAGGCAGAGGCAGAATTGGGAACCACAATTGACCCACAATATTTTGAGGGGCCAAAACAATTCCTCGATTTGCCCGAAAACTGCTGCCGTGCAAGAGAGAGTGTCCTGTTTATGAGGGAAGGGCCAAAGGAGTCGTCGCTTGAGTGGAGTTAAGTTGAGTTTTTATCTCTGGGAAAAGGGATAAACAAGGAGGGCCAAGAGAAAGGTTAACAAGATGGACAAACATCAGCAGAGGGACGAGGGCTGGGGCGAGACGACAGGATAACAAGCTGCCTTTTCTGGAAGGGGAAGAGAGAGAAAGACATTATGTATTTTTGGCTTGTGTTTTTTCTCATGTCTGGCAATGCTGCAATGCCCTCCCGCACCACCTCTTCTCTTCATCGTCCTCCTACTCCTTCTCTTGTTTCCCTTTTCGAATTGTGCAAATATTTGCGTAAACAATCCAAATGCATTATGGTTTTGTATGCAATGCCCCTGGGCACAGGACTTTATTACCCCTGCCCAATCTGTACAGTGTACACTGCGTGCCATGAGTGTAGGGCGAGGGAAACTACAGCTTACTTCGAGTGCTTCAATCTGCAATGCATTTTCTGAACACACTTACGAACTGCACTTTTTGTGTATGTATGTACATAAGTACCATATATTTATGTACGCACTTTCATACATGGCATATCCTTAAACAAACACTTCAAGGGCCTTCGTCGGCATCGCCAAAGAAATGGCCCAAAAGTTCTCCCATGGAACCAGAAGCAACAGCAGACTCCAGACGCCAGGAGGCGCAATACATTCAAATTCAAATTGAAAGTCAAAATAAACGAGGGAATTGCACGAGGGAAAGAGCATCACGCCCCCACACTAGCATAAAGGAATGCTGCCGCCTGCTTTCTCCACAGACGCCACCAACACCACATTGTCTTTTGTTTCGTTTTGGTTGGGTTGCTGCATGCAACTTTTTGGCTTTCGGCACGTTTTGTCATTATCCATATGCTTCAGACTCTTTTGGCTCTTTCTCCCATCCCCACTACCATATGCTGCTCTCCTTTGTGCGGTGCAACCGGAAACGGAAATGAAGCTCAAAAGTTCTGCTGCACTTCTGTCTGTGTCTCGCAGTTGCTCCTCTGGCAGCTCCCCATAATAATAGTAGCTCTACATTTTGTTGGCCTTAACCCCTTTGCCTACTCCTCGCTTAACCCCTCTTTGGGCCCCTGTCTGGGGCTATTGTTTAAACTGATTTTATGAGCCCCATTCCCCGCCCAACAATTCTGACCATAATTTACTTAACCTCAACACAAGAGAGAGAAAGACATAAAGAGGCCAGAAAAGTGGTAAAAATAAACCGAAAATAAATGCCAAAAACTAATAATTCATGCCTCACACTAATTGTCCAGATGTCCGGTGCTGTCCAGTGAGTGTCCTGCTGGCTGGCTGTCTTTATGTGTGTGTCTGTCTGTGTGTCCTTTTGGGAATGTTAATTAAATGCAGACGGAGAGGGATCAGCAGGCTTGTCTACTGCATGAGGGGGAGTGACGGAGGAGGCGTGGCGTCTGTCAGTGTCTAGATTTTGGAAATTTTATTCTTATTCTGCAAGTGGGAAGGGAGAGGAGGGAGGGAGGAGGTTATTGTGCTTTGAAGAAGGAGTTTCGAATGCCGAGAGGGTGCCAACGTTGCAGAATATTTCGATGTATTATCAAAGATATTTTAACATAAAGCCGAGTAAATGTTTTACAAAGAAATCTCTGCTGTAGTCCCTAAGGGGTATCAAAAGTCCCATCACCATTCAAGTTTATTTCGTGTTTTGTTGTTGTTTCGAGACCTCTGAAGCTGGCCCAGGAGGAGGCTGGAGCGAGTGGCAGCGTTGAGAATAAATCTCTGTTGGCAAAAGCGGCTTTAAATTAAGTCCTTAGCCAACTGCTGCTGCTGGCTGTCACATTGCGCATACGTCATGTGGCACACGGGACACCACCCATAGAGGAGGGAGCGGAATGAATGCTGATGATGATGATGCCATTTGTTGCTCCCCTTTGGCCCTTCTCTGAACGCTGACCACCAAAGCTGCAGTTGAAGGGATTGCCCATTGCCCAGAGATTTACCAGCAAGTGAATGAAGTGTGTGAGGAAATCCCTTAGGATCAGACAGACAGAGAGTGAGAGAGAGGGAGAGTAAGGGGACCGGCTAGACTGGCGTTTTGGCCATCAAAATATGATAAGAGCCAGTGAGAAAGGAAGCAATTAAAAGGCTGCTGGAATGCGGCTTCTGGGAAGGGATTTGCTGAAAGATTTCATGGAAGTTTACTAGTAACAAGAATCAACTAAATTTATTATCCTTAATCTAGGAGAATGTTCCCTGCTGTTCTATAAGATCCTTCAATAACTTTCCGTTTCCTTTTCTTTCTTTTTCAGAACTTTACACAGAGCCCTCGTGAAATTGCAGAAACAACAAACGAAGCGGATAAATAATTTATTTTGAGGTAAGTTTTCAGCGTAGAATCCACTAGAGAAAACACGTTGAAAATTAGAGCAGATAAAAACAAAAGGGAATAGCCGAAACCCAAGGGAAAACCCAAAAGGAAAACCGTAGAAAAAGCCGCAAAACTGTAAAGTCATTTGCACTGTTTGCGGATGCCACGCCGCGCCGGCGACATTCTCCTTCGCATTCGAAATTTCAATTAGAGAAGTTTTTTGTCGCTGGTGGTGGAGGGGAAGGCAACGCGATGAGAAGACAATCAGAATGGCAATAGTTGGTTGCTCATTAAAATGAGAATCTCTGCAGAAGTTCACTCTCTCTCTCTCTCTGTCTCTCTGTCTCTCTGTGTCTCTACTCTTTTCACTTTTTATTTATTTTTCGTTGAGGGATTCCCGATTTTTCCTGGGTCTCATTAAAAAACAAAAATTCGGTGTCTCTTAATGTCTGGCCTGCTTCTCTTTCCTTCCTTTGCATCTGAGAGGGATTTCCCAGAAAATCAAACGTGGTGAAAAGTCTCTCTTAACTCAAGACAAAGTCTCAGGCGCTCATTGATTTAATCAAATGAAAATCCAATTCAAGAGAGACAAAGAAGCTACGAGGAGAGAGGGTAAAAGAGAGAGGGCAGGGAGTTTGAGTGGGTTGGGGATGGTGAAAGAGTTGTCAAAACAAAACATGGAACTGCATGCGATGCGAAGTTTTGGGTACGTCTCCGGGGTAATGACGGCACGGCATTGGCAGAAGTTTCTCAACAAAAACTCTTATGTTGGCTCGTACGCTGCACGGAGAAGCGGAAGAACTCCCAGAAGAGGCTGAAGAAGAAGGGAGGGAAGAAGGATGCCTCATAGCAGAATGCAGTCCTTGGAGAAAGGAGAAAGGAGAAAGAGCAGCAGCAGCGGCAACAGCAGATGTTTGTCTAACGAAGCCTGACATCTTAACCTTCTCCATCCACAGAATCTTGCCCTGCTCTCTGCTCTCCTTTACCCCCTCACACCCCTTTGTACCCCACCCTTTCTCTCGTTTAAGGAAAAACCCATCAAAACGAGAAACGAGACGAAACGAAATGCAATTCAAGCAATTTTCAATTTTCATTTCTTTCGTTTTTTTTCCGAGGGAGGGGATAAGCTGCACCAACGTGGCTCCCCGCTCTTACCACTTCCCCCCTGCCAACCCTGGCAAAACGAGAAAAAGGAGCGAGAAAAGTTGTCGCGGATGCGAAGCGTCTCAGAAATTCCCATCATTCATGAATGAAATGATGATGATGGTCGTCCGGCGGTCTCTGAGGCCAATTTTCCGGTGACTTTACCCGTGCGTTCCACCGCTTTTCTTATGCGCTTTTCACCTTTTTTTGGCAGCTTTTCTACCCTCTTTAACCATCTCTCCAGCCTCCAGCTATGCCTTAACATTGCCAGGGAGAAATAGAGGGAGAGGATGTAGCTAGCTCCTAAAAAAAATTGCAAAGAAAAAGCATTAAAAGTTTTGCAAAAAAGATTTTTGCCTTAGCCTCTTGGCCTGTGCCGTCTTTTTGGAGCGACTCCTTTCTCCGCTCCTTCCCTACTCTCTCACTACTTCTCTGTTCACCTTCTCCCCCCTGTTTCCCCACACTGAATTCTTTCTTTTGCCAACTTTCGCTGCACAAAATGAAGGCATTAATGTTAGTTTTTTATGGATCCCCTCGCAATGGGGTTTCTTGGGTTTCCCATTCTGTTTTCGCATCTCTCTTTGCCTGCAGGGAGCAGTGGAAGAGAAAGAGAAAGAGAGAAAGTGAATCGCGTAAAGTATTTAAACCACCCGCCAAATGAAGCCAAAGTTAACAACTGGAAAATGGGAGAACTGTGTGCAGCTTCTGTGGGGGAAGTGGAGTCGTCCGGGGTTCGCGTTAAGTGCATTCAAATAATGGTAAGCTTCTCTCTGGTTAATCCTCTTTAGTAGTCTCTTTCCCTGGCACTCTCCCTTACTCGCTGTGTGTCTCTTGTTCTCCGTCTCTCTCTGCGATTCCTTTGATGTCGCACAGCAGTTAAGTAGAGTCCTTTGACCAGCTGCTGTGAGGATGATGATTGCCTCCAACCTCCGCGAAATGAGATTGGGTTTGGCCGTAGGGGAACTGCGATAAGTAAAGAGATTTAGAGTAAATTGAGAGATCTGCAAAGCTTTGAATTTGTTGAGTGTTGAGTGTACATTTAAAGTGCATTCCTGAAGAGCGGACAGAGCGGACAGGGTAAACTTATATCCAAGGATCTCCTAATTGCCCGTTGTTTATTCTCTCAAGCATAAATATTCCAACCCAATCGTGGCATCTTTTTCTGCCCAACGATTCCCCAAAATATCATCTTTCTAAATGCTCTACACTTTCCCCATAATTTCTGTTCTGCATTGTCCATAATGTTCCCCTTTTTTATACACACATTTACGCCCTCTCCCCTCTTCTAATTCTCTCTCTCTGTCTCCCGGAAGGGACAAAGTTGAGTCTTTCTTTTGGGGCCGAAACGATTAATATCTGACCCCAGGAACACAACTGACAAATTCTTACAATTAGAGGGGGAGCGGCAGACATCATTGGGGGTTTGGTGCAGGGGCCATGCCCCTTGACACCACACATACTGCAGCACCTCTCCTTCCGCTCCTTTCACTCCTCTGTCCACTGCGCTCTGGTGGAAGCTCTTGCAAATATTTGCGCGCAATTTTTCATATTAAACGACAGCGAGAGGCGGCAAAAGGACATGGAAAATGGAAAATGGGAGTATCAGGGATGCAACGGGTAGAGGGAGGGGGTGTTGCCGGAAATAAAAATTGCAGGAAAAGGGCTACAAAAACTCTGGGCCAACTGTGATCAATCTTTGGTGGCAGGAGGAGTGAACAAACCGGAGCCTGAGGAGGCTGAGGCACTCCTGCAGTTGAAACATATTTTGGAGGTCCCTGTGGGGCACAGGACCAGCCATGTCCTTGTCAAAGAGGGGCAGCTGGATCGCCAAGGATGAGAGATGAGGAGCAAGCAGCCGGACAGGCAAAGCCCAAAACTGGAGGAAAATTGCAACATATTTGCAATAGTCGTTAGGTGGTTCCACCAAAGCGAAACACTCTAGCGGCAAAGGGTAGGGGAGAGGGCAGAGAAAAGCCCAGGGACAGTGCAGGAGAAAGGACTGGCAGCAGGCAGAAGGCAAAGCAATTGCCCAAATGAATGAAGATGAAGCGGGCAACGGGTTTTGCCCAAACACTTGAACTGCCTGCCAAGGACTCTCGACTCGACTGTGGACTCTGGACTCTGGACTCTGGACTCTGGACTACGGGCCAAAAGATTGATTGGCCAGAGATGAAGTGTGGCCAGGGGGAAACGGACGAGGGGTCTTTGCCCGTCACTTCGCGTTTCGCTTTCCCTCGGAGAACCACTGTCGCCTGTCCAGCGGGAACTTCTCTCTTCTCTTCAGTCTGAAATTAGTTGGCCTGTCAAAAACTTAACGAGTCCTGAGGGCCTGTTCCACGATGATGAAGGGGATAGTGATGGGGATAGGAATAGTGGGAGGACAAGTGCCCCGAGGCCAAAAGGCAATCATATTGAGGCAGAGAGCACAGGGGCAAGGAGGAATGTACAGAGAGAGAGACAGAGCGAGAGCGGGAGGGAGGGAGGGAAGGGTACTAGAGTAGAAAGATTTCCATCTTGTTTGTGGTTCTCTTGCAAGTTGCAACTCATTTTATATTCCATTTTGAATGGTTTACCCTTTAACATGAAACAAAATGGAAGGAATATCTGACGTCTGGCAAGTATTGCGTTAAGCGGTATAGAATCGAGCATATTTATATGTACATATGTATATCTTTGTACATAAATACATACATGTACATGTACGTATGTACATTTGTATGTGTAACAAACGTGTTAGGTATTCAATGAGTTCTGTGCCGCCACTTGAACACCTTGTATGGAGGAGGGCCTAAAAATAACTGTGTTTCTATTAGCACTCCTCTTGCTTCCACTCAGTTTCTCACTCGCTCCCGCTCGCACCTGCTAAGCACACGCATTTTGCACCGTTTGTTTTAGCCTCCATCCTCCATCCGTTTCGCTCATTGTTTTTCTTCGGTGCTGTTTTTTGCTGCCGTTGCCGCCGTTGCTGCTGTTTCTGCTGTTGCTTTGTTTTGCAATAAACACTTCGCTCACTTGCTCTTCTCGTTTGCCTTTCATCTAGTCTGAGTATTACCACTGCCACTGCCTCTGCTCTCCCCTTGCAAATTGCCCATTACCATTGCTCTCTGCCCATTGCCCTACCCTCTGCTCTCTGCTTTCTGCACCTCCATCCTCAACCACTGCCGCTACCAAATGACTTTGAAATAGTTTCTCTTCTTTCACTCGCTTTATGGGCGCCCTCAACCTTTGCTTTTATGTGATTTTCTGTGCCTTTTCTATGCTCTATGCTCTATGTTGTATTTGCTGTTGTTTGTTGGGTTTAAGCCTTGGATATTTTGCAGCTATTTGAATTACCGTTTGTTGGCGCTGTTATTCCAGCGCTGTCTCGCTGTTTATGCACTCTCTCTCTCTCTCTCTCTCTGTGATACCTGTCTCTTGGGACGATCTCTTCAATTCGCCTCTCTGCTTTGATACTCTGGTGCAGTTCATGACAGCTTCTGACTTGCTCACTCTTAAATGTTTTCTTTTAAATCTTTTAAAATAAAATCTTTCCCTGCTTCTGGGAGTACTCTGAAACATAAATCGTATTATGTCGCTACATTCAATGGCAAACTTTGTGTTTACTCTTCCTCTTACTGTCTAATATTTACTCTACAGATTATGTTCCCTTCCCCCGCACAGCCCTCTCTCTCTCTCCCTCTCTCTCCCTCTGTGCGTTTCATTAACTTTGCTCTTAGCGAAAACAAAAGTTGTTCTTTTCGGTCTTGGCTTTGTTTTCACTTTTGCACTTTCCTCGTTTCACTTGCCACTTTTCGGTCTTTTCGGTCTTTTCGGATCAATCCCCAATTTGTAAAACACTTTCAGCGTAAACAAAAACCGCGAATAAAGCTTTAGGGCACGCCACTCGCGTCGCCGCTGCTTCCTCCCTCTTTCTGTCTCTCTGCTTCATTGAATCTCTGTGTCGCACACCGCTTGGCCTCTCGCCCATCTGTCCGCTTCTCTCTCTCTCTCTCTCTGCTACAGTGTGTGTGTCCCTTTTAATGGAAACTTTTCAACGCGTTCTTTGTCTTTAACCCCCCACTCTGTTTTCTGATGCAGATCAACTTTCGCTCCCGAAAACAAAACCAAAATAAAAAGTTGTTAGAAATTTATAAACTGTTTTTGTTGCATCGTGTATGGGGAGGGGAAGTGGCTTTGATGGGCTTGTGTGGCTTCCCCCCAATTGAATATTTGGCGTTTTCATCGCTGACAGGACATGGGTTCCGTTATTTTAGCGGCTGACCCTCGCTTTCACAGCAAAAAAGAAACTGCGAATGAATGAATTTTAAATAAACGCAAAGGCCGGAACCCCAAAAAGCCATAGAAGCCCTCTCTCTCTCTCTCTCTTTCTCTCTTTCTCTTCCCGGAGGGGCATACATAGTGGTTGAGGCGCATGGGTTGATGAGAGATTAGAATGGACAAAGGAAAGGTTTTTGCATTAGAAAGGACAAGAGAGAGTGGGAGGTCGCTAAAGCGTTGTCAAAATGTAAATCAGCAAAAATACATAAAAATCTACAAAAAATGTAACAGTTTTATCTTCTTTAGTTCTTGGTAAGGAGTTATTCCCAATAAGGTAAGGCCCGAGATGAGACAGCAACAGAATCGCATCCATTACAGAGAGAGAGAGAGAGAGAGAGCGAATGAGTGGCTATAAAAATAAGGGAAAACATAGGAAAAATATTCGTAGTCGACCCACCCTATAATAACACACCTTGCCCTTTGGCCTTTTGACTTGTTCTTTTGGAAGAGGGATGGGGACAAGGACCCAAGCTGTTTGTTTCCAATTAGAGGAGTCGGTCGTCCGTCGAGCGCACTATGGTCCAGATGACCACTTTTCTTGGCCAAATTGAATAACTCGCGAACGGAACAAGATTTTTTGATTTAGTCTTTTGATATAAGTTAAGAATAGGGAGAGGAAGGTTTTTTGAAAAAATCGCCGTAGCAGCTCCTTTTTTTTAAGGGAAAATCGGTTTTTAATTTTTTTTCTCAAAAAGTTAGAAGCAAAAGAAGGATGGGAATATGTTTAGCAGATCAAGATTCTATAAAAAAAGTCGTAGCACGAGTTAAAACAACCTAAAAATCTAAGATAATCGCATTTTTTCTCCCACAGAGCATGCTCTTCAGCAGTTTCCATTATAAAACAATATTACACTGGCTACACTCTAGCCCTCCAAAATAGCTAGTGACTAATACTGTGGCTTAAATGCAATGCAAAATGGTACCCTACTTCACAATTTTCTTCTTCATTGTGTTCCAAACGGCAAAAAACATTGAAAATTCTCATTTGAGGTTATGATCTATAAATGCAAATTGTAAGAGTTGTGGTCAAATGTGGCATTTGTGACTATATACATTTTATCAATCATTTATTGGTCTACGACACACAATAGGTTTCAAGGTGGGACTAGGTGACACTCTATTAAAAAAACCTTCTCAAAAATTAGTCTTTACTACGAACTGACACATATTGAAGGTCTCACTTTGACATAAAATTACGAAGACATCGCCAACTACTAGATACCGTTCACATTACAAAACACGTAGTAAAAACCCTACTGAATAAAATGCATCCAAAAAATCGGATCAGTTAATCGTATTTTTCAATTTATGAGACATTTCAAACAGCAATAAAATTGGTACTTTTTCAATGCACGTGCTTTTCAATAATGACCGCTGGGTTTCACAGCTGATTTTGCGAAGGTGGCGCCATCTATGCAAATTTTTGGTACGCAACTTTGATGGTCACTCTTTTTTCTAATGCAGAGCGCCAAAACCACGTCTTGGTTTTAACTTTTAAAAATTGCCTTTTGGCCAAGAAAAGTGGTCATCTGGACCATAGTGGAGCGCCTTGGCAACCAGGGAGCAGAGAGCACCCAAGCAAAGGGCCGTATGATAATTGGATTGTGCCATGCATGATGATGGAGGACACAAGGAGGACGCCGTGTCCCACCGCGAGAGAGAGAGAGAGAGAGAGATAACTGCTACAAGGCTCTTCTTCCGCTTTCTCTCCTCTCTCTCTTCCGCACCTGTCGTGTTCTTCTCCGTTTACCGTTAGCTGTTTGCCTTCTGCTTTAGCAGATAAATGGACAGAGGACAAGAACAACAAGAGGAGGAGGCGAACAGAGCAAAAGGAAGAGGAAACACACCAGACGGCCAACAGGAAAGCAGAAAGAGGCAGACGACAACTAAGAAAGCAGAAACAACAGTTGACAAGTGGCTGCTAAAAGAGATGGAAGGAGGAAGGAGTGCGGGCGACAGTCTTACCTTCAATTTGATATGCCTTTGGGGCTCAGGAGAGGCGCAGTGGCGGAGAGAGACAGAGGGCAACAAAATCTGTAGCGCACTTTTGAGAGCAGCAAAAAGTGGTACAGCTGTTGATGGGGAGGGGGAGATGGAAGCAAAATAGTAAAGAGAAGAGTGAGCAAGAATGAGAGAGAGGCAAACGGCGTCTATAAATAGTTGCAAGGCGCCTTGGGGCATAAAAACTATGCCAAAGGCGCTGCAACAAGAGAAAGAGAAGGTGCAGCAGCAAGGGGCGGCCAGGGGCCAGCAGCGGCTGAGTGCAGAAAGAGAACAAAAGTGAAGAGGTCAGGCGCTTAAGTTCAACAGGTTGAAATGCTCTTCTACATAACTTCTGCCCCCACCCTGAAACCGAGGACGGACCACAGCGACAAGGCAATTTGGCTGCCAAGCTGCCACACGCCGCTCCCTGGCCTCAAATCTCGCCCCAAAAGCCTGGCCCAACAAATGGCCAAGAGAAGAGTCTGGTAGCCCGTTCACTGTTTCAGTGCTTCAGTGCATTGTTGTGGCGCGCAACCCAAACGCAAACACAGGCAGAGGGAAGACTGACTCCTCGTCCAGTCTGTGGCATGTGGCATGTGGAGCAGAGTGCAGCGGAAACACTTTGAAAGGGAATGCATTCCTGGAAGGATCGTAGTCTGTTGGTCTCTCTCATAATCATTCTACACGCTGATCCCAAAGCGCACATTTCTCGCATTTTGCATTTATTTTTCCACTACATTTTCGATGCAATTTATTAGTGCATAAAAAATGAGCAAACCCTCAAAGAATATTGGTACGAATTCCATTAATATTTAATTGTATTTCACGATTGTTTTCATACTACATGTTCGTGGCCATTGAGCATTTTTAAATTTTATGCAAATCGAATATTTAGAAAAACTGAAGCGAAAAAAGAGGCATCTATCTTTTTGTGCTGATAGAGTGTGGAAAATTTATGCAAAAATCCAATGGAAAATGGAAAAATGGAAAAATCGAATTAAAATGTGTTCACATAGAGGCATATATTTATTTTCCTTAAAGTTTTGAGGGCTTTTCATGTTGTCAGTGTACAAAACAAGGTCGCTCCTTGAATGGGACTGAATTTCAAGGATATTTTCGACTAAATTACACAACATCCTTGATAAAAAAATAAATAAAATAAATCTAGACATCCTTTGACATCATAAACCTCTGAAATACACTTTCACTTCATTCAAAGCTCCTCCCTCACATTCTCGGCTGAGTGGAAAGCGCCACAAAAAGTGTTATGAATGCACTTGCCTTTGTCGCCTGCCCCGCCTATCGTAACCCCCACCAGACCACCAGCCCACGCCTCCACCTCATGTATGTGGCTCTGTAGCCATCCTCCATTTAACAGCAAACAGCAGTAGAAGCATCCTCCGGGTAAAAGGAAAAAAGGAAACTCTGTAGAACCCAATAAATATGCAAACGAAAAGTTTGTTGTCGCGCCCCCAAAAAGCAAAAAACAAAAAACAAAACTGAAACAAAAGAGGAGGAAAAACCTCGAAACGAGAAAACAAATACCGTAATACAATTGCCAGGAGCGAGGGAGACAGCGAGACAGCCGCTTTTAATGCAATTTGTCAGCAAAGTGTCGCCAGTGCGATTTGTGGGCGGTTTAGTTGCGATTTGGCTGCGACTTTGGCCGTGTGCGATTTCTGGCATCAATTTTGAAGAAAAACAAAACAAAAAGAGAATGGCGGGAGGGGGAAAATGTAAAGGATTGGTGGGTTTGGTGAGAGAGGCGGAAGGGGGCCATTGAACTGGCAACGCTGTCAAAGCAGGCGTAATTGTCGATTGCCCCAAAATCGCGTCAGCGTCCCTTCCTTTCTCTTTCTCTGAATCGCTTCGCTGTAACATCCTTGACATTCCCCTTTCCTGCTTCTCCCTCTCTCTCGTTCCACTTGCCATTCTATAGATTACCGATAGGGGGAGAGGAGCGAGGGGGTGCAGGAGTGCCGCCACTTGCCTATAGATGCCTGTTCGAAAAACGGATTCCAAATGCCGCCTGCATTTTTGTGCATACCCCTTAAATGCAGCAAGCGGGGTGCCAGGACTTGAAGCAGACTGTTGCAATGCATTGAAGGCCGAATTGCGTGTAATTTTAAAGGGTATCTAGTGCTTCGACCATCCAAACTTGCAATTTTCCATTCATGTTTCCCTTGTTTTTTGGTTCTGGCAACACGTGCAATTTTCAGCCTGGTTATATGCACTTTTTGAGGGGTAGAAAGGCAGAGAGTGCGGGAGTGTTGGAGCAACAACGTGTTTCGTGTTGCATTCTTGTATACCCCACCCCCCTGCTCACCCTCTCCCTCTCTCTGTCTCTCTCTCTCTCTCTGTGGGGGAGTATCTGTGTGCAGCTCTCGTGTTGCGTTTTATTCCAATTACCAATTTTGAATGGGATTTACGCTTTAAGGCATTGAACAGCCGAGCAGACGTTTGATTACACTGTTGTTGCCACCAGCCAGCATGTGTGTGTGTGTGCCACAGGATATGCCAACACCCCCGGGCACGCTCCTTCTCCGTGTTTTTCTTTTAAACACCAAAACTATCCCAAATTGCTGGCGTTTTTGGTAGTTGTCCTTTTTAAAGTCGAACAGGAAAGCCACAGAACACTTGGGTTGTGGATGATTTTTGTTGTGGAGAAGAGTCCTGCATCCTGCATCCTGCCCCCGAGCATATCATCATCACTTTTCAGCATTATAACCGGAAATGTGCCAATGTCTGAGCCCTACTACACCCCCGTCATCATCCACATCCCACATCCCACTCCTGCTACAGTGCTGCACCCTCGTTTTGCTGCTTCGCCAAACTTCCACTTACCTTAATGACACTGCACCACGTCGCATGACACCACATGGGGCATGTCCGTGTCCTGCACCGACCCTGTTGCACCACCTGGTAACCACATCATAAACTTTGGAGTCTGTTTCTGGCCATCCTCCGACGCTCGCTCGCTCGCTTGCTCTCTTCTTTATCACCCTTCACTGGACCCTTTCCCTTTCCCACTCTCCTCTTTGTCTCTTTCTACCTTTCCTTCCCTTTCCTTCCCTTCAGCTCGTCTCCTGCTGGGAAAGCTGCTCCCTCAGTATTTTCTTGAAAAGACCGCAAAAACCACAACTCTCTCGCACTCGCCTTCGCAGTAGTTTCCCCTCAAACTTTTGCATTTCCCTTGGATTTCCCCTTGCACAACTTCCTGCCGCCGTTTGGCGTTTGAAAAACTCTCACTTCCTTTATGGGCAAGACTCCTGGCTACGAGATAGGTAGGTACTTGGCCATTGAGCTGCAATTAGCTGTCGCTGTCTGCTAATTACATGGCGCCCCAAGCGGAACACCCCTCCTGGTCAAGCCACCACCGACAATGGGTGGAAGTCGTGTTCCCGGGTTCCTTCTATCTCCGGCTTCCTGGTGCTCCTGATGCTCCTCAAAAGTGGAGCTTCCTGCTGCTGCTTCCTGCTGATGTGGTTCCCTTTGCTCCTTCCTCTCGATGGCTTCTGTGTCGTGTCCGTCTCGTCGTATTTTTTGCCTCCTCCCCTCTCATAATGAAATTATGAAGAAGCCAACGTGCAACAATTTTATATTGCGGCGGACACTGCAGCATCAGCAGCAGCACTTCTCCTCTACCCTCCCATCGCTCTGGAACCTGCACCTAATTGAGTTTGGGGCCAGGACCATGCCAGGACACTGCAGCGTAGAGTCGCGTTTAATTGCATTGTCGTTGGAGCAGCGGCTTTTCCTGAGCAGAGGGAAAAACAGGTGAGAGACAACCGTGACAAGTGGCTCCCAGCTCAGCTCTCGTGCTCTTTAGCGGTTCCATGTGGCAGTCAATGAAGCCATAAACAAGGCGGAACAAAGCCGTGAAGCAGCCGGGAAGAGTTCCCGGCAATAACTCACTTCTCGCACTCCTCCGGCGACTACTGCGATTCGGAAATTTATGGCCAGAAGAACAGTTAGTTGACCGCTGCCTTTTTTTGGCTGGAACTCCCCAGTGGTGAAAGGCAGTCGCAGAGAGGGGGGTGGGGCGAGAGTGTAATCCCGGAGTTTCCTTTGGGGAAAAAGCTTTTAAACAACATTTCAACATTTTCGCTTCCTTTAATGACTGCAGAAGGACATTAAACGCTTGTTGGCCGCATTAGGATTTCCGTCGGGCAGGAAGAGGTGGGCGGAGAGGCAAGACTCCGCCATTAAATTGGAATGCAAGTGTTGCAAGCGAGCGAAATCATCGCCCTCTAAAGAGCACAAGTGTTGCCCCAGAGTACCAGGGTAAGCAGCATGCAACGAGGAGGCGGAGCACGAAGAGTTGTGCCAACAATGAAATTTGACTGGCGAAAAATCCCAAGGACATCCCACCCGCCGCCCGTCCAGCAATACTGCAGAAGGCAGAGTCTGGAGTGGTGTGGAGTGGAGTGGGCGGGGGCGTGGCATCAGATTTCAGTGCAAGAAAAATGGCAAGAGCTTGGGGCTTGCTTGGCCACAGAACAGCTTCCGATTGAGGAGTGATAATGGAGGCATCTGCTGCTCCGTCGCTGACTCTTGCTCCTTCTCCAGCGCTTTCCCTTCGAACTGAACTGAAAAGCGAAAGCCGAAACTCAACTCAATTTCAGTGGGGATTCCGCTCCAGGGGAGACTTTCGTTGAGGTGTTGGTGGGTGATGGGATGCTTGCTTTAATGAGAAGCTTTAGTAACAGCTAAATTATGCTTCAAATAGATTATGAAATAAGTTAAGCTAAAGCTAGAGTTTGCGGCGGATTCGAGTGGAAATTATGGATTAAGGCGGGAAAGTTATGGAATGTCAAGTCTTAAATCTGAATTATGTGATTCCATTCATCGAGCAAATGTCGCCTTATCGAATGTTCAAAGGGGAATCGATTATGATAAATATGTACATACATATGTACATATGTATGTGGCTTACATATGTACATATGTACATATGTAAAAACGTAGATGAATGAGGGTGAATGGGTGAATGTAGAAAGCTAATTGGTTGTCGTTAGTCAGCGTTACAGCGGAAAGCTGAAAGCTGAAAGCAATTGTGGTTGTGGCTGCACCTTCCTCTACTCCTTCCACACGCCTCACTGCCCTCCTTCAGCTGGTGACCCTCGACACACGTTATAAATGTGACTTATCTATCCTAACGGTACGCCTTCAACCTTCCTTGGTTCCCTCTCTTTGGCTCACACTCTACCTCTTGTCTCTCTCTCTCTCTTTCGTTTTGTAACTGTACATTTATGCTCTAATTAGACCACACTCTCCAACACACACACACACACACACACAGACACAAATGCAAAAGTTCTCTCGTGCCGCCTCGCCCCTCTCTGTCACCCATCGCGCGTACAAATTGAGAGGCGGCGGCCCACCTTTAATTTCATTCCCACATGTATTACCTCCCATCACCCCTGCCCTTTTTCTGACTCCAGCACCAGCTGTAGTTCTCTTTTTCTCTTCCCGCTTCTCCTTTGCATTGCAACTGCCAAGTGCCTGGCACTTCAGCAACTAACGAATTAACAGAAGAGTGGAGAGGAGCAAGCAAGGAGAGGGAGTGTGTGGAGAAGGAGTGGCAGCGGGGACAGCAATGCGAGTGCGAGTGCGAGTGCGAATGCAAAGCACACAAAAAATGTTAACCGTTATTATTTCGTTTGCGCTTGTTACGTATTATAATGCCGCCTCCTTTTACTCCTCCTCTGTCGATGTTGTTTCTGGTTTCTTTCGTTTACTGTTCTTTTGCTACCCTGGAGGGGGAGGGGTGGAATTCGAGAAGAGGGTATTATCATTTTGGGCAGAAGACAGCACTCTGCAGATTTTGGTAGAATATTATTTGCTAAAATCCCGTTACAGGTCAGATCTAGATTTATAGGGTATCTACCGCTTCCACACCGCCAAACAACACCTGCTACCTGCGTTTCGCTTCTGGCTTTTGTTGTTGCTTCTCCATTTGTGTTTCTTTTGGGTTATTGTTACTTTTGTTGCTTTTCTTTGTTATTATTATTTTACTCGCATGCATAAATTCCACAAGGCAAAGAGGAGCGGAATTCAAGCAGTGAGGGGAGTGCAGTAAAGAAAGAACAAATTGTTTGTTTGCCTTATTATTGCAGTGGAGCATTGCCCCAGGGAAGGGGTGCGGGTACGGGTACGGGTACGGGTAGGGGTACAGGCACAGGTACGGCACCCATGTTATTGCAACAGTAAACACACAAAGCACAAAGCAAATAACAAACAAAAGACATAAATGTTGAAATTAAAGTAAAACTGCAAAGAGAGAGTGGTGTAAAAGAGGTGCAGGAAGTTGGTAAAGTAGAGGGTCTCGAGTGGTAGTGCTGCCTACCCTACACGTACAGTGTTGTTGTTGCCGTCGCCGTCGCCGCTTGTTAGCGTCCGACCGGAAATGACTCACTCGGACATGCACGGACATGCATGAACATGTTAGTATTTGCTTACATTCATTCTAACGGTAGTGGTGGGCTTCAAGTGCAGCTTTTGTTTCATTCTTTTGGCTTTGGCTTTAGCTTTGTGCTCTTTTTTTTTTGGCAGAGAAACGTTTAAGGGAAATTCTCTGTTTTTGTGGGTGGCGGGCGATGGAAAGTGTGAAAAGGGAAGAATGGTAAATGGAATTCCTGCCTAATGAAAACCTCTCTCTCTCTCTCTCTCTCACTTTATCTCTCTGCCCCTGTATCTCTTTGTGTACAGTACTCTCACTAATTGGTAAATATTTTGCCAGCCAGCAGATAAGAATTTCTGCTGTGAAACACACAATTTTGTTAATTTTTGTGGAATTTCAAATTCCAGGCAAATATCGAATCAAATATTTCGACATAATTGCCGGCAGGAGATAATTGAGAGCAGACAGAGTGGCAGAGTCATGGAGAGTGTTGCAGAGTGTGGCCGAAGTGGCACGTGGCATGCTGTGGGCTCGTCGCCCATTAAAGAGCCGTTAGTTTTCAATTTTCACAGTTGGATATTTGATGCCGCTTTGAATGACCCTTTGGTAAGGCATTCGCTTCACTTTCCACAGAAATGTTCCTGTCCTAATTGAACCATCATCCAACGGATGAGGAAAGGACACCCGTTCTGAACGGAGCGAAGGAGGCAATCAACGTGGCAAAGGGAACCGAACACAACACTCGAACGTGGATAGGGATAGGGGTGGGTGCGGGTGCGGGTTGTGCCCGTTTATGCAGTTTCCTAGCCAGAATCTTTTGTGTGTTTTTTAGAGAGAGAGAGAGAGACGAGGCTCTCTGTGACTTAATTAGCCCCTCGAATGGTAATCATCGTTTCGAGCAAATGGTACTCATCCAGCCAGCGCTTCTACTGAGATTACACTCCCACAACTCGTAGCCCAAAAATCCCGGCCACACACACACTAAACAAATAGCAATAAAAGAGGGGAAAAATAATCGGGTTTACGGCTTCGCCGCATCTCTCGTTCCTCTCCTACTGCTTCCTGCTTCCTGCTACCTGTTTCCCGCTTGAGTGCGCTTCTGGCGTCTGTTGAGGCTTCCACCCGACAAAAAGTTTCGGCACTAAACAGAAATTACCCATACGCCGGGTGGGTCGCGTGGGCTAAACCATGAGGTGTGTCCCGATGCCCAGCCACCTTTCATAAGCTCGTAAATCTGCAACTTGTTGAGCATAAATATCCAACAATCATGGGGGATGCATAGAGAAGGGGCAGATTGAGGTTGCGGCTTTTGGGCTCCACTTTAAAATGCATTCGCAACTAATAAAACATTTTGCTCGTGCTATTAATTGCAGACCCCGACGCAGGAGCTCAAGAGCCTAGCCACGAGAGCTACGATAGAGGTGTAGGAGCCACACACCATGATGCCACCCACCGAATCGAGGCACAGAGGATGGCTGGTCCTGGGCGTGCTCCTGGTAGCCATTGCCCTGGTGGATGTGGAGGCCCAGAATTCGCCCAGCTGTGGGCCCAACTTCCCGCCCGCCTGCAGCTGCGGGGAGGAGCTGTACGAGAGCGAGATGCAGTATGTCGTGAACTGCACTAATGCGGGGCTGCGCAACACGAGCGTCCTGGAGTTCATGCCCGACAAGGTGGAGGTGCTGATCTTCACAGGCAACCACATCGCAGAGCTGCCGTGGAACGTGTTTGGCAGCATCAACGACTACAAGCAGCTGAAGATCGTGGACATGAGCAGCAACCACATTCGGGAGATACGCGGCAAGAGCTACCACCATGTGCCGCGCGTCGAGCGCCTGATCCTCAACCATAACAACTTGAGCATCTCCCGGTACGACGACGAGGTCAATCACCATCATCCGCGCGTCTTCTCCAACTTTGTCAACCTGCAGAGCCTCCACTTGACGGACGCCTTCGAGGACAACAGTTCGCCGCAGCTGAGCGAGGACCTGCACGACATATTCGTCAACAGCCAGCTGCTGAAGCTGCAGAAACTCCATCTCGAGCAGAACGAGATCACGCACTTCAAGGACCGCAACGTCTTCTGCGATCTGCCCTCGCTCAGGGACCTGCATCTGGGCGACAACCAGCTGCGGGACATCAACTTCGAGGTGCGATGCCTGAACAACCTGCGCTTCCTGGACCTCGAACGGAATCAATTTGGCTTCGTGAAGCCCAGCGACATGCGCGTGCTCAACGAGCTGGAGGATCGCTCCAATCGCACGGCCAATCTGATTGTCGACTTTAATCTGAATCCCTTCGTCTGCGACTGCCGCATTGCGCCCTTCCGCGCGTGGATCCAGTCCACCCGGGTGACGGTGCGCAATAAGGACAGTCTCATGTGCTTCCACTCGGGTGGAAGCTCCACGCGAGTGGATCCGTCGCCCGCCCACATCCTGCAGCTGGATATGGGAGAATGCCAGGCGGCCATTGCTGCAGCGGCCACCATCTTGAATGCTGCCGAGGAGGAGCAGCGGAGCTATGGGGCGGAGCAGCCTACGGCGCACATTAGCGGCCACACGGCCACGCTGATCTTCCTGCTGATCGTGCTGAGCATGATACTGCTGGGGCTGCTGGTGGCCCTCGTCTACGTGAGTCGCGACAAGTTGAAGTACATGATCACGCCGGTCTTCGATAACGTGGCCAAGAAGGTTCAGTATACGTCAATTAAGGATGAGGACTGCCCGGAGGTGCATGTCTAGACTCTAGGCCCATATCATCATCATAGTCCCAAATGGAGACAGATGGAGAGACAGAACCAGAACTCAGTTTCGTTTCGTTTCAGTGTTTATTTTTTGCCATTCGCGTTACACGCAAAGTGTGCCATTGACAGCGGAAGGGGGAGAGCAGGCGGACAGATCGAATATCATTTGCATCCGTGTATCCCCAAAAACGTAAGCCTCTTGTTTTTCGTAGTACTTAAGCCACCAATTGTTGCATTTAACAAGTGGAGATGCAGAAGGATGAAGATGCAATTATAATTGCAATTATAACACACACCCACACACACGAACACAATTTCTATAGTTTTAGCGGTTTTCTAACTTAAACTTAAGTCCAAGTCTTGTTATCTCTATGATTTCCACACTCGAAAAGGAACGTAGGAAGGATGTTCAAAGCGGGCCTGTAACAACCGATTTGAGCAGAGGAGAAGACCACACTTGCGTATATAGCAGCCTATATATAAATACATACACACATATATCGTAACAAACACTTTAGTGTTATCTGTGATTTAAGTTTAGTAGCTTTACTTTGTTAAAACTCTGCAGAACGCAACTTTTGCAATGGAAATTCAGCTTAAAAATATGTATCTTCAAATGTAAAACGTTTCGCTACTCCAAAATATGTTATTAATCATTTGTCAATTACAATACTATAGCTATATGATGATTTCACACTTGATTTACCGACATTAACAAGCATTTTTATAAATAAAAACTTTTAAAAAATGTACGTCGCGGTGCGTGTTTTGAAACTTGAATTTCAACAGCTCTGTCGATAGATGCGACGTGTTTCGTGGTGTATCGATTGTGGACTATCGCCGGAACAGCCGCTCCCCTATTTTGGTTTAAGTCACTGCTTAGCAGGGTGACCATTTAAGGGATATTATATACTTTTCAGGATAATTTGACTACGAAATTGAGCTCATTGTATAGTATATTGAATGAATTTGATCCATCCATTAAAGTCAATTTTTAAGTTATATTCAATAATATAGGGTATCCAAACTCCCATACGCATATTTTCCAACTGTCCTTCGATGGATATATCTCTCTCGCAACATGGGAATTTTCATCGCAACAATGAGTCTTTATTCCATCCCCACTTACGTTGAACGCCATCTACCGTTGGCAACATAGTTTGTTCGGCCCAGAAACATGCTGCGAAAAGAAGAAACATGCTGCGAAAATTTAGCAGCCACCGCAACATTCGGCACGGAATAAGCAACATTTAGTACCGTTGGAGGGGGATGGATATCTTCGAATTCAGGTTATGTTAGAAATCTCAGGGTCCAGTCAATGCAATAACAGATTATAGATTTCGAGAATGTATCTAGATCGATATATTAATATGTAGAGAGCATTGAAAAGATAAAACATGTCTCCGATAAAGTCATTTTTAAAGTCATTCTCAGTTTTCAACTTCAATTTTTAAACATTCCAACAAAAGGAAGTCAGGAAAATTAGCCAATTTTGTGGAGAATTAATTGATAAATCGAATAAAATTATAGTTTTAGCGCGGAGAATTCTAACTAGCTAGTTATATCAAATAGAACATAAAAATCGAGGAAAATGATTTAAGATTTACGGTATATTTACAGTGTATTTTAAAAACGCAAGGGTATATTTCGGTATTTCAATAATTCCGCGGTCACACTGCTGCTTAGCCCGCCTAGAATTTTAATAAATAAAATTTATATTTAATTTGTGAGTTTTTCGGTTATTGTGGTTAATTTTTAAGTGGTTCGGGCTGTGATTAGAGCTGAGGGGAACCTTCTTGTTGAAGAAATAATAGTAAATGGGACACTTGACGAGCTGATAAGAGGCACTGTGTGTGGAACCAAGCTCAACGCTAAAGCCGAATCGTAGATCGGCATAAATAAAAGGCCATTTCTCCAGTCAAATCCACAGCTTATCATCATTCCAGGCAACAGCTGACAGGAGTATATACATTCATCGTTCTCTACACGTAAATAAACCCTCTATTTACATACATATTTGAGTGTGTGAGTGCCTTAAACAAATTAAATTTCGCATCGCTTATACATAGATATTCCGCGAGTCTAATCAAAATTCAGTTTCATTATGCAACGTCACTGAACAGCGCACGGCTCCAGCATTCAGCATACAATTCCCTCCCAACAATTGCATTTAACCAGTGAGAAATCTCTTAGACAGCCACAAAGTGCGTGCTTATCAGCCACATCAAACAATTGGCAACACACGCTGCCCCCACGATAAGGGATCATAAAATCTAAAGAGTCACATTTCTTACAGATGCTCCGAAACTGTCGCAACGCTCTGCAGCGAAGCCGCCTACTCCTCACAGCCCAGGAGCGCCTACAGCCAGAACGCCAGCAACAGAGCGCCGCAGCCGCCAGCAGTAGCATGGAGAAGTTCGATCTGCCCAAGCGCCTGCAAGGTAGCACGCCGAGCGTATGGAACGAGTACATCGCACTGGCCATGCAATACAAGCCCCTGAATCTGGGACAGGGCTTCCCCGATGATGCCGCCCCCGAGTATGTGACGAATTCGCTGGCAGACATCGCCCACGATGCGAATCCGCTGCTGCATCAGTACACGCGAGGATACGGACACGTGCGTCTGGTGCAAGCCCTCTCCAAGTTGTACAGTGGACTCGTGGGACACGAGCTGAATCCGCTGAGCGATATCCTCATCACTTCGGGTGCCTACGAGGCACTGTACTCGACCATCATGGGACATGTGGATGTGGGCGATGAGGTGATCATCATCGAACCCTTCTTCGACTGCTACGAGCCCATGGTGAAAATGGCTGGTGGAGTCTCACGTTTCATTCCATTGAAGCTGGTAGGTGTGCCGAGCCCTAGATCGAGCCTGTCATTTCTCTTTTGATTTTCAGCGAAAAACAGAGGAGGGTGGTCCGATCAGCTCCGCGGATTGGGTGCTAGACGATGCCGAGCTCGAGGGTCTATTCAATGCGAAAACCAAAATGATCATCCTGAATACGCCGCACAATCCGATAGGTAAGGTCTTTAACCGCACGGAACTGGAGCGCATTGCCGAGCTGTGCCGCAAGTGGAACGTGCTGTGTGTCTCGGACGAGGTGTACGAGTGGCTGGTCTTCGACGGAGCCGAGCACATACGCATCTGCACGCTGCCGGGCATGTGGGATCGCACCATCACGCTCGGCTCCGCCGGCAAGACCTTCTCTGTCACTGGCTGGAAGATCGGATGGGCCTACGGGCCGACCCAGTTGATCAGGAATCTGCAGATGGTGCACCAGAACTCTGTGTACACATGCCCCACGCCCCTGCAGGAGGGTGTGGCGCGCAGCTTTGAAGTGGAGCTGGCACGCCTGGGCACACCAGAAAGCTACTTCCTCAGCCTGCCTCGCGAGCTGAAGCAGAAACGCGATTTCATGGCCAAATTCTTGTCCGAGGCTGGAATGCGCCCAACCATTCCCGAGGGCGGCTACTTTATGCTGGCCGACTGGTCGCCTCTGGCAAGCAAAGTCGATCTGAGCTCGGAGCCGGACCAGCACCGCGACTACAAGTTCACCAAGTGGATGACGAAGAACATGGGACTGCAGGGCATCCCGCCGAGTGCCTTCTACAGCGAGCCCAACAAGCCGCTGGGCGAGGACTTTGTGCGCTATTGCTTCATCAAGAAGCAGGAGAACCTGGACAAAGCAGCCGAGCTGCTCCGGAAGTGGAAATAGGCGACCAATCAATAAACGAATTTAATGCAATCGAATTCGAAATGCTCCCTCCCCCCGAATGCAGTAGCTAGGAGCCTAGTGCCTAACCTAGGAGGGGAAGTGGGTGCGATTACATAATCAAGAGACAAACAACACGCCTGCCATTGTGTGGTGGTAGCCTTACTCCAATCTCCTTTTATTAGCAATCCAATAACATGTTCATCCGCACCGTTCTTTGGATGTGTAGCTAGTGTCTCCGGGAGGGTATTGTGTATCGTTTTACGTGTTCATTATACTATGTGGATGGGCAGCTCGGTAGCGCTGCTTAGAGGTCGTACACCGACTTGAGGGCCAGTTCTGGTTGGTCGTAGCCCAGCTCCTCGATGGTGGGGATGCCCAGCTCCTTCAGGGTGGGGGTGATTTTCTCCAGCAAGTAGGGGTAGAGGGTGGCCTTTTGGTCACCGCACTTGTCCTTGCAGCCCTCCAGCCACCTGATGGCCAGAGCAATGTCGTTGACACGGCGAGCGCCGCGCAGGCCAGCCTCGATGACCTTGGGGCTGGGCACCAGATCCATGCCCAGCAGATCGTTCATGCCCTTGCGGATCTCCCAGCCGTCGATACCCTCGCGGCTGAAGTACTTCTCGTAGCGCTTGTCGAAGTCCTCAGCAGACTCCTCAGATCCGTGCAGGGCGCGGACGCCAGCGACGCGCGACGAGGTCACGCCAATGCTGCCACGGATGGCGTTTCCAAGTTTACCGGCTGTGATGCGCAACATGGCTGTCGAAAATGCAGTTAAACAATATTAAATTTGCAAAAATTTGGTTAAGTAATCGCTCGAACTCACTTTTTTTTCTTGACGTATGCCCGATAAAATATACTGCGAGACAGTCAAAAATATACCGAAATAGACCGCCTCATTTTCAAGGTATATCGAAATATACCGAAATATATTAACCGATTTTGATATTCTATTTAATATTACCAGCTAGTTAATGGCTCTTGCGCTGAATCTATAAATTTACCTGATTGAAGAATCAATTCTCCATACGATTTTCAAGTTTTCATGCCTTCCTATTATGTTGCCCATTTGGGAAACAGTGCTTTTCATTTTTTGCCTGGACCATACAAATTATTGCTGCCAACGGTAAAAAAAAGTGAATGGGAATGGATGGTAGCTCAAATAAATAGAGTTGACGGAATAGTTATAGTATGTCGGTTTACAATTGGCTTATTTCATATTGGTATATTGTCGTATATTTTTGGGGGTCAGAGCATATGTCATTAGCGTAACCTTTTCGGCGGTATATTTATGAAATACTTCACACAATTTATAGTATGTTTCTGACAGTTTTCTATCGATAATTCCGCTGTCACACTGTCCGTCACTACAATTATTCAGCTGAAAATCGCGTTGTACGCTGAAAAATAAGGCAATAAATAAGTGCTCCGGCTTAATAACCCAGTAACTAGCAATCGAATCAACAACAGAATGTCGGCAGCAGCAGGGTAAGTGCATTAATTGGAATTAGCAGCTCACTTTTCGGCCCGGCCCCTGCAATTCTTTTTGTGGCTTCTTTCTTCGACGCGTGCTTTGTTCCAGTGGCGGTGGCGTCCATTTTTCGGGGATAGCTATGGTTTGCGCGGTCCAGTCTTTGGATAGTTTCCCTCTCCATATGGCCGCCCAACTGAGTCGGCTAGTGTGCTGCTGGTGGGCGTGTCCCGTGCGCAACTGCATTGCGATATTTTTGGGGAAAAACTTGAGGGCCAGCGTTTGAGGTTATGTTTGGGTTGGCGCTAATTCTGTGTATTTTCGGCATGGACTCTCATGCGCGCCGCCCGGCCGTGTGAGCTATGTGTATGCAAATGGATCGGCGAGCGATTAGCATATAGTTTGCACTTTGCCTTGGTTTCCAGAAAATTCGACGACGCTCGCCCGCCGCCGCCGTTGCTGGGGGCCGGCATGTTGCGTTGTTATGGCACCCCGCACCGTGCAATCCCTCCTGCTGTAGTTTAGATCTGTTCATAAATATATTCAGGAATCTGTTCTCTATTTGCCGCTTCAGATCGATTCCGCCTCCAGTTTCCTGGGCCCAGCGAAGCGACTTGGTCTATGTGATCATCGATGTTGAGTGCAAGGACATCGAACAGAAGTAAGTGACCTCCAGATCACATTCGCCAGCCTTAACCGATCCTAACCGTTATGTCTTGTCCACAGAGTGACAGAGAACAGCTTCACCTTCAAGGGAGTGAACGCACTGGATGCGTCGAAGAAGTACGAGGTCACGCTCAACTTTTTCGGTACTGTTGATCCCGAGAAGGTGACCAGCAAGAACATCGGGCGTTGCCTGGAATTCACAATACCCAAGAAGGCGAGCGGACCCTTCTGGCCCAGTCTGACCACGGACAAGACGAAGCTGCACTTCCTTAAGGCCAACTTTGCCAAGTGGCGCGATGAGTCCGATGATGAGGAAGGTGAGATCCTCGACTCTTCTCTGTTGAGCAAGCAAAGCATCTAATCTATTTTAAATGTTCTTCGAATATCAGCTGGTGACGCCAAAGACAATGGAATGTTTGGCAACTTCCTGAGCAATTCTGGTGGTGATTGGAACAATAAATTCGACGACTTCAATGTTGACGATGAGGAGGAGGACTCCGATGACAACATCCCGAGCCTCTCCCAGAACGATGAGGAAGAGGAGGAGGCCGGCGAGGGTGACAAGAAGAAGCCGGCTGCTTAGAAAGTTTGCCGGTGTCAAGCATTTTGGAGTAGTCGTAGCGTTAGCCGAGGCGCTTATACCATTAAGTCCACACAAAACACACACCAACACTCACACACACACACTATCTCTCCCCCCTCCCCACTCACACACACTACACACGAAAACACGAACACACAGCAATCATATGAAAACATCCGCATACGCATGCGTGCATACACTATTCCAAAAAAAACCATTTAACTTAACTGAATATTGGATGCGTATTCAGGTGAGGCGAGAGATGTTAACAACAAAAAGTAAAACGAAGCGGAACAAAACACATTTGGCGCCGACAAGAAAACCATAAGTTTTACGCTAGAATTTAACAACAACAAGAGAAAAGCTACAACCAATTCATTGCAAAAAAGTGTTTGCAGTTTATTATTTTTGTTTCCTGTAAATAAAGGAAATTACAATAAATAAAAACATGAAAATTTTCATCACAATACAATTCAGGGGGAGGTGGGATATCTGCTCGCAATGTGCTATCGATGTATCGATAATTTGTATCCTGTTGTTGCTGTGACAACGCGGGCACGCTTTGAAAACAACATTGCGGAGCATCAAAGTAAACAACGAAATTTCTTTCAAAACAAGTGATATTATATTATTGTTGCTACAGCTACATTAGAAACTAGCTTAGTCGCAATCATGATGACCGGTGCGGCACCCCCGACAGAGCGGCGACTAGCCTTTGTCGCCGAATGGTATCAGGCCGAGGCTGCCATTATTCGCACCTTCCTGGTCACCTACTTTGTGGCCGACAAGGCCGTGGAAGTGGTAAGTCGTGAATGCTGTATGCTCTGTTACAATTTGATAGCTTATCTGTGGACACTCCTCAGTTTGATCAACGCAGCAAGAAGACATTTCTGCGACGCACCAAGATACCGGAGCTGACGCAGCGCGACTTCTTTGTGGGCTCCAAGATCAATGTGTTCGGCCGTCAATTCGACATCGTTGACTACGCGGACGAGTCGACGCGCAGCAATTTGGCCAAATATCGCAAACGGTAAGGGGAGCTCTCTGTTCTATAAATGATTCCCATAACCATACGATCCGCGCATTTTCCATAGAGGATTCGTGCTACTTAAGAGCCACATGTGGCAGAAGCATCTGGGCAAGTTCCTGAAGACACTGATCCAGAACAAAATGAACATCAACAACGGACAGATGGTCCAGTTCACATCCAAAATGGTGACACAGTTCCTCTCCGGGAAGCCCAAGACCGAAGTTGTATCCTCGTGAGTATTACCCACAGTTTTCTTGGGGGGACATTAAATCACACGCCTGCCACGCCCCGCCCTGCCAGCGTCCTGATGAACGAACTGTTGGCCGGCCCGGCCATCAGCCTGGAGCTGATCGGCGACAACGTGGTGGAGATAATGTCCGCCTGTGTCAAGTACAAGGGTGGGGACTGTGGCTCGTCCTCCTCCATGAAGCTGTCGTCCAGCCTGGAGCAGCTGTTCGAGCAGGAGGATGTGCGCTACGGCATCTACTGTCCCGAGACCGAGGAGGATGTGGCCATAGACCTGAAGTTCTTCTTCGAGGAGCGGCACAGCATCATGAAGGAGTGTCTATTCAAGGGCACAACGCTGGCCATCATCAAGCCGCACAGCATTAAGGACGGCCTCCTGGGCGACATCATCGACGACATTCTGGCCAACGGCTTCAATGTGACGGCCATGCGCATGATTCTCATGGCGCGCATCAACTGCGAGGAGTTTTACGAGGTCTATCGCGGCATCCTGCCCGAGTACATACCCATGGTGGCGCAGCTGGCCAGCGGCGTGTGCATGTGCCTCGAGATCGCCTCTTCCGATCCCGGCAAGAGCAGCCACAGCGACTTCCGTACCTTCTGCGGTCCGATGGACCCAGAAATCGCCAAGCTGCTGCGTCCCCACACCCTACGCGCCAAGTTCGGCAAGTCCAAGGTGCTCAATGCCATTCACTGCACTGATCTGCCAGACGACACCAATCTGGAGCTGCAGTACATGTTCAAGATTCTCGACTAATCCCTGAAACCTTCCCAGTTTAGTTGATATTTATTTTCAGTTAGTGTGTGTGTGTGTGTGTGTGTGTGTGTGTGTGGGTGTGGGTGTGAGGGTCTGAATAAATTACAAGTACAATTGCATTACCAACTGTCCTAGAAATGAAGTGCCTAGATGCTGTCGCTGCGACTTGTGCTGGGGATATCCAGCTCATCCGAGTCGGAGCCATCCAAGCAGCCCCTCAAATACAGACCGCCCTTGCGCTCCTGCAGCGTGTAGTCGTATGCGAGGAGTGCAAAGATTATGATGCACACCAACATGAGCACCGCGTAGAAAAAGTACTCGGCCATCTGGGAGCTGAGCAGTCCCAGCTCGGTGACCACCACCACAATGAGGTTGCCGAAGGCATTGTTCAGGAACCACGTGGCCGTCACCACGGACTTCATGGACGCCGGCGCCTGCGTGAAGGCGAACTGCAGCCCCGGAATGGACAGGAGCAGCTCGCCCAGCATCAGCAGGAAGAACTGCGGCAGCTGCCAGGCAATGTTGATCGTCTGGATGGGCGCATTCTATACAAATACAAGGGAGAGAGTGGTGAGGGGTATTGCAGGGGAATCTGTCATTGCCATTCGTAGTCTAACCATAATCTCTTGCTGCAGGGCGCCTGCACAGAAGAAGGAACCAGCGGAGCAGATGCCGCCCACAGTGACGCTGTTCAGGGGACTTAGCTCCCAGTTGAAGTAGCGACGGAGCAATGGAACAGTCACGTACTGCCACAGCGGGATGAGCATGAAGAGGAAGATGGGGCCAGCAGCCTTGGCTTGATCCGGCTGGATGGCCACCCCCAGCACGGTGGTGTTCATCATGGCCGCCTGGAAGGTCCAGCTGGAGTCCTGCTGGGCCAACAGAGCGAAGTAGAATGGCAGTGGAAGAAACAGCTTCGAGATCTGAATGGAAACGTGGGAGAAGTCGTCAAGTAAAAGATAATCTAGCCACTGAGCGACCGCTACTTACCCTCAGGACCTTGGAGACGTCGTTGACGAAGCCCTCGTCATAGACACCAACGGCATTGTGCAGCCAATAGCTGGAGCGCTTGTTGGACTTGCGACGACGCCACTTCGCCACCAGGGCCGTCTTTATGCAGCCACAGAACTTGAAGAGTATGTTGTCATCGGCCAGCTTCTCGGTCTTGTAGAAGCATTTTCCAATCAGAAATATGACTGGAAACGGTGGGAAACTATTAGCACCAAGGGTGGATGATGGATAATCACTTACGCCAGGCCATCAGGAAGGCGCTTCCGAGGGTGCCGAAGACGGCAGGGTAGCATTCCGCCTTGTCAAAGCATTGCGTGTTGGCCCGCACCAGCGGTGGCAGAATCTTGCTCAGAAAGATGCCAAAGTAATAGACGAAATAGTAGAAGGAGAAGTACTCCGAAAGATGGACAGCCTGTTCGGGCATCTTGAACTGAAGGGCGCCCAGCGACGTGATGCAGGCGCGGATCGAGCCGTTTCCCACTGCCAGGAACAGCAGGGCAATCGACACTAGCAGGCTACAGATTGGCAATGCAGTCAGTCAGCAACAACAATCACAGCGAGATGGAAGCGCGTACTTACATAATTGGTACTCCCATAGAGGGCAGCGACGTCATGGTCAGCAGCAGCCACCCGAAGGCGTAGAGGAAGCAGAAGGCGGAAATTGTGCGCACATTTCCCATGTAGCTGTCTGCCAGAACGGCCCCGATAATGGGGCAGAACTGGCCGAAGAAGTTGAATATGTGCAGCACCACCGTGGAGAAGCTCTCCGTGAAGTTGAGATCATCGCGCAGATAGAGGGCGAGAATAGCTGCAATTGAACAATAATCGGAATCGTGCTGAACAGAAACAGACTGCAATCTCATTCAATACACTCAGACACTCAGATTGATGTATTTATGGACCGCGAAATGAAGGTCATCGCCAGAGCAGAGGCCTGGAAAATGTCTGGGATGCAGCACCAAATTTTCATATCTGCTTTCTGATGGAAAAATTCCTCGAAAAATAAGGAAAGGGAACAGATCTTCAAGGTCTTATCAATGCACTTTATAATGCATCGCAGGCGTGTCTCTGATTGTCAATAAGACCTCCCTGTGTGTACTGATAAGCCAGGCTCTTGGCACTTTTGGACAAGACAAGGCAAGGTGATTGATGCGCGGCTGCTGCTTGGGTTACTCACTGCGTATGCCGTTCGCGGCGAAGGCCTCGAAGAACTTGGTGGCGAGTATAAAGTACACGGCGCGCGGGTACCTGTACTCCATGCGAATGTGCGGGGGAGCAAAGCCATAGTTGGGCAGAGAGCTGCGTTGTCGCGACTTAAGAAGTTTTCGCTCACTGCTCTGGCTCTGGCTCTGGCCCCAGGCTCCCCACTCGATGTCCCGTCCCTCCGGCTCATAGCTGGCCTGCGTGAGCTCCGCAAGGGCTGGCAGGGCTGCAAAGATAAACACCAAGAGAAGATTGTGCAGATCTGCCCTTATCTTATCACCATCAGCCATCAACTCACTTTCCTCGCTGCCGATTTCTGTTGCTCGAAACATTTTCCACAGACGCGCTCCTAATCCGACGTGAGTGAACTGACGAGGAGAGTACCCAGAGAGACCCAATGTTCGAGCTTGTTGTTGGCTTGTTTGCTCTTCTGGCGGCGGATCAAGTTACAGACTTGCGGCTTTTGTGGGTCTGCCCTGCCACAATGAGCTGTATTGTAAATGTGGAATCTGTGCCGCGACTGACGACCGCTGATGAGCGCGGGCGAAGAGCTACTAGCTGCTCGCTTTGTACACGACACGGGCGCAAGAGCAAACACTGCGATAAAGGCCAGCAGCCAGCCAGCCAGCCACTCAGTGCAGTTACAATGGAGCTAGAACTGGGGAAGGGGAGTTAACGCTACAGGTTATCTCTCCCCTTCAACGGCTACAGCTGATAAGTCCAAGTCGCGCTCAGTCAGGCGTCCACCAAGTCACGGGACCAGGCTCAGCTGACTGACTGACTGGCTGACAGGCCGACAAACCGACTGGCAGACAGCCAGGCAGATAGGAAGGACGGCACTGCAGAGAGCCGTTTTACAGTCGCTGCCTGATGTTTTTGTACAATGGATTTTTATTAAATTACGCACAAGAAATTAAAACTAGACGTGCTTGGAGTCGAGGCCTTGTGGCTGGTTGATGATGGTCGAAGGTCCACCGATGAAATTCGCAAATATTGTCGCACCAAATGAGCCAAAAAGAGGAGAAACACACACGGAAGTTGGGGGGCCGAGGCTGAAGGTGCTCTCACACCAGTTTTTTCGCCTCGAAGAAGCTCTTCAGGTGGCGCATCTGCCAGAAGCCCATGCACACGAGGACCACGGTCTGGGCCAGGGACCACCAGAGTACGCGCGAGTTGGTGCTCTCGCTCGTGTGACGGAAGCGCTCCTCGCGATAGCGCTGGTAGTTCTGCTCCTTGGTGATCTGCTCCACCTGGTCGAGGAGCTGGCGAATACGCAGCTGCAGCTCCGTCAGCTTCTCCTTCTGGGCCACATTGGCGTAGTCGATGGCATGCTCTCCCACCTGGATGTCCAGGTGAACGCGCAGTTGGGCACCGCTGAACCAGGCCGTGCTGTTCGAGTACATGCAGATGACATGCTCGCCGGGCGTGTGGGAGGTGAATGAGATGCGGCCTTGGGAGCTGTACACACGGGAGAGGATGATTTTGTCGTCGCTGTCACGCACCTCCACATGCATGCCGATGCCCGGGGATGAGGGCATAAAGCCATTGGAGCGTGGATCGTATAGTTCCACCTTGTAGTTGACTGCGGACAGAGGAAGGCGTGTTTAGAGACTGCGTTGGCACTATTGACCAGACGATGCCCGCTTACCTATCACAGTGGTTTCGTCGGGAACCTCCTCGATAAAGCACTTCCGCTCCGTCTCCGATATGTGGAAGTAGAGTCCGCAGGCACTTTGAAGGGCGCACAGCAGCAGGGCCAGGCAAATGAACTGATCTCGCATTTTGGAAAATTTGTTATAACTTTTTCCACTAAATGTATAAGTTAAGCTCGCCGACACGTCATGAGAAAAAGTGCCAGATCGAAGTTAAAGTGTTTGTCATAGAGATGGCAGCGTGACAGGAATCTCGTTCGCGCAAATCACGTAAGTTTTTAATCTTCGTAGTCTCGTTTCCCATAAGCATTGAATTCAGAGTAGCTCTAAAACAACAATATAGTTGTTGGCTTTCAACCCGACCTATTTTAAGCACGTTGAACTACTTCACATTTTCATTAAACAGTTATTTACACATTCGTCCAAATTTCGCCTCACGCTGCCATCCCTGACAACAAGTTTCTTACGGCTGGCAACGCTGCCGCAACAGCTGGAATTTCGTGCCTTATGGCAATGCCGAAGATCTGCCACATTTGTTGACGTTTACCTTTTTGCCAATAAAATTCGTGCAATCTGAACTGCTAGATAATGGACATAATTCTTCTCGTGGGCGTCGCCGTGGCCCTGCTCGTCGTGATCCTGACGATATTTTTCCTGCAGAAAAAGAAGGGCGACACAGGTAAGGCGAGAAACCTTTGGGTCCATACATAAATTAACTTTGTTTTTGCTTCCAATAGAAACAAAGGAAGCAGCTGCGCCACCGCAACGTGGCGTCCCGCTGCGAGCCCAGGAGGGTGTGCCGCGTCGGGCCCAAATTGCCCGCAATCAGCGCAACCGACTGCGCCAAAATGCTCCTGCTGGAGCTCCGGCTGCAGCGGCTGCCGCCCAGGTAGCCGACGCTGAGGGGGACAATGACGATGAAAATCCCGATGGCGATGGCCAGCGTATTCCACAAGGTGCTGTGCTCGACGAGAAGATGGGTGCGAAGAAGCGTGCCAAGATGGAGGCCAAGGAACAGAAGCGTCTGCACCGGGAGCAGGAGCTGGTCGATAGAGAGCAGCGGAAGGTGAAGGAGGCCAAGGAAGAGGCTGAGCGCAAGCAGCAGGAGGATATCCAGGAAGAGGCAGAGCGCAAAAGGGCCGAGGCCGAGCGTGTGGCAAGGGAGGAGCGCGAGCGCAAGGAGCACGAGGAGTATCTGAAAATGAAGGCCGCCTTCAGCGTCGAAGAAGAGGGCTTCGAGGAGGGGGACGCGGACGATCAGGACAATCTTCTGGCCGACTTTATACAGTACATCAAGGACAACAAGGTTGTCCTGTTGGAGGACTTGGCCGTTGCCTTCAAGCTGAAGACCCAGCAGGCCATAGAGCGCATCCAGGACCTGCAGGCCAACGGCACCATCACGGGTGTCATCGACGACCGCGGCAAGTTCATCTATGTCTCAGAGGAGGAGCTGGCGGCCGTGGCAAAGTTCATAAAGCAGCGGGGCCGCGTCTCCATTGTGGAGCTGGCTGAGAGCAGCAACAACCTGATAAACCTAACGCCCGTCTCAGCTGGTGCTGGTGAGGGCAGCTCGTGATGAGATTTGTTAGCCATTTATAAATTAAATTTTAATTTAGGTGCACTGTTAAAATAATAACGAGAACAAATGAAAACAATTCCAAGGCTGAGGTCCTTCAATTAATTCTGGATCGTTGTCCGGGTGGGGCTCGTAGCGTTTTTAAATTTAAACTGAAATATTATAACGCATCTTTTGGGGTTGACTTTAGTTGAAATAAGTGTGGCATACTTTCAGGCTGAATGGAACTAGATATAAACTTGGACATGGAGTTTCTTTTGGGGTTGCGTTTCTTTGGCAAAAGTGTGGCATACTTGCAGGCTTAACTGTTGTACAACAATAACAAAACAAAACCTTTGTTGGTTTGTTGTGGAATAATAGCAAGAACACCTTTGTTGTACAACAATTGACAACAACCTGCCCTGTGGTTGTTTTGTTGTGTTCTCCGCTATTTGTGGGCCGATCAGGACGTGCGACGGCTCCCTGTGATCCCTGTGCAATAATGTCATTCATTTGATTGTTTTCTCCGCTATTTGTGAGACGTTCAGGCCGTGTCATGGCTTCTGGTGAGCCTTGAATTAGGACTTCGGCCTGCCTATTCACACACAAGTAATTTTCTCAGATATTTGTGGAGTGATCTTTGAGTGTCTTGGCCCCGAACTCCAGGACAAACGGACAACTTTAGGTCTTTAAAGCTATTTATCTTTGTTATACTAAAAATCGGATCTTGTAACAAATTGAGGACGGTTAATCTAATTCATATCATCGTCGTCCTCGTAGTCGTCCATTTCGTCGTCATCCTCGTCGTCGTCGCTGGTCACATCGGGGTCGGATGCCTGGGCCAGGCACTTGAGGCACTGGCAGACGAATATGTAGTTCTCGCGCAGCACCTTGTGGCGAGAGTGGCGGCTGCGCTCCAGCATGCACTCGTCCAGATAGGAAATGCAGATTTCGTCACCCTCCTGGATGGGGGCCAGAGCTTTAAGAACGACAATATCGTTGGAGTAGGGGAACGTCGAGCAGGCGTTCGGCACGCAGCTGTGGTTGATCTTGCTCTGCAGCAGGTACAGGCCGGAGCCCTCGTTGTTCAGGAATTCGCCAGCGACTGGCAAGAGAGAAAAGTGCTATTAGCAGAAATCGAGTGAGTACTGAGAGTTGCACCCACATTCTCCGACTTTCGAGTACAGATCGTCGATGACAGTGTCCAGGGCAGTCTTGTCCGCGTCCGGCAGCGGCAGGTCGGACACCTTTGTCACCCACTGTGCCAGCACGCTGGTGGCGATTCCCTGGCTGTTCGTGCCCATAATACCCATGAGAGTTTTAAATGCGTCTGGTGTGGTAAACTATAAAACAGGGTAAAACGCACGTAAATATCTGGTTAAAGAATCCTTGTGGGTCCCCCCATTGCTGGTTTACCATGGCAAACTCCTCGGCAGCAAAGGCCTTGCAGAAGGCGCCGTAGAGCTGGTCCATCTGCTGCTCAAAGTTCTCGCCCAGCATTTTGTGGTAAATCTTCTGCTCGCGATTCACAATCAGCGCTTGGAAGGACTGCAGCTGCTCGAGGAACTCGGACTTCTTGCTGCTTTGCTGGTACATGGCCATCAGGCGTACGATTAGCATGATGGTGCCCGTCTCTGGGGGATAGTGCATCTTCTTCCAGGTCTCGTTTAGCACATTGATGGGATGTGTGTCGTCCGCGCGAAAGGCGCCCATGCAGGCCACGCGGTGGTAGCGCTTCTGGGCTTCCATCAGACAATCCTCTGAGCAGTAGCGCACCTTGCACCGCTGGCACTGCGTGAACTGGGCCACCCAGGACGCGGTGGGGTCGTGCTGGAGCAGCGGCACCTCCAACTTCGCATCGCTGGCCAGGCGACGCACGTTCTCAAGCACAGTCTCCAGGGGCCGCATACAGTGGTCGCACGCCGCATAGCCGTAAGCCGCATTCCACGAGAATTGGCTGGACACAAAGGGCTCCTCCTCGAAGATTATCTCGTCCGTAGCATACGATTTGGTGGCCACCATGGCACGCCCCTGGTGAAGGGATGTTAAAGCAGCTGGAGGTGGGGATAATGGCATGAATCGCTTACCTTGCCGGGAATTTCTCGTATCTCAAAGTGGTTCATTTTGGCGCAAAACAAAAAGGAAAACAAATTTCCAATTGCACGTGTGTTTGGCTTGTTTGCCATTCACAGGGAAGCGTTTGAACCAGCTGTTCTGTGCCTGTCTGTCGTTAGCCAGCACTAAGAATCTTAACCGCCAAACTTACATACTTTATATATTCAAATTTGAATCTGATCTGATTTGAATATCCGTCTCTTGACGATCTTGGCTTTGTTTTCCTTCATTAATTAAACCTTAATACTTTTTAGAGATGTGGTTCTTACTATAGTTGCATTGTTTACAAGTGACTACAAGAGTCGAAGCCATCAACTGGGGAGAACGAGGGAAAGCTACGGCCGCACAGTGAGAGAGAATCACTTCACACAGTGAGAGAGAGAGAGAGAGAGATCAGTGGCGAACCTGTCACAACAAACGCAAGATAACGCGAGAGATAGATAGAGAGAGAGAGGGAGCGAGAGAGCAACGGTGGGGCATGAGCTTTGGGGGCAGACAAGAATTCACCAGAGGCATGGAGCGAGCGAGCATTAGAAGTCGACAGACCGAGCGCCGAGCGTGAACACAGCACAGTCGCAGAAGCGTACGCGAAGCGGTGGAACACGTCGCGCCATGTGGAGGCGAGCCCCAATCAAATCCAAATACTGATTACGAAATTCGATTCGAATACGATTGTTTACTTCGGGAAGTACATGGATACCGCGAGTGTACAAACAAATGTAGACAGATAAAGGATAGATGCGTACGTGCAGTTCTTGTGCGACACAGTTACAGATTCCGGGCCCATTGTCTGTCTGTCTGTCCGTCAATGAATGGACTGTGAAACGGGTTCGTCGCCACCAGTGTATCGAAGCAAATGTCAAGAGTCAGTGCAGGTGCGAGTGGAAAAGTTTTGGCCGCCTTGAACGCAAATAGAAATCGGAGTCTGCCCGCCGGCTATACGAACGGAGATCAGTATCAAAATCTCTCGCATTTCCATCTGGTTTCTGCTCCCCTAATGTCGCTAATGTCCAGCTAATTAATAATTAGAGACCAGCGCGTGTCCATAATGGTTTTGCTGATTCACGGATCTACGGATTGACGGGACACTAATCAAATCGGATCTCAATCGCGATCGAGAACTCAAACAAATCCCCACCACCCCCCAGTGTATATCATAAGTACACACAAACACACACATACATACAAAGACAGTCCAGTCATCCCATACCAAAGTGCAATCTATTTAAATTGAAATCAAACACAGTTCCAATAGCCAAGCCCAGCAGCGTCCTCCAACATGCAGTCGATGAAAGCCAACGAACTGCCGGAGAATCCACGCGAGACCTCCAATCCCCTCTCGACGTTGATGTTCTGGTGAGTATCAAGGGAGTGCGGAGTGCGGGGCTGGTGTTGCTGTTGGGGAATGTGGGCTCTAATAGAACAGAACTTCCCCGCGTGCCAACGACATTGTACATGTCTGACATGATGATTATTTCATTCAATGGCTCGCTTAATTTGCATTGCCCAAGCCATGGAAATGGGAAATCTGTTCACAAACTCTCCCGCTCTCTCTCTCTCTCTCTGTCGCTCTTTTTCTTTGGGTTTGGGAACTAACCCGATGATAGCACGATTGAATATATGACACTGGCAAGGGACACAATTTCTTTCGCTAAAAGTGCCCATGACTCAGTGGAAGAGAGGTACAATATGTACCATGAATGTATATGTAAATGTGTTCTCGTGTGTATCTCTCGGATAGCAACCGCTTTCATTATTACCCCCAGATAAGATTCAAAGAATGTCAGGCTGTGGTGTCATAACATCGTAATAACTCTTTCGCTATCTTTGGCTCTTGGATATCTATCTATCTATCTGTCTATCTATATCCTCGTTCTGCTTTCATAAAACCCCAACCCTAATCGGTTTCCTCTGCGGCATGAAGCTTCGCCATGCCCGTGCTCTTCAAGGGCAGGAAAAAGACCCTGGAGCAAAAGGATCTGTATCGGGCACTCCAGGAGCACAAGTCAGGTGGGACACACACACACACACACACACACACAAATACAATTTAATTTTCCTTTTTACTCTCACTCACGCAGATTCACTGGGCGATCGACTGTGCGCTGCCTGGGATGAGGAGGTGGCAAAAAATGAGAATCCCCGCCTGGGACGCGTTATGACCAGAGTCTTTGGATGGCACTTGGTGGTCACTGGCGTGCTGCTGTTCCTCCAGGAATTTCTCACCAAGTGAGTGTCCACTGATGACACTGCGACCACTAACCTAACCACCACTTACCTTCGCAGGGTCACTCAGCCCATCTGTCTGTTTGGAATAATGGCCTACTTTTCCGGGGCCGATGAGGATCTGTTCAAGGCGCAGCTCTATGCCAGCGGCCTCATTGCTGCCTCCGTGTTTACGGTGTTCTTTGGGCATCCCTATATGCTGGGACTCCTACATCTGGGCATGAAGATGCGCATTGGTGAGCCCACTTCACATATCTTCATGGCTGCTTGCGGAGGAAACATTTCGTGCTTTCAGCTCTGAGCAGCCTCATCTACCGCAAGTCCCTGCGCCTCAGTCGCACTGCCTTGGGGGACACGACGGTGGGCCAGGTGGTTAATCTGCTCTCCAACGATGTGGGACGCTTCGACATGGTCCTCATCAACGTGCACTACCTCTGGGTGGCTCCACTGGAGCTCATTGTCGTCACGTACCTCATGTACATTGAGGCAAGTGACGGAGAGAACGTCTTCAAGATCTTTCCTAACCATTTTCCCCTCATTTGGTGCTGCAGATTGGCGTTTCCTCGCTGTTTGGCGTTGCCGTGATGCTCCTCTTCCTGCCCTTTCAATCCTATTTGGGCAAGCGGACGAGCGTCCTCCGCCTGATGACTGCCCTGAGGACGGACGAGCGTGTGCGGATGATGAACGAGATCATCTCGGGCATTCAGGTGATCAAAATGTATGCCTGGGAGAAGCCGTTCGGGAAGCTGGTGGAGTACACGCGCTTCAAGGAGATGCAATGCATCAAGCAGGTCAACTACATCCGCGGCATCCTCATCTCCTTCGCCATGTTCCTGTCGCGCATCTTCGTCTCCACCAGCCTCATAGCCTACGTGCTCCTGGGCTATGTCCTGACGGCCGAGAAGGCCTTCTTCGTCACCGCCTACTACAACATCCTGCGGCGATCCGTGACGATGTTCTTCCCGCAGGGAATCTCGCAGTTCGCGGAGCTGCTCGTCTCCATCCGCCGCCTGGAGACGTTCATGCACCATCCGGAGACGCAGGTGCGCGACAAATCCCTGCTGCAAAAGGAGCAGCCCGCGAGTGGAGACAGCCCAAAGAGCAACGGCCTGGCCGAGAAGCTGCTGGCCTTTGAGGGGTTCACGGCCAGGTGGGAGAGCCAGAGTGCAGAGCCCACGCTGGAGAACATCAATCTGCAGCTGGGACGCCGCAAGCTGGTGGCCGTCATAGGACCAGTGGGCGCTGGCAAATCGAGCTTGATTCAGGCGGTTCTCGGGGAGCTGCCCGCCGAGATGGGCAGCCTCAGTGTGCACGGGAGCTACTCGTACGCCTCGCAGGAGCCGTGGCTCTTCACGGGCACCGTGCGCCAGAACATCCTGTTCGGCTTGGAGTGGGACAAGCACCGCTACCGCACTGTCGTCAAGAAGTGCGCCCTGGAGCGGGACTTTGAGCTGCTGCCCTACGGCGACAAGACGATCGTTGGCGAGCGAGGAGCTTCGCTCTCCGGCGGCCAAAAGGCGCGCATCAGCCTCGCCCGGGCGGTGTATCGCAGGGCAGACATCTACCTGCTGGACGACCCGCTCAGCGCCGTGGACACGCACGTGGGGCGCCACCTCTTCGAGCAGTGCATGCGCGGCTACCTGCGCAGCGAGCTGGTCATCCTCGTCACGCACCAACTGCACTTCCTGGAGCACGCGGATCTCATTGTGATTATGGAGAAGGGACGCATCAGCGCCATGGGCACCTACTCCTCGATGAAGCGCAGCGGCCTCGACTTTGCCAAGCTGCTGACCAATCCCAACAATGTGGACGATGCCTTGGATGAGCTGGAGGTGGCGGTGGCGGGGGGCGACCAGAGGGATCTCCTCAGCGTGCCGTCGCTGAGCAGGCGTGGCAGCGGCAAGATCAGCCGCCCCACCAGCCGCAACAACAGCTTCACCTCGCTCAGCTCCATGGCCGAGTCGATGGCCCAGGAGGCGGCGCTGCAGATGCAGGAGACGCGGGTGGAGGGCAAGATCGGCACGGGGCTCTACAAGGAGTACCTGTCGGCGGGCAGCAGCTGGCTCATGCTCTCCTTCCTGCTGTTCCTCTGCCTGGCCACGCAGATCCTTTGCTCCGCGGCGGACATCTTCCTCTCTTATTGGTAAGTGTGAATTCTCTCGGGGACTGGGAGGCCTCATCGCATTGCCTGTCTCTTGCAGGGTCGACAAAAACAGCAACAAGGCAGAGATGAGCTCGGATCCTGCGGACATGTACTACTTTGCGGCCCTGAACGTGGCCGTCGTGGTCTTCACCCTCGTGCGGACGATGCTCTTCTACAAGATGGCGATGCGCAGCTCCACGACCCTCCACAACGCCATGTACCGTGGCATCACGCGGGCGGCCATGTACTTCTTCAACACGAATCCCTCCGGCCGCATCCTCAATCGCTTCTCCAAGGATCTGGGGCAGCTGGACGAGCTGCTGCCCAGCGTCATGCTGGATGTGGTGCAGGTCTTCCTCACGCTCGCTGGCATCATCATAGTCATCTGCATCACGAACCCGTACTACCTGATCCTCACGCTCGCTCTGGCGATTATCTTCTACTACATCCGCGAGTTCTACCTGAAGACGTCGCGCGACGTGAAGCGGCTCGAGGCGGTGGCCAGGTCCCCGATCTACTCCCATTTGGGAGCCACCATCAGTGGACTGCCCACCATCCGGGCACTGGGGGCGCAGAAGGCGCTCATCGCGGAGTTTGACAATCTGCAGGATCTGCACAGCTCCGGGTACTACGCTTTCCTGGCCACCAATCGGGCCTTCGGCTACTACCTGGACTTGTTCTGCACGCTCTACATCGTCGTCATAATTCTGAACTACTTCATCAATCCTCCGGAGAGCTCCGGCGAGGTGGGTCTGGCCATCACCCAGGCAATGGGCATGACCGGCATGGTGCAGTGGGGCATGCGCCAGTCCGCGGAGCTGGAGAACACAATGACCGCCGTGGAGCGGGTGGTGGAGTACGATGAGATCGAGCCGGAGGGCGAGTTCGAGTCGGATCCGCAGAAGAAGCCCTGCGAGACGTGGCCCGAGGAGGGTGAAATCATTGCCGAGGATCTCAGTCTGCGCTACTTCCCCGACCCGCAGTCCAAGTACGTGCTCCGGGCCCTCAACTTCCGCATCCTGCCATCGGAGAAGGTGGGCATTGTGGGACGCACAGGAGCGGGCAAATCCTCGCTAATCAACGCTCTGTTCCGGCTGTCCTACATCGATGGCACCATCCACATCGACCACCGCGACACGGCCGACATCGGGCTGCACGACCTGCGCTGCAAGATCTCCATAATTCCGCAGGAGCCCGTCCTCTTCTCGGGCAGCATGCGCTACAACCTCGACCCCTTCGAGGAGTACAGCGACGCGAAGCTCTGGGACGCCCTCGAGGAGGTGAAGCTGAAGCCCCTGATCAGCGAGCTGCCCAGCGGGCTGCAGAGCAAGATTTGCGAGGGCGGCGCCAACTTCAGCGTGGGCCAGCGGCAGCTCGTATGCCTCGCCCGTGCCATTCTCCGCGAGAACCGCATCCTGGTGATGGACGAGGCCACGGCCAATGTGGATCCCCAAACAGATGCGCTCATTCAGGCGACGATTCGGAGCAAGTTCAGGGACTGCACAGTGCTCACGATTGCCCATCGCCTGAACACAATCATGGACTCGGACCGGGTGCTGGTGATGGACGCTGGCCAGGTGGTGGAGTTCGGCTCTCCCTACGAACTCCTGACGAAGTGCGAGTCAAAGATCTTCCACGGCATGGTCCTCGAGGGTGGCCAGAGCAGCTTCGATGGTCTCCTGAAGGTGGCTGAAAAGGTGAGTTGTTGCTTGGTCCCACTCCCGAATTCGATTCTAACTCACCTCCGTTGCAGGCCCATCTGGAGTCACGCAAGCGCAAGTCGGAGTAGACCCGCCCGCTCCTCAACTAGCTCTAAGCTCATACAATAAGTTGTACATAGTTAATCGTCCGATTCCATTAGTAGGGTCTCAGGATCAAAGTAGCTTGCCAGTCGCTAAAATCTAGACCAAAGATGAAGGCGTAATGACGCCAGAGCGACGCAGACGCAGAGATCGGGCTGCCGAAGCTGCATTTAACTTAGTTGCTACTTAAAGTATTATCTTACTCCTCGATGGGATAACACATCATTCACAAACTACCAAGACGATAAACTACCACACAAAGTGTCTCACACATTTAATTTAGTTCAGGGCTCAGTGTTGACTAAACATTAGTTTGCTCATCGCTCTCAGACGATGACCATTCTTTGCCACGCTTGGAGGATGAGGCAGGGGGTAGGCCTAACCTGCAGAGATCCTCGGAAGAACACGCTCGCCACACAGGAGCACAGGAGGAGAAAGACGACAGCAGTGCTGATCAGGATGACATGCACCACAGATGGATGGGACGCAGGCCAGAAGCGATCATGGTTGACGAACAGGAACAAACATAGTCCGGCGTTGCAGGTGAGCATCAGGCAGATGAAGATTGAGCGGATATTCTGGCGCGCGTATTTGCTGCGGGCATACATGCTGGACAAGATTACGATGGACGGGATGTGGATCTTCAAGAGGACAAAGAACGCAGTGAAGCCGTAGCAGCAGTCCTTCGCGAAGAGTCGTGCAGTGGACGGGGCAAAGGTGAAGCTGGAGAGCCAGTGGCCGGTGCCGTGCAGCGAGAGGAGGAAGTAGAGCAGAGTACAGATGGAAAAGCTGTAGGCGCGAGCCAGGTTCTCCTGCGGACACACAGTCTTCGGCTCGTTCTGCTCCTCTATCGCATCTTCTTCCATTTGTATCTGTTCCAGACTGCGAGGCTGCTCTCGGTGCGTCTCTAGGTGGACTTCGATCCCCATCTGATATTCGATGAGCAGCACCTGGGCGAAGAGGGAGGCGAACGAATCGCTGAGCAGCGTGTGTAGGGTCGTCAGGTTGAAGCAGATTCGCTCGAGGCGTCGTTCCGGAGTCAATCGCTTGCCGTAAGGCACCGATCCAAAGGCGTAGATGAGGTGCGTCCAGCAAACAGCGTGCAGAAGGAGCGGCAGAGACTCTCCGGTATCCCTCAGATACATTCCATAGCCACCGATCAGCAACACGCCCGCGTTGACGATCCACACTGCTGCGCCATGCTCCTCGCCGGAGATCAGGGGACGCAGAATCGCCAGGGCCATGCTCGCTCCCTGCAAGTACATTCCATATTGGATTGTCAGCGCGAGGGTCGATGGGTACTGCAGGTAAAAGAGAAGGGCGCTGAGGCTGCAGACCAGTCCCATCCATGCCAGGAATCTCGGAGAGAACTTCTTGAACTGGCGACGATTGTAGATGCACACGATTCCCACATACAGAAGGCAGAGGAAGTCCCTCCGGTAAATGGGAACGATGAGGCACACAGTGGAGACGAGGATCCACTTGAGGTGCAGCAGGCCGTATCGAATGCACGGTCGTCCGGCCAGGGCCATGCACCAGATGTAGATGGGCAGCAACATGCAGAAGCCCGTCAGCAAGGGCATCTTCTGCAGGAGAATCACCACGCTGAACAGCACACCCAGTGCGCCGAGCATCACAGTAGTCCACGAGACAAGTTCGACGCTCTCTGGCGGCTCACTGGACTGGCTCCCGGACTGCTGCTTGGACCCTTGGCCCAGCAGACAGTAAATCCATCCCAAGAGTCCAGCCATCGTGGCAAGCAGCAGCGGAATGCGATGGTAGCTGTGGTAGTACCTTAGGCTCTCCTGCGCCAGTGTCGCAGCCTTGTCGATCGTCTGCAGAGTCTCCTGCCATATGCCCAGCCGCACCTGTCGATCCATTTCGAGGCGTAGGCTCTCGATACGGTTTTGGTCCAGGTGTTTGTACTGCGGCAGAAACTTGTAGAAGAAAGCGTTCTTGTGGTGGCGCATCAGGAGCTGCGCCTGGGCCAGTAGTTGCAGCGCATTCAAGTGAGATGCCTGCGCCTCCTGCTCCATGGACACGTCCAAGAACCCCGATGGCAGCCTACCCAAATTGTTCACTGGCGGCGGCTCACCGATCAACGCAGAGATGATGGCCGCCAGTTGAATCTGCTGCAGCTCGATGCGGGGCCGGTGCTGTGGCAGAGCCCCGTTGTGGTTGCCATTTTGGGCAACTCCCGAGCCCCAGAGGAAGAAGGGCGTTTCGGTTTCAGCACTGGATCCAGCCCCATTGGAGCCTGACAGAGAACAAATGACAAATGAAACAATAAAGAGCTCACAGAACAGAACGGACCGAGTACCCACCCATGCGGCTTATCCCATGGCTCGACGTCATCAGATATGCAGTGCGGTTGTCGTCGAAGGCGCTCTCGATCAGGTCATAGGCTTCGCGGATGCCGCGCTGGGCAGCATGAAGCCTCTCTCGATACCGCTGGCTCAGGGGGCTCTCCGCAGCGATGTTTCCCAGATAAACGAGGAATATCAGGGACGTCTCACTTCGCAGTTGGTCGACCGTGGAATTGATGGACAGGTATGAGCGAAGCTGAAGAAGGGCCCAAGGCTCCATTGGCTTGGGACCTGCGCTGTGGTCCTGGAACATTCCGCGCGTTAATTTCCTCGCGAACATATTCGTCTGGCGCTCTATCCAGCACAAGGCAGTCTTGCTGCGATTGAAGACAGTGTCGAGTGTCGGCGGGTTCCATTGGAAGCCAGTGCGGAGCAGCGGTGGACTCTCGTGGAAGCCACCAAAGATGGCAGTCTGTCCTGAGCGTGCGAGGGTGGGCACACTGCCTCGGGATATTCCCACGAGGCCTTGCCTCGCAAACACCTCCCGCAGGTGCGGCACAGAGCTGCAGTTGTCCGCGAAGAACGACTCGGCGCTCAGGCCATCGGTGAGGAAAACCACCAGACGACTCGCCGGCGGACCGATTCCCAACTCCGGAATCTTCTGCTGGGGCTTCAGGTTGGACAGCGGACGTCCCTCGAAGTAGAGGCGCAGCAGGCAGCCGAGCAGCAGGAGCTGCACCACCACAGCCTGCACTTTCCACATGTCCACGCGCGTCTTTAGTTTTCCGAGCATTCGCAATGCCACACGGCGATACAGCAGTAAAATTATATTTCCTACTACTGAGAGTGGGATTTGAAGCAGGACGAGATACATTTTCGATCTATACGAAATTCACGGCCTGCTCTGACTACACGACAGTTGCCTGTGGCACGTGGCATGTAGCAGGCATAGTTTTAGATGTTTCCATGGCAGAGAAGACAATTTTCAAGCGGCAGAAATGTTTCGTTCGTATTACGTTTACGCACTGGTGCAGCTGCTGCTACTTGCATCCGTCTGCCTGGTGCATTTTCGGATGACGGACATGGGGATCCTGGAGCCGCAGTCGATCGCAGTTGACCCCAAGGAACGCGTGCCGGCCGATCGTCTGGTGGTTTTCGTCAAGGACGGCCTTCGTGCCAAGACCTTCTTCGAGGACTATTGCAACAACCTGCCGCTGCTGCGGCAAGTGTTCCTGAGGCAGGGTCTCGTGGGGATATGCCACCCCGCACCGTCCACCGATTCGCAGCTCTCCTCCTACGTGGCCCTTTTCTCGGGCTTCTATGAGGATGCGGCAGCGGTTGTTCACAACTGGCTGCTGAGTCCAGCTCCGATTGATTCGATTTTCAATCGCAGCTCCTACAGCTATGCCTGGACCACGGCCCGCATGGCGAGACGCTTTCCAGACATCCACATGGCCACAGTTCTCAGTCCAGAAGTCAGTCCAGGCATTGATATGGACGAATCGGTGTTTCGAGCCGTGGACACGTTTCTATTGAGCGAATCCCAGGCGTTGCAGGAGCGCACTGGCCTTCTCTTCTTCGTGCATCTGATGTCGGGAGAGGATGCCAGCGGTGCGCCTGTCACGTGCGGAAATCTCAAGTTCACGGACATCAATGTGTGGAAAATGTACAAACGCTTCGAGGATTCGTTTCCGAACCAACGAACAGCCTATCTGCTGACCTCCGACTTTGGGTTTCCACATTCGCATGGTGAGTATTCCGCTGTGATGGATCCTTCTCTTGCCCTCACCTTTGCCTCCTTAGGGTGTTCAAACAAGAGCAACAAACTGGTGGAGGCTCCCTTCTTCCTCTGGGGCTCTGGCGTTAATCATCTCACGACCATTCGAGGCCGCAGCTTTGTGGCCAATGCCCAGGAGCAGAAGCTGCCGCTGCAAGTTCTCAATCCCATTCAGCTGACTCCCCTGATGAGCGCACTTCTGGGTGTACCACCGCCGGCAAACAATCGCGGCAGGCTTCCGAGCGGGTTCCTCAGAGTTAGCAGCCGTTACGAGGCCAATGCCATGCACACCAACTCCCTCCAGCTGCTGGCCCAAGCGTGGCACCTGCTCCAGCGCCACAAGGCTGGACTCTTCTCCCGAGCATTGCCGGCGCACTGGCTAAACTTCAAGCTAATGGATAGCTTCGTGAAGGCGGCTCGCGTCCTAAAACAGCAGCAGCGCTTCAAGTCCTTGCTGGAGTACACCAGCAACTACATGCCGGCGATTGTCAAGTGCATTGACTACTACATGGACTACTATCGCATCGTCCTCTTGGTGGCCGCCTCCGTGGCGTTGCTGGGATGGGTCTACTGCTTGCGATGCCATTTGGAGAGGCCCGGAGGGCCGGGCGACTCTGGTGAGATCTCGGAGGAATTATCCGACTGCCTGTGGGGATCGAACATCATCTCTCGCGCGGTCACGCTCTTCCTCGTGGCCCTCATGTGCCTGCAAAGAGTCCCCTTGGGGGTGCAGGCTGTTTTGCTGCTGCCTTGCCTCGTGTGGGTCTTGGCACTGAGAGCTCTGAAGAGAAGTGGCAACATGGTATCCTGCAGCCGCTTGATGTGGCCCCTGGTGCTCGCACAGATCGGCCTCGGTGGCTTCTTTCGACGATACATCATGGCCATGGGATACTTGGGCTTCGCCTGCTACAGCACCCGCGGTGCATTTCGAGCGCGCGGGCCTCACTTCTATCTGTGGCTGCTGCTGCTCCTAGCACTCGGCTACATATCCGTTCTTCCAGAATCCATTGGCTGCTCGCATCGCAACATTCTACTGATCAGCATTCCGCTCACATTTGTGCGCCCCTTGGCCTTTGGAGTCTGTCCCGGTCTGGCAACGTTGCAGATAAATGGCGCAATACTGCTGGCCGCCTTCGTCCATGTTGCAGCTGCTTCGCTACCCTGCCTGATGGCTCTGTCGTCATGGGTGTACTTCTTTTACATCGCATATTCTCAAAGGCGCAGTCTCCAGATCACAGAGCTAACCGTCTTCAACCTGAGCACGCTGTACACACTGACTTGCACGTCGTTCGAGTCGCTGGTCATCCAAATGCTTGCGATGGAACTCCAATTGGGACTGAGACTGCGGACCGCCGACGAACAATGCATCCCAGCCAAGACGGCTGCTCTGTACATACTGGTATACAGCTGGTACTCCATCTTCGCGACTGGCAACATTCCCGCTTTGGTTGTGGACTTTGCCCGGATAATGAATGAAACCTGTTTCGGCTATTATCTCTGGACCAGTGGTCTGGTGATTGCGTTGAAGCTGCTTCTGCCATGGCTCCTAATTGTCTGCATCCTGGGCGGGGCATACAAAGATTTGTGGTCTCAGGAACGCCAGATCTTTGCATGGCTGATGTTCATGTGTAGCACAATGGCAGTTGGACTCCTTTGGTGCGTCGTCAATAACGGTACCTCGCGGGAAATCGTCGGCAGTTTCGCAGCAATTGCCGTGGTACTGGTTTTCCCCTTTCTGTGGCTGCTGTTATGGCGCCTGGCCCACTTAAAGGTGGCCAACAAATGGATCTCGCAGCTTCCCACTCATTTAAGCCCGCCGCCGCATCAAGTAAACAACATTTAAATCTTCGCCCGTAGCGATCACTCGATGGTATTTTTTGTATCAAATAAAGGAGTGGTATTTTGTAATTTTCCTCCAAATGCGTTAGTTCATAGGGTAGTTGGCGCAAAATCACCGAATCGACAAGCGTTGCCAATACTTCGGTTCATAAATATGCTAAACTAGACTTGGAAAAAAGCTAGAAATAAGCTAGTCGCTCATTTCATTAGTTTTTGATTTACAATAATTGCAAAAGCATATTCCAGCTACCCAATATTTGAATCCAGATATGTCGCGGTTGTACATATGTACATCTTAGCCATTCTCACCTCACACACGCGATCGATTCAACATTCGATTCAATTCAATGCTTTTTAGACATCGATATTTTTTTGACATTCAACTGGAAAAATACTAAAAATTCGTTAATGAATTCGTTAAAGTATTCCAACCTGAACTAGGCAGAGGTTTAAAAATTTCAAAACCGATATTTTTCAATTTATCCCGCATATATCTGACTAGCTATCATATAGCTAAGTTGGCAACACTGTTGTCGATTGCCAATTGGCAACTGCATCAGCTTTTTGGTATATACTATATATTTTTGAGCTTCAGCCACACTGCACACCTGACGATTTCTCTTAGAAGGGGGCGGATGGGAGACGTTGGTTAATAATAACAATTCCTACACATTGTGCGGGCGCAAAGTGTTGCGAACCCAAACCCGAAAGTGCAACGCTGCTTTATGAAAAGAAAGCTACGCGGAAACTACTACATATCGCGCATTCCACGACGCGACCACAGGAGCAGCAGCACCAGAAGAGCATAGCAAAAGGTGACGCAAAAAGTTTACACGACGACGTATGTGGGGGCGGACGGGAGGCGTTGGTTAATAATAACAATTGGTATGTATTGTATAGTGCGCGCACACACAGTTAAACGGAGAATCACGGTAGCTCGTAGCACGTAGAGGGCCTCCACACACATAGAGACACTTGTTTTCGGGGCGCGTAGGCAAAATCAAAGTAATGTGTCTGTCTGTCGCTTTCCAGAGAGCGCTCTCGCAATTGTTACATATGTACATGCCGTGTGTATGTTCTTGACACACCTGGGCGAGATGAAGAGTAGAGTTCCACAAATGGGGAATGCCTCATGTTATTCGGATTTGGGGAAACTGGTAGCCAGCGCGAAGAAACCGAAAAGTTGTAATGGTGGGTGGCATGCCATGCCCAGGGGCGTCGTGACGTGCTGTCGTCGCGCGGTGGAACCTTTCCATGTTTGCTTGTGCTAAATGCGATCATGTTTTATGACTCGCCCCGCAGTCCGCAGATAAGGTTCTAATTCCGATTGTCCGAGGTCGGTCGCCGCAGCAATCAGCGGAAAAGTGGCTAATTTTCTTTACATTCTGATTTTCTCTGATCTTTCGCTCGTTTTTTTCCCCAGCTGTTTATTTGAGTGAGGTGAGCTGCAGGCTCGGCACAGTTGCCTCAATTACTTGCAGTTGCAGTTGGCGCACTTGCAATTCTCTCATTAGGCAGGGCCATGCATCCGGCAGTGCTGGGCAGGGCAGGGGACCAGATTCCCTTTCTGCGCAGTGCTTTCACTCGAAAGACTTCAGCAAGTGGCGGCTGAGTAATTGTTCGATTAAGTAACCAATTAACAGCTGTTTATCCAAGAGCTGGGCACTTGCAGCTCCTATAAACAGCAGTGTTCAGGCACATTTTTCCGCATAGTCGCCTAGGCAGGCCATGCCGTCCCTATTTTTCTCGCACTTCCGCCACAGCATCGACTGCTTGGAGCTGATCCACAAGGATGACCACAAGGTGCGCACCAGTGCTTCACGGACATCCCTCATTGAAGATCCTCTCCTTGGGTTTCCCCAATCTAATGATAATAATGCTGTGATAAGAGTGCGACGACCAAGATTGCCCAAATTCTGTCGAGCATGGAAATGGAAATGAGTAATTTTGCTCAGAGAGCATTGGGGTGGGGGGCCACTGAGCACTTAATTGCGCACTTTTTATCCCATCCCATTCGAGGGTACTTGTAGGCACAATAAAAATAATAACGAAATGCAAATTACTAGTGGCTCTATCTGTCTGTCCCTCTCGCTTTGAGTTTGCATACATAATGGGATGGTTGTGGGCGTACTTGAATGTAACACTCGTACTTTCTGTGCCCTCAGTTTGCTGTCGTTGCGGCAGGAGAGTTGGCGTTGGCGATGGCCACTGCACCGCGCTCACTGGACACCATCTCCCTGTGCTCGACCGTCTCTAGCTGCCCCGATCGCAATGGCTTCTACGGCGGCTTTCAGCGCACAGACAAGCCCAAAGAGCCCCTTTCCAAGGCCCAGATCATAGCTCGCGAGAAGAAATGGCTGAACATGATCGAAAATTGGTCCATCTACATGTCGAAGAACTACAAAAAGGTGAGCTAGATCCACTCTCTTCCATTCCTCTTCATTCCATTAAATGTTTAATGTAATTTCTGCAGATTCGTGATCGCTGTCGCAAGGGCATTCCCAAGTCTGTGCGGCCCAAGGCCTGGTTCTATTTATCCGGAGCATATCTCCTCAAAAATAGGAATCCAAATGTCTACAAAGAGCTGCTGGAGAAGCCTGGCAACCCGGCAACCATCGAGGAGATTAAGAAGGACAAGCACCGTCAGTTTCCGTTCCACGAAATGTTTCTCGATGAACAGAAGGTCGGCCAAATAGAGCTCTTCAACGTGCTGAAGGCCTACTCCATATACAACCCCAAGGTGGGATTCTGTCAAGCGCAGGCACCGATAGCCGCATTCCTATTGATGCATCTGCCAGCAGAGGACGCCTTTTGGGTGTTTGTGAGCGTGTGTGATGTGTAAGTCAACCTCATCACATTCCAAGAGCTTTTCATTATACATCTATTATGTGATATTGCAGCTACCTGCAGGACTACTTCATACCTGGCTTGGAGGTTTTACAGAACGATGCGGGCATACTGGAGGGCCTGCTGAAGAAGACCTGCCCGCCAGTGTATCGCCATCTGCAAAAGCACAAAGTGGAGCCGCTGCTATACATGACCGAGTGGTTCCTCTGCGGCATGACTCGCACTCTGCCCTGGGAGACACTGCTACGCGTGTGGGACTGCTTCCTGGCCGAGGGCATTCGGGTTATCTTCAAGGTAGCCCTGGTCATAATCGGCGCCTCGCTGAGTCGGCACAAGGTTCGCAAGACCTGCACTGGCCTCTGCGAGACACTGGCGGTGATGCGCTCCCCGCCAGAACAAATCCTGGAGGAGGAGTTTATCATCAACAACATGATGCGGCTCAATCTGCGCGTGGAAGACTTTCAAATAGAGCACACGAGGCAGAAGGCGCGGCGGGCCAAGCAGAAGGCCCAACAGGATGGGAACGATTCGGGGCCCAGCAACGGACGGCGCAATATGCCAACGCTGTGATCACGATCACGATGACGATCACGAGGCCAAGCAAGCAACCACTACTACAGCAATGGGCAGCAACAAATTGTTACTAAACCACACACAGACAGAGAGAATGGATTTTTGCATCTATTGTCGAATAGGAAGAGGGTCGGTCGCATCGTGCACAAAGTGGATGTGAATGTGGGTTACGGAGACATCATTCCATGCAATCAGTTTGTCTAATTTTAAGCCAATTCTGTTAATTCGTATCTGTATTGGAATTCGTATTATTATTATCAGTTAGTTGCAAATGTTTACGAGCGTGCAATTGTTTATGCTTTTCAAAAGTATTTATTATAACTATTTATTATTATTAGTGTTAGAGCGGAGTTTGAGGATCCCGAACATATCGTATTATAATCGTCCCTCACCCACGAGACACCGTTTCCCAGGCAGCTGAGTATGGTCCTCCACAAATGTATGTATTTTTATCACTGACTCGACCTCGACCAGTGACCAGTTAACGTTTACCCTTCGCGAGTGAATCAAGTGCAGAGAGAATACGTTGCCGGCAACAGCTCCACAGCTCCAGCAGCCTGCTGCGGCTTGTGGGCGTTTCGGGCATAATCGAAATTAAACTTTATGACTAATAAAACAGAATTATATATACACCTGCAAACCTTTTCTTGTAATCATTTTGATGAAATTACCACGACAGTGATTTGGAATTGATTGTCACTGCATGGCCGAGATATGGCGATTATGTCTATTAGATCTCAAAGTGAATGGCGTATTTATTAACATTATTAAAACAGAGCGTTATCCCAGAGGGGGAGTGTGTGGTTCTGACTAATTCCTGATTAGTCCAGAGCCCAGAGCTCGATCATCATCTACTTCTCGCACTGAAAGCATTTTAGTTGTACAGTTAAATTATTGTAGACTTGAAAATGTCATCGAAATGTGGATGAGAGTTCAAATAAATAGGTTTGAGGACTTACAACTACTTAGGTGAGAGGAACTAAAGCTAAACTATGAGTATGAGTGGAAACTAGGTGTTAGACGGTGTCTATTGGGTAATCTCTAAGAATACTTTGCTCATTCTCTCATAGCAATTAGAGACTCGATTCTTCGGTAGATCACTGGAAGATCACGTTTTGGCGGACAGTGGGATTTGGATTGGGTGGCAGGTGTGGTGTTGTGTTGTGAGTAATGCACCCTAACACCCTCCTAGCAGAAACTGATCCTCAAAATCCAAATCGTCCACCTCATCCAGTAAATGTGGCGGTAGCGGCATATACGGACCATTGTTCGCCGTCGAGCCAGATCCATTGCCGCTGTTTTCTGGTGGCTGACTGTCCTCGTCGGCCTCCTCCTCCTCGTCTATTAGTTGACGCAACCTCTGCACCCTCTCGTCGCTCACTTCCACTGCCGGATGGTGTTCGTGGATGTGTTGATGTAGCTCCCGCATGCTATGCAATTCAGCCGCCTTCTCCTCCGTCCCGCTCTTGCATAGTTGGCACATAATGTAGGCGGCATGGGGCATATGCTTGAAGCGGTGCTGCTGCAGGACACACTTGCTCTTCGTAGCCAACTCCTCGTCGCAGTCGTTGCAGCGGTAGAGCCCCTCGCCCACCTTCCGAATGTGCAGAAGCTGCTTGCCCAGGCCGTGGGTGACGTTGAGGTGATTGCGCAATATCCCCTGGCTGCTGGTGGTGAAGTCGTCGCCGCACTGGGGGCACATCAGTCGATAGGCAGATGCTTCTGCGTCTGCATCTTCTGTGGAGGCATCGCCACACGCTTCGTGCTCCTCGTCATCAAACTCCTTCTCGGCGTTGGGCTTGTTGTCGCACCGATTGGTGTCCCGATTCAGATGCTTGAAGAACATCTGCTTGCGGACAAACTCTCCGTTGCAGGTGAGACACTTGAAGGAGCGGTAGGGCAGATGGCGGAACTTGTGCGACTGCAGCTGCCCGATGGCGCCCTTGGTGTGAGTGACGGTGACACGCTTGTAGCACTCCAGGCACAAGTAATGGTGGATGTCAATCTGCCGGAAGTTTAGCCCCTCGCGGCTGTTGAAGTTGTGATGCTCCACGATGTGCTTGCGCCAGAATGCGTGCGAGTCGAAGTTCTTGTTGCACTTGGGGCAGTAGTACGTGATGAAGTCCATGTCCACCGCATTGTGGTACGAGATGCTGTCCTCCAGAGTGTTCAGTCCGGCCGGCCGTGTGGGCCGCTTCTCGGACTGCGGCCAGAGCGGGCGACTGCCAACGCTCGAGCCAGAGGATGAGGCGACAACTGCAGGCGGTGGTGCAGGTGACTTTGGTGGCCTGCTCTTGGCGACCGTATCCCTGTCCTTCTCCTTAGCCTGAACATACGAGTACTGCGGCTTGGTCTGAAGCTCCCGCCAGGGCGTCTCCCGCTCGTAGACGTTGTGCCGCGTCCTCAGATGGGCGGCAATGTTCGGCTTGTGGTTGTAGCAAGTGCCGCACACGAGGCACTTGAGGTACAGGCGGAAGGGCAGATGCCGGAAGTGGTGGTCCTGCAGGCCCTTCAGCTTGGAGTTGCACACAATGTCGTTGCACTGGGTGCATTGGTAGCGGTACTTGTCCAGCTGCCGCATATTCAGATACTGCCTCTTGTCGAAGTTGTGGGCCTCGTTGATGTGGCGGCGCCACTCAAACTGTGTCTTGTACTCCTCGCCGCACGAGGGGCACAGGAATATGTAGTTCTGCTCCACGGTGCCCGCCGATGGGCCGCTTGTGGCCGCTGCCGCTGCTGCTGCTGATGGTATTAATGCTTCCGCTGATCCTAGTCTCCTCTTCCGGAGTGCATCCTCCTTCCCCGGGCCTTTTTCCACCTTCTTCGGTGCCCCGTACGGAGGGGGATCCCGCAACGCATGTGCCTCGCTAATGTGCAACTTGAGAGCCACTTGGGTGGGGAACAACGTTCCGCATTCCACGCACTTGTAGCGATTCGGATTGGGCGGCGGCAGTCCCGCACTGACACTGGGCAAGTCATCCTCATCCGGCATCTGCATCTGCTCTCCAAAGTCGTTCTCCTCGTCGACACTTGAGTGCGCCTGCTCTTCGTCAAGGAAGATGATCTCGTAGGTCTCCTTGCCCAGGGTCACAATCTGTTTGCGCTGGTGCTTGGGCGACTCAAACAGCCGGGCCCCTCGTCCGCCCATTTTGAGATTCTTGCGCGGCACGTAGCCCACACGATGGTAGGTGGCCAGATGCTTGACCAGACCCTTGCGATCCGTGTAGGACTTGTGGCACTTGCGGCACCTGGCGTACGCCTTGAATGGCAGGTGCGTAATCCTGTGCTGCTGGGCGTTCTGTATGCCGTAGGCGTTCGTTATGATCTTGGCGCACTCCGTGCACTTCAACTGCCGATCGTTGATGATCGCAAAGTTGAGCTTCGTCACATCGTTCATGCCGTGCACCTGCACCACGTGGGTGCGCCAGTGCTTCTTCTCGATGAACTCCTTGCCGCACTGCGGACACAGGTAGTCGATGTGTGGCTCGTAGATGTCATCGCTCCCGATGCGGCCTCCCCTTCGCGGAACATCTTCAAAGTGCGGCGAAACGTCATCGAAGGCGCTGCCGTTTCCCATGCCATGGTCCTCCCAGTCGTCGCCACCGCCATCTGTCCTTTTCACGGGCGATGTATCCGGCGACTCCTCCGGCATCAGCGACTCCAGCTGGTGTTGCTTCAGCAGATGTGTGACTAGCTCGTGGTGTTCCCTGTAGCCCTTGTAGCACAGTTTGCAGCGCAGCCACTCGGGCTGCGGCAGATGCGTAAACTTGTGGGCCCGCAGCGTCTTGATCGTGTTGGGGATGACAATCTGCAGAATGAAGGAGCGTTAACATTTAAGTACTATGTAAATATCCAAGGCCAAGCTCTCACCTTCTTGCACTCGAGGCACTGCATCTGCATATCCACGCTGATGAAGTTAAGGCCCCTGCGGCTAACGTAGTCGTGGACAAACTCAATGTGCTGACTCCACTGGGCGTGGGTGTCGCACTCAGTGCCGCAATCGGGGCACATGTAATGGATGTAGTCCTCGCAAAGATCCGCACCACCATCGCCGGAGGGACCGCCTTGGTAGCGCTTCTTGCGTCTCCTCTGCGGCGCTTCCCCCTCCACCATGGCTGGCGTAGTCTCAACCTCCGGCTCGAGAATATCGTTTCGATCATCATTCTCCTCGGGAAACGGGTCTTTGCGTTGCATTTGCTCTGTGCGTGGCTCCCTTACCCGCGTCTTGCGCCCCGCCAAGTTGAAGCCCTCCCGCATCATGGCCACCACTTCGTCGCAATGGACCATCCTCAGGTGGACCATGAGGTCTTGTCTGCAAGGAATTTCAGCATAGGTAAGCATCCTTCTAGGGTCTCTCTCTCTCTGTCTCTCTCTCCAGACTTACCTGTATTTGTACTCCCTTTTGCAGATGTAGCACTTGGTGCACCGAAACGGCAAATGGGTGAACTTGTGCTTCAGCAGGTTCTCCCGGCTGTGCATGGCGATGCGTTTGTTGCACTCCAGGCACCGATGATAGAGCTTGTCCATGGCCATGAAATTGAGGCCGCGGCGCGTGTTGAACTGGTGCATCTGGTTCATGTGGCGTTTCCAGAGATCCTGCTGCCGGAATTCCTCCCCGCATGCTGGGCAGATGTAGATGACGCCCAGCTCATAGTTGATGGGTACGCCGTTCGCATCGGTTGCATTGATCTGCGAGGTGGTGGGCCGCGTGACCACTCCCGACAGTCGCACAGATGTTTCAGGTGGATCAGTAAGCGCCAGCTGCGGAGGGGGCTGTGACTCGCCAATGCTTACAATCGGCTCCAGATCGAAGTCAAATATGGCATCATCATCTAAATCGGGCTCTTTTGTTTTCCCATCGCCACTGGCAGTCCTTCCCTCTCCCTCCTCCTCTTCATCATCGTCTTCCTCGGGCAGAATGTCATCACTGTCGCCGGCAGGATTGCTGTCCAGGCCGTTCTCATTGGCATATTGCTCGATCTCCTCCTCGTCCTCCTCCAAGTCTGCCGAGAACATCGATGTCCAAAGGTCCATTCCTTCCATACTTGGGAGGATTGTTGTCTGTCTGCACCAACAACTGTCTGCGAGTTTGTGTGTGTGTTCTGCTGCCGAGTGCGTGTGTGTTCGTATGCAAGTGGTTTGGGGGACCGGACGGGAACAGATTTTGTGGTTGTTGGAACTTCGTTTCGTGTCCTACGACGATTTTGGCTGCTGCTTTGAAGTACATCGAGGCCCCCGCGTCGTCAACATCTTAGCAGTCACGCATTTGGCACTTGGTCTGATTGCATTTCACTTTTTAAATTGGAAAAATTCAAATTGTCGTGCAAAAATCACAGCCATTTTTTTGTTTGCGGCTGGGCCGCATCAGTGTTACCGTAGATTTATTGATTAAATATTACCGTCTGACCCTCAGAAAAATACCTTCTCATTTTAAAAATATACAGTTAAAACGAGTAGGGACGTCTGTGTGACGCATTGTACGCGTCACAACTTTTATACCGGTTCCGCTAACAATTTTTGCATACAGTTTTTAGATAGGTAATTGAGATCAAGAGAAACCTCACCGTCAAGAGAAAACTTTATGGTTAGTACCGGTACTCAGTCAGTATATCTGCATCTTAGTGGTTTTTTTCAAATTTGACATAATACATTTTTTCCATATCACTTTACCCTTTTAGCTCGCCACCCTCCCCAAGTGACGCATACTGCATGAGGCAGAATGTGCGAGCGAGAAAGAATGACAACAAGGAAACATAACCACTGCAAATTAAAATCTTCATTCAGGCTATAATAATGATCCAATCTAATCCCAAATCGATAATCTGATATGCATGGATAGTTCATACGAAAGTGGGGGATACAGCAGCCCTTTGTGGGGGCCCTTAATTTTGAAACAAACTTGATTTAGTGTGATGTCACATGAGTCTTCACACAATTTCTGGTGACTCTGGCCTGTAGTCTCTGAGAACAAGGCGTCAAACAAGACGGTCAGACATCGACTCGGCTATTCATGCTGGAAACGTTTCCTTCTGTGCGTTATATACATCCGTTATTCCCCACAAATACCCTATTTACTCTTCGAGTACCGGGTATAATAAAGTACCAGAAGAATGTTCGCCGCCAGCGAGGTTCGAATTTGCTTTTTTTATTTTTGTATGAATGTATGTAACGAACAGAAGGAAACGTCTTTGCACCCCATAAAGGCAACATATATTCTTGATTGGCATTAATATTCCCGGTCGATTGAAAAGTCTGTCTGTCCGTCTTGTTTGTCGGCTGGTTCTCAGGAAAAAAAAGCACAGAAAATTTTGGCTCCAGACTGCTTCTTGCTCACACTGAAACCATATATTTCTTGATTCCGCCTAAAAGGGCAAAATCCCAAATCTCGGAAAACTGAAAACGCCATTCCGTCTGTCCGTCCATTATTATAGCCACACTGAAGTTAATTAGCAGAAACCATTCCGAGCTTATATTTGTTTTTTGCATATTCTCCCATTCACACTCTGATTCAACCAAGTTTTGCATCCAGAATTCCACAAAGGGCGAAAATCCGGTGTGTACACACAGCAAGGGGCGAGCAAAAAGAGCGTGTTGGCGTACCAAGTAATGTAGTAACATATGTCGAAAAAATGTAAATTGTCAAATGTAAAATTGGAAAAAAATAAATAAATAAGGTACATTATACTGAGTACCGTGTATAAAATTTATGACGCTTAAGAAGCGTCTCACATGTCCCTGCTCGTTTTTAGAGATTTTGGCAATAAACGCTGCCCGCTCATATTCAAAAACGTTTTTGAAATGCACATTATGTACGAAAAGATTTTTATTGAACAAATATTCGGGTTCGAATTCGTATTTTTACACTTAATTAGTACGTGCACATTAGTACGTGCAAGCGTACTGTTAAATTACATATGTAATATGTATGTAATGTATATTATGTACGAGTATGTATTGGGTTTATGGGTGTGAGGGGGGGTGATGGTGAGTCAGTTGGTATAAATATAATGTTTTAGATGTGTCGTGGCGTGTATTACATTGATGCAACTATAATTAAGAGTGTCCCACGTGCCGCCGCACGTGTTCAATTGGAGTCCAGCAGTCCCCATCACCCCGAATCCACGAGGATCTCTCCATTGCAGCAGGGCAGGGCTCTTGTGGTACACAAAATTCAAAATAGAATTAACTTTTATGCCTGTGGATTAATGCAAAAGTGCTGGCTGGTTGGTTAGGTGTGTGCTGTGAGCTTTGATGCTTCACTTCAGCTCTCAACCATCTCCTCAGTGGGGATGTGGGTTGGGGTTCGCAGTGCTGAACGATTTGAGCAAATATTTTGTGTTCGTTTTGGTTTTTTGTATTCTGCTGTCTGTCTGCTGCCAGAGCTTCATTTCCAGCCTGCTGAAGGTAGGTGGTGTGGCTGCAAGTGGCTTTGCTCCATGTGTGGTTCTGCACTGTTTTGCAATGGATTGGATTGGGTTGTTTGGTTATTCGTATATATCATGTAAGGGGGGTAGTGGGTAGTAGAACTGTGTGTTTTGTTGTCGCTTGTTTTTCTTCTGGTGTCGCTTGTATTGGTGGCCCATGTCGCTCGCTTGTACTGGGACTTGGGCAGCGTCCCTTTCCATTACCAGAGTCCCGACGAGTAGCCGCCCGGGGGCACACGGTTCTTGTTGACCACCGAATTGCCACCGTTGCCATTGTTACCGCCGTTGCTGCCGTTATTGGTCGAGCCGGCGGCCTGGATGTAGTCCGTTCCACCGGGCCTGTATCCCTCACCGGTCACGGGATTTCCCTCTGTTGAATAGAGAACAAAGAAAATGCGGATTAGCAGAGTCTCAAAATGGATGTTTGTGGTGTAGACACTAAGCTGAGCCTGAGCTACTGAATCTACTTCTACAAGCTAAGATCTCGCTCGGGTGGAGTAAAAGTGTGAGGTGTAGGTGTAGGAGCTCGACCTCGAATCTTCTGCTTCACGGGCTTCAGGCCACCCACGCCATCCCCGTTGAGGCCGAGACCCGTGATGGGATTGCGTGCGTTGCACGGATCATGCGCCTCCTTCCCATAGTCGGGGCAGAGGGACAGGGGCTCCTTGAGATCTGGTTCGTTGTGCATCTTGTCCAGAGAGTGTGGCTGCTTCACGTTGCTGGCAGAGTCTTGACGCGACTGTATGCGGACGTCGCGCTTTCCGGACTCCGTATAGATCTCGTTGTCCTTTGGCACGTCTCCCACTTCGAGGTCCAGGCACGGCTGGTCGATGTCAAGAACTTCGGGACACTCCTTATTGATTGCTTGCTTATTTTGTTTGGATTCTGCGAATTCTTCAGCTCCTAATGGCAGGCGGACGGATGAAGGGGATGAAGGATGCCAAGATGCAGGAGGGATGCAGGCAGGACAGGGCACTACTACTGCTACTAATACTCACTGCTCATATTGCGGATGAAGACTGTTGCAAGATGCCAGTATAAACGACAACCGATGATTTAACCAGGAATTCGTTTTGATTCGATTCGGGGGGCGAGAATTTATTTTGTTTTTCGTGTGACAGACCGAAACATATGAGAAAATATAAATCAGAATTTTTACTTATTTTTCACGCACTTTTTTCACACTACAAAATAACGAAATAATCAGAGCAATAACTCCACTTCGTTGCCTCGTGTGAGACTGAACCCAAACACCCACAAATGTAGGCTCAAACTCTTGACAGGTGAAACTTTGGTCTCAGTGACTACTTTGCTAGTTATAATTGTTGAATTTTGTACTTGAAAGTGTATCATTACCTGATCGGGAGCCACTGTTCATCTTGAGGTTCTCGGTCGAGGACGAGACTGACGACGAGGCCGAGGACACGGATCCGCTCTTTCCGTTATAGTGGCCATTGGCGGTGGCTCCGTTGGTGGTGCTGCTGCCATTGGTCAGCAGCTTCTGGGCAGCGGCAGTCTCTGTGTTCTGGCCAAAGGGAATGCTGCTCTTCATGTGGTTCTTGCCAGGTGTGATGGGACGCATGGGCTCCCCAAACAGTCGAGAGTGTGAGTCGACAGTCTTCTGACCGCGACGCGGATTATCACCTATTGTAGCACATCATCATCGAAAGCATCATCAAAACGGAATAAAAACGAACGGAAAGAGGAAAACCAAAAGAAACAAAAGATATTGAAATTAGTGGATTGTTGTTGTTGTTGTTGTTGTTGTTGGTGGTGTTGTTGAGAGAGCAGTTAAGACTGTTTTGATTGTTCTAAAAGCATAGAGAAACAGATAGGTACGGACGGAGGTACGAGAGTGGACAACAGTGGATCAGTGTATCAGTGGGTGGGTGAGTGGAGTGAATGGATTGCCTTGAGTGGTTCGTTCTTTGTGGCTCGCCTCTACATAGTATCTGAATGCATTCAAAATGTCATCACAAGATTGGAGAAGGCGGAGTTGGAGGTGGCGTGTGGTCGAGTGTGGGAAACTGGTTTGCAGTGTTGCAGAGATGATCTCTACTCTGGGGGATTGTGTATTGTGGATTATGGATTACAGGTGGACAGGTGGTTCAGTGGGGTGGAGGTCTAAGGGGTGCTCCAACGGGGGAAACTTGCATTTTGGTAAACACGAAATTAGCAACGAAATGTACAATAACAACAGAAGGGAATGAGTGTGTGATTCATACAACAAATAACATATACGAGTATATTCTCAAGTACCAATGAAATAGAATCTGTGAGCTCCTTGTCGTACTGCAAAGATACGTAGAAAAGAAAAAAAGAGAAAACAGTAGAGCGGGGAGGAAAAGAAGGAGAGGGGAGAACGAGAACGAGAACAAGAAAACGATAGACATTTCAATAAGCATCTCCAAGGGGATTCACAAAAAGCAAAGGGAAAAGCACAAATAAATAAGATAAGCCTTTTCGGGGGGACACTGGACATGGCAAATGGATGGGGAAAACATCTATTTGGAGGAGAGTGGGGATCTCGGGACCTCTGGGCTTTCCATCTCCTGCCCTCCGCTTACCGGTGTTCTTCACGCTATTATCCTTCTCGACGGAGAATATGTTGGAAACCATGCGGTTCTTCACGTTCCTGGGTGTCTGCGGCATATCCGAGCCGAAGATGTCGCTGGAACCGCCGCCTGGAGGCCTCAGCACCCTGCAAAAACAAGGAAAAAGAAAAATGCATCAATTATAAGCACATTCTATGGATATTCGCGAGAGAGCGAACCGCGAGCGCGGTAATTGTTATGCCACAGAGCATAAAGTGCACAAATTTGCACGCTCTCTGCTTTCGGGCAGTGGAAAATAATGAGATGAGACGAGAAGATAGCAACGTGGAGGGGCGGGATCTGCGCATTGCACTTAATGTCTGTGTCTAACCGCCATCTCATAGCTGGAGCTGTTGCTGTTGCTGTGGCTGTGGCTGGATGAGCACTCAATGGGCATTAGAAGTCACGCCAAGATGCATCTCTCTCTCTGTCTCGCTGTTGCAGCAAGCTGCATCGCAATTAAGTGGAAAGAATTGCACTGCCACAATGTTATGCTTTGTGGCATTCACACAATTCGAGCCCCTCCATGTTAGCTGTGGTCCAGGCAACGCTGCCCAATCCCAATACCCAAGAACAGTCTCTGACTTTCCCCCATCAACGCAATGGTTTGTGCTCCTTTGACTGAGTTTTCAGGTATTATTTACGACAGTCATGAGTTAGTTTAGTTCAGTTGCCAAATAAATAAGTGTTAATTATTCAATTGTAATGATTTTTGGAAGATAAAAAACTCCATCTAGTGTACGTATCTATTGCTGTGATGAAACTGTTAATCGTTCGAGCGTGCCTAACGTGCTTTTACCGTTGTGAGGCACAGGCTCACTGTTGTCCATCAGGGGGGATACATATCTGTGCGATATATCTGTGAATGGTTTCTGTGAATGCATTTTAACAGCCGCCAGCGGCCAGCGGCAAACGTCAATTAAACTCTGCCACAGCCGCAGCAGTAGATGCTACTACCGACTGTGCTGGCTGTGCGCTGTGGCATGCCCCCTCTGGCACTGAAAGCCAAAGACCATTCACTTGTCAACATTTGCTTGGTCAGTCGTCGCATACCCCGATTACTGCAGTAGTCTGTAGTGCCGGTGCCTGCGTACGCCGCCGCCTTCCTCGAGGCGTCAATCAAATCATCGGAGCTTTCAGAAAGCTGCAAAGATTGCGTTTTTATGGACCATCCATCCGTCCATCCATTCATCTATCCGCACTCCACACCGCAGGAAAGTGAGAGTAACGTTTGCTCGTCTTAGGAGGTAATTAACCAAAATTGCATTGTAATTACTGTCGATTACTGCAGCTTACGACGATACTTAGGGATCGCCGCAAGAAGGTGAAGAAGCTGGCGAATGGCAGAAATGTAACAACCAAGCAGCAAGCAGCAAGCATCACGCAGCAATGTAATAGTAATTCCGAAAATGGACACGAAAGAAAGCTAAAGATACCCCTGGAGACCCTGGAGACGTGGCTCTGATTGAGTGCTGGTAATTCCATCAAATGAATGATCCATGATTATGCAGAAACATATTAAAAATACGAATTTGTAATGTGGTCGATTGGAAGCGTACGCAGCGTATAAAGCTCTTAATTAATTTACTGGAAAGCTTTCCAAGCTGAGAGAGAAGATGGGCGGGCGCACGCCTCTTCCTGCCTTTCTGCCTGGTGGAAAAAGTGCAACCCAATTGCTGGGCTCCCGGAAGAAAGCATGGCGTCGGGGCCGCGCCTAATTAATTATAGAGCCACTGCTACGCTTATTCCTCATTGTTTTCTCTTCCCTGTACCTAAAATGAGTAGAAGCGGGAAAGGGAAAGGGAAAGGGAGGGAGCGAGTGCTAAACATGACAAAGCGTCAAAGCGCAAGCCGCAAAGGCAAAATAACCGTTAAGTGTTTGCTGTCGCAGCAGCAACAGCAGCTGAGGTTTTCATGTGTGAGAACTGCTTATGAAGAGAGAGAGAGAGAGGAGAGGGAGGGAGGGAGAGAATAAGCGTATGAGGTATGATAATAGGAAGAAATGGGAGCGCGTGAAAGCGGCCACTGCAGGACCTTTGCACATACAAATTGGTATGTACATGGATATCACCTTTCATTTAAGTATGTATGTATGTATGTATGTTTATGTATGTATGTTTGCAACTTTGATGTACAGGTGAGGTGTGTGCAGTGGTGTGGTGAGAATCAGTAGCAGAGCCGCAGAGTTCGGCTTGAGTTGGTGTGTGGGGTAATTGGGTTCATAACTGTCGCCACGCACACTCCCCTCCCCTCCCCGCCCAACCCATCCACAAAGTGTTCTTATTAAAATGTCTTCAAGCTGCTTGTTAGGACTGGCAGCGGAGCGTGAACACCTCTTCTCTTTCCAGACAAAAGACTTGTTTTTCATTATTTTCTTTTTTTGGCCAGAGAAAAACTAACAGAGCAACGGTAAACGGGCAATTTTTGCGCAAGTGACGAACAAGTAATAATTATTTAAACAGTTAAACCACCGCGCGACCAGAGCCTCCGACTGCGAATCCGCTCCGACTCCACTCCACACTCTCATGCCACATGCAACATGCATTGTACGAGTACGAGTACGAGTACGAGTACTTGTACTTTACCTGGCGACCTGTGGCTTTGTGTCTCTTGTGGCGGCCCGATCGAGTGGAAAGCGAAAGTTGCTGCTGCTCCCGCCACATATGTATGAATGTACGTCGTCAGCATGCCTTATGCCCCATGCCCCAGTGCACCATGATCACCATGATCGTGCCTATTGCCAATAAATGTCTGCTGCTGGCAGAGAGTGAGAGATATGCCGACTATCCTAATGGCCTCCAACTGAACTGGGTTTATGGTTTATGTGGCTAATTACCAGCCACAAATCCAGCAATCCCCCGGTGAAGCAAAGTTCGAGCCACTTGACTCCCGTCTCCTTCTTTGTGGCACTTCTTATGACCTCTGCCATACTCATACATATATCATGTGTGCAGTTCTGCGTCTGTTCTATCGCTGAAAGTGGCACGCAGTGTCTGGCTTCCGATTACCACTTTCTTTGGCTTCTCCCTAGGGACCCATCCACATACAATTGTAATTCTTTTTTAACCCACTTGCTGCGTTGGTTTTTCCCGGGGGGGGGATCAAAGCATTTTGCTTTCAATTTAACTGAATCGAATGGAAAATGGAAGAAACATCCTGCATGGCCGTTCCCTACTGCCCCCCGGGTAAGGTAAAGTGATCTTGGCTGAGAAAAACCTTTCACACACACACAAAGAGCCCGGGGGGGGCACTGCGACAAAACCTGACCGCTTGCCAGGTGGAGGCCTCCGAGGCCGACTGCCGCCTGGGAGTTCAGTGCAGGTGGCTCCGGCTCTGGCTCTGAGTCCAAAGTGGAAGAGTAGTCCGAAGAGTGGCCTATCCTGTGGCTTTATCTGGGGTTCGGTGATGACAAAAATTAATGTATATCGACAATAGGAGGAGAAAGAGGTGGCCAGCAGAAGGATGGGGCACGGGGCACGGGGCACTGAGGCCAGGCGAAAGGTAGGTAATGTTGCCAGCAGCTGGGAGTGAATTTGAAAACAACCTTTTCGGGTAAAAGTTGTTCGTGGCTTCGATGCATATTGCCGCACAAAATACTCGACTCAAAGTGATAGTTGTCGCTCTGATTTAGTTTTAGTTAAACTCTTAGTTTAGTCGCACAGTTTGCTGGCTGGCTTTCTGCCTTCTCTCTCTCTTTCTCTGCTTCCACTTCGACACGGCTTTAGGGTATTTTTTTCTCTTTCCTTTCATTCTCCTTCACTGCTGTGCTGTGATAATTGTTTCCACATACACAGACATCTATCGCTCTCGGTGGCTTTCCCAAAACGCCAAAAAGCCTTTCCACCAATTAATTATTACACCAAGGGGCGGGCCCCACAAGTCCAAGTTCAACACATTTCGACATCCCTTTCCACATCTTTCGATACACAATTTTACGATTACACAAAAATCCACATTATGAAATTTCATGAACTTTCTATTGAGCGAAAAAGCCAGACTCATGTTGGCTGCAATGTTTCATCAGATGCGATGCCCCCCGCTCCGCTTACAGATCTTTGAAGCAGCTTTCTTGCAGGATATTTCCACCGATTCCTTCTCTCATTTCCATTAAAGACTACTCCGTGTGGAGGTATCTTTCTCTTACAATCTCCTCCTCCTCCGCCTGAACTTCTCTCCTCTCTTCGTCAGTGACGAAAATTCATTACGACAGTTTTCTAATTAACAAAATGTCAAAAATGCATTTGACTTCACACACAAACGAGTGTAAAAGTGGAAATCTCTTCTCTTCTCTTACTTCTTGTCTCAGTCTCAGTCTCAGTTCCCAGGTCACTGTGAAAAGCCGCTGGAATACTTAAAGTTTTTCGTGTATTGACAGCATGTGGGAAAGCAAGTCCACGGATTGGAACTGCATTTGGAGCAAAGTGGCTGCAATAAGAAGCTTATGGCTTATGTCTCGGAGATTCCATTGGCAAGAAAAGTTTCAATTTCATTATGAAAATCCCCGTCCGTCCGTCTTGCTGTCAACTAGGGCTTCTGCTGCGCGCGATGAAAATACAAGAGAGGAGAAGACAAGACAAGACAAGTCTCTGAGGAGATTGGATGGTGGAGTAGATGGAAGTCTGGCGGCTCAAAAGCTAATTTGTTTTTCGGCTAATGCCTGACCAAAGCAGCGAAGAGGAGTGCCAGTGCCAGTACGAGTACGAGTGAGTGCCGCAGACAGGGGCATGTCTGTCGGACAGAGGCTGGGCGGATGCCTGCCTCATGTCGTTTTATAATGAAGTTGCCGCCGATGAGGTGCAACAGGGGAAAAACACATGCAACTTGATTAATTGCAATTGATTTTTATGACTTTGTTTGGACTGTGTGTTTGTTTGCCAACTGTGAGACGTCGGAGTTGGAGTTCATTGGGAATATGCCACAGAGAGAAAGGTTGTTGTGGGTTTTCCCTAACATTAAAGGGTCAGCACTGACAGATTTTCACTGGGAATGGAATGCTCCTCTCCACTCCTCTGACCAATCATGCAATAAAAATCCACAATTTACTGTCCATCGTCAGTCCATCGAGGCAGGGAGAGTTTAGCTTTTATGATTAGTCCATAAACCATGAGGCAAGGCATCAACAGCAGCAGCAGCAGCAGCATGCTGCACTGCACCTGTACATCGGAGAGGCAGCATTCGGATCCACTGTCCACTCCAGTAGGTTGTTCCACTTGATTCGGTATTCACTCTGCCGCTGCTGCTGCTGCAGCTCCATCCAGATGTCCGGGTAATTGTTTACTGTTCCTCTCCCCTCTCCCCTCTCTCTGTTTTACTGTGGCTCTCCAGAGTACTTCTGCTCCTCTGCTTCTCTTTTGTTTGCTCTGCTCATTTATTATCATTTATTTTTTGGGGCTTGTTCAGCCTCATGAACAGCGAGCGAGCGCATTGCTGCCACTGCCACTGCCACTTCCACACTGCTGATTCCTTTTGTTTCATTGGAAACGTGTCCAGAGTCCAGTGCATAGCACCCTCCTCCTCTGCAGACAGAGGTTCGTGCAACCGCAAACAAACACACAGACACACACCCCAAACATAATGAAAATTCAACTGAAGCACGAAAATTGTGTGCGGTTTTCCTCTATTGTTGCTGTGATGATGTTGTGATGATTGTCTCTCCCTCCCCTCCATTTTTGTGATTTACCTAAAAACGTTGATTAGTCCAACAATCCACCAATCCATTATAATTGCTGCTGCAAAGCAAAGCAAACAAAACCAAAGAGCAGAAATATTTTATATTGAAGAATCTGCCACAATACTCGCTCGTACTTTCCCCCGAAAGTATGGGGCATGCTGCAGGACGGGGGTGTGGCAGGCGATCGCTCAAGCGCGGTTTGTTCACCGTTACATTTCCACCAATCAAAAGCTCTTTTCAGAAAACTAATCATCTGTGGCATTAGGATGAATCATCATTAAATATACATGGGATACAGAGAGCGGACACCGATATGATCCATAGATGTGGCTTGAGAGGGGGGGGATATCAATCCAAGATCCAAATAACTTCATTCGGTAGATAAGCTTGGGCTGGTCTACAGATTAACCTTCCCAGTGGCACTTTATTATTCCTCTGACACTTCCCAGAGGAAGAAAGCCATCAGTCAATTCAAATTTGAATGTCACTCCAGTCCCATCCTTCCCCTCTCTGGCATCAGTCTCTGGCCACTTATTTCCGTGGAAAGTGCCCGCGCTGCCAGCAGGAGGGAGGAGCGTGATGCAGCTCTGCAGACGCCACAGCGGGTGGTGTTCCTACCTGGAGGTGTTTGATTAATGGAATCCCCCTAGCTCACCGGCCAATTGGAATCTGATGAAAATTCATAATTGGACTCAAAGTTGCAGTTGCCGTTTGCCATGTTTGTTTCCATGGAAATAGGCTTCTCTAAGCCACCGATAGATTGTCAATTATCGATAGTGTTTGCCTGAGCCTGATGCCTGATGAATAATTATCGATTAGCGCGCTGTGGCAAAGGAAAGTGTGTGATCAAGAGGAAAAGTTGCAGCAGCCACCACATGCATGTTGTTTGCTGCAAGCGTATGGTTGTATGTGTAGCTTTGTGGCACTTTTATTATTATTATGTGTATATGCGTATGCATAAGCTGTGGGATTGGCACTGGCGCTGCCGCTGCCGCTGTTGCTGTCGCTGGCTTGGGATCCGTAAATTGTAGAGCCCATAACCATATCCATTGCCAGAATTGCAGCAGCGAAAGTTGTCTGTCTGTCTCTCTTTTGTACATACACATATGTAATTAATAAATTTGTATTGATTAATTTGCAACGGGAGAAGCTTTGGCCATGCGAAAGCGAAAGGACTTTCTAATATATTCCAATCCATTCGGGGACTGCTCCTCCCGATCAATGGGCACCAGGCACCAGGCACCAGGCACCAGGAGGCACTGTAAGTATCTGTATCTAAATGGAAATAACATATTACATTACCTATATTCTCATCATATACATATTTAACGTTGCTAAGGGAACTGAACTCCACAAGCTGCCAAACTCATTTCCGTGTCAACAGGAATTACATTGACGCAGGCAAGCAACAACAAAAAAAACACCAACCAACCAACCAACAACTGAAATTTCTTTGATTTCCTTTTTCGGTTCCTCCATCAATGGGTCATGTGGGGGGAGTGTGCCCCACGAAAATGTCTTGACTTTACGTCATGTAAATCACTTTTGCAACTATTTACACACATAAATGTTGACGTAGCAACGCAGAAAGCACATTTATTAGTATGTATATTATGTACTTGTGATTTGTTTGTTGAATTTCTTCTTCGAAGAATGGGGTTACCTTCGCGGGCGCCGTAAAATAATTAATATCAACATGATACTGTGCATTGTACAAAGGAATTCAAGCGTATAATTATTGCTACAATGCCAGAGACAATGCCATAAACCAATGAATGAACTGTCATGATTTCCGCCACTTACACAACCCCACACCCAACACCCCACAGACAAACAAAGGGGGGCCCAGTCCCAATCCCAATCCCAATCCCAATCCGAGACACAACTCAATCTCCAAGCCTGCAGTCGCAGTCTCAGTCGCACCTTTGATATTTAATTTGATTTGTTTAGTTTACAATATAATGGGTCGAGAGAAGGAAACAAATCTCAATGGATGGATGAATGGAGAGAAGGAAAGGAAAGGCAAATAGTATATTAATCATTTTCCACACACACACAGCGGGAAAGTCAGTCATGGAAAATCAAAGAGACGCAATCGCAATCAATGACAATGATTAACACATTTCCATGGACCATAAAAACGAAAAGTCTCTAGCAAATTGTTTTTAATGCACATGGCATACATCCATCTACAATATATGAACACGGAAAATTATTTAGAGACCAGCACTAATCTCTAAACGACGCGCCTGCCTGCCTGCCTGCCTGCCTGCAAAATGGAGAGGGTTCAATGTACGACGGACAGTCGAACGTACAGCGGACAGTGAACGGACAGAGAACGAACAGCAGGAAACGAGCAGGGAACGGTAGTAAGCGGAACCTCGGACATAAGCGGGGCATAAAGAGGCATTTTGGTAACGATTTTCGTACCAGTCGAAAGGCAATGGCCATCTATCCACCTTGTACCGTACCGTACCGTACCGTACCCATAGGCGGCACACCTCCTCTTCCAGTCATCCTCCATTCCTCCAGTGATGGGTGGAATGGGTGGTGCCACGGGAAGGGGCTTGGTCAAAGAGAATTGCATGCTAAAACAAAGGAAAGACCGAAACCCACAAAAAAGAAAGGTGCGCTCAGCTATGTGTCAGTCGAAGCATTTAATACCCTTCCCTTTCAAAAGTTATATTCAAATAATATTTCTGATTCACTTTGAAAGTAAATCAAGTAGTTCTCACAAGAAGTTCCTTGAAAGTTTTCTCCTCCTCCGTCTCTTTCTTGGCGAAACTCAAAGAAGGAGCTTTTCATTGTACGCTTTCTTCCGAGTTCTGAAAGCCCTGCTATACCCTACGTCTTTTAGGTATCCCAAAAGAATGCCGGCCACTTGAACTTTTGTAGGGGGATGGGATTGAAGTGGGGCGAAGTGGTAAGAATGAGGAGGCGGGCGTGGGGCCGTTGGCAGGTGGCAAGCGGCAAGAGGCGGAAAATCAATGAGACATCTAAAGACCGCCACCAGCTGGTCTGTGCACTGGTTGGGTGGTTCGGTGGTACGGTGGCGTTGGGTGGTGGGAATTAGGCGCCTCTTGCAAAAGTGGGTTCTCTTCACGGATTACACATACGCCAGCCAGCCGTACGTGTTGTTGTTATTTTTGCTGTTGTGTTTGCTGGTTAGTTACTTAGTAGGAGAGGTGAATGCACGCTAAATTAATCTCAGCGGCACACACACACACACGCAGGCAGATAGATACATGCATGCATATTCATACACACACACACACATGCACACATGCAGCTGTGTTTGCTTGGACCGCGAGATGCAGCTTAAACAATGATGAGAAGGAGGATGATGGAAGATATCTGACATCATTCAGATATAAGTCAAAGTGCACTTTGAACAAACAATGCAACGGTACACATTCTGGACTCCCGAAAGCTCTTCTCTTCGCTTACCTTTTCTTGGCTTTGCCCACGTTGTAAAGCTCGACGTGTTTGAATGCAGCATACGCGGCCATTGCTGATTAAATGTGGTAGGGTGTGGTGGTAGGTGGGTGAACAGAGAGAGACTTCAAAAGTTTCCTTTTTCTTTTTTCAGGAGAAGAGCCTGCGCTTGCAACTGCTCTATTTTTGTGCACCACAAAATATCTAAACGAACAAAGGCAAAGGACGGGCGGTTAGAGGGAAGCTGGGCGAGGGGGAAAATGTTGCAGCGATGACTCATGGACTCATCTACTCATGGGGATGCTGCCAGTGCCTGTGCCTGTGCCAGTGCCAGTGGCAGTGCGTAAAATCAATAAAATCGCGTATCACGTACACACAAGGACTGAGGGAATGTGCAAGGGAGTCTGTGCACAGACGCAGCAGCACCCAAAAGAGCGTGGGGCAGGACCGGGGAACTCAACGAGAAAGAGAGCGGAAGACGAAACGGAAGTTAGATAAGATGATTCAGCAGCAGGACACAGCAGCATCAGCAGCCGCAGAATGTTGCAACATTTTCCCCTCCCTCAAACCCCGCTGCAGGGGGCACTATTTTCTTCACTAACAAAGTAAGGCTCCAACTTTGGAAACACACAACGCGCGACACGGGAACAACAAATTTTCGGTTCAAAGGATATGCGGAACTGGAAATGTGTTCGGTTTTCGGGGTTTGTCGTTGGATCGTGCTGTTCGGTCTCAGATTCACGGATTCTCGATTTCTGCTGCTGATGTGAACGGTTCGGTCTTAGTTTGCGATTTAAAGTGCATTCGGAAAAGTGAAAAGCATTTTATACCACAGCAGCAGAGGCCGGAAGCAGCGGCAGCGAGAAGTTTTATCGATCCAAAAACAACGACCAACCAACACTCGCTCCCAGAGAGCGCACAAACAATGGACAGTGAGAGAGAGAGAGAGAGAGAGAGAGAGAGGCAGCGCCAGCTCCCAGCGCAGAGTATATCAAGGTGAAGATGAGGCATGCCGATACGAACTGTGGCCAGTGTTTGCGCTCTCCAGAGCGGCCTCTGGAAATACCTCACCCTGAATTAGCACGCCCTGCGCCAGCCCCAAGCATGTGGCTCATCAAAACAAAAACAAACTACAGCTGATTGGAGTTGGCTCTCTCTCTCTCTGTATGTCTCTCTATCGCTCTTTCAGGTGTTCTCTGTTGCGCACTGCACACGGCTCTCTTCACCACAGACGACACACCTCACTTCCCCACACTGCTGTTGTAGGTCACAGAAGAAGAACTCAAGCTTAAACTCCAAATAAAATGTGGCCCCAAACCGCCGTCGCTCTTGAACACTTGCGGGATTAACATTTCGCCTGGTTTTACGAGTATGTAGTATGTGAATACATACATACATATGTATGTATGTATGTATGTATGTATAAGAAAATATGCGCAGATATGCTTCAGTTCAGCTCTTCCACTGGCAAAATATGCGGAGAGAAAAACCCAAGCAGCAGCCAGCAAAAGAAACAGTTCAGGTCTAGTGAACTTTCAGGGTTCCCCTATGCAATTGTTTTCCTCCTCTTCCTCTCCTTTACTGCATTTGGCAGTAAGAGCGGTACTCAAGATGCTGCTTTTTGTCGACCATAAATCACTTTCATCATCACCGAGGATCGTGGGGGCAGGGGCCGGCAAACTCTAATTTCAAGTGTCTTGCCCCTAATGAGGCCGTTGCAAGCAGCAGAATCCAAATGCAAAATGTATTTGCATACACTTCGTTTTCCCCGTTTCTTGGAACACAACATTTGGCACAGATCTCTTCCACACAGCCAGCAGAACAGGAAGCCAGAAAGCAGCGACCGACGATCGACGACCGACAACCGCCGACCGCCGACTGGCGGGGTAATGGAGGTTATTTTTAGCTTTTTGGTAGGGAAAACCAGGGGAATAGTTGACTGGCCGTCGACTCCAACCCAGTGACTGCACCGACTGCAACCTGACACCAGCCACCAGCCACCAGCCATGCCACTTGCTCCTCCATCCCACACTCCCCACCACTGTCTGTCCCCAGTGTCCTCTCTTCTGTCAGCACAAGCACCAGTAAAAGCCTAGGCGTAATGCACTTGCAACGTGGCAAAGACAATCCCACTCCATGCGGCTAAAAATAGGCGGGAAGACCTAGTGACTACTCCCACTCTCCCTGGGCTTCCACCACATCCTGGGCCGACTAGAAAAGTGTGTAGTCCAGAGATGCTGAGAGCGTCGCTTCTTTTTTGAGTTCGAGTGTAAAGTGCAATGGAACACACATACATTCCTCTCCTTTTGGCACACACTCTACACTCTCCTCTCTGCCTTTCGAGTGTATTGGCGTGTGTGGTGTGTGTCTAATCTCATCGACAGCGTCTGCTGCTGCTGCTGCTGCTGCTCCTTCCCTTCTTCTGGCTTGTGGCATGTGGCCGTTGACTAGTTAAAACATCATGCAACACAGCATTGGAGTGGGCCTACATGAAGGAGGGCTACCGTACGTGGGCAGCGGCATCTGACAATTGAAGTGAACGAGGCAGCCCATAAGGCAAACCTTATAATGTGATTGTAAACCAAGCGCATTGACACTTTGGCTCTTCGAGCCAATACTTTGTGGAGAGCCATGAAAAAAAGCCCCAAGCGATGCACCGTGTAACAGCAAATACTGCGAATATTTAAGTCAATAAATAATTTCACTGCATAAAGTGAAATTTCCGGGGCTGCCTGCTGCCCTGCGCCACAGCCCCAGCCCCAGCCCTCTGCTGCATAATTACCAACCCAACTAACGGCAGTTCCAATGGCAATGGTCTCGGTCTCCCTTCCGTACGTGCTTAACATATGAAAAAGCATTTGTGACATTCGGAAATGCATTTTCCATTGCCATATTTATTAGCAACTTTGGTTAATTATAATTATGGCCAGGCATTAAACTCACTTTTATTAAGCGTACCCACTGCTGATGGCTAACATCTGTGACTGTATTTGAGCTGAGAGCAAAGAGAACGAAAGATAACGACAAGACAGACGAGTGAGTGGGCAATGCAGTTGAAGGAAGAGAATGAGAGAGAAAGCAGAAGCAAGCCACAGTTCGATCGTTTCTCTTCGAGAGAGGAGGCATTGGCATTACAAGATGTATTTACTGCCCGCTTTTGGAAGGACCAATAACTTATTCACCACGATCATTCCGGTGGTGAAGACGTCACCTTGTTGGGATCATGGTAGAATTACTAATAGGTAACGTCGTCAGCTGAGTGGAGGACCACAAGCTTATTCACCACGCTCAGAGAGGCAAGCGCTAGAGAGAGATAGCAAACGTTTTACGTTCTGCATATGGTCCTCGACTGAGAAGGCACTGTGGTGAATCCGTTACCTATTACTAATTCTACCATGGTGAAGACGTCACCTTGTTGGGATCTGTTGTATCTGTTGGATGCTCTCTCAACAGTATATGTATGTCCCACATTTTTGCTATTTAACGGTCTACGAATTAACTTGGGGCTCGTTTTTTTACGCTTACGCTGGCCAAAAATTATAGAGTGCGAGTGCGGAGTGCTCCCCATATGAATATTCACTTTTTCAGTTTTCTCTGAGGCATGGAAGGCAGGCAGGCAGGCAGGCAGGCCATTGACTGACCAGCAGAAAAGCGGTCTTTAAAGCGGAGATTAAATGGAGTAATTAGGAAAACGTGCAGTGCAAACGGACAAAGAAGGAAAGTGGGGGAAAGAGGAGCAGCAGCAGAAGCACAAACCAAACCATCAAAACCATCAAAATGCTACTTTCGGTCAGAAAGGTGAGCGGTGTGCCCCATGCCACATTTAGTTTTGGCCAACAACTTACTTTGGCTTTCCTTTCCGCTGCTACGATGCTGCTGCTGCTGGGAAATTAATCTTTTTCGTTTTTATACCCGGTACTCGAAGAGTAAATAGGGTATATTGTATTTGTGCGGATAACGGTTGTATGTAACGCACAGAAGGAAACGTTTCCGACCCCATAAAGTATATATATTCTTGATCAGCATCAATGGCCGAGTCGATTGAGCCATGTCTGTCTGTCTGTCTGTCCGTCCGTCCGTCCGTCCGTCCTTATGAGCGCCTGGATCTCAGAGACCATAAGAGCTAGAGCCACCAAATTTTGCATCCAGACTTCTGTATGCTCACACTGTTACAAGTGTATTTCAAAAATGAGCCACGCCCCCTTCCGCCTCCGCAAAAGGGCGAAACCCTCCCAAATCTACAATTTTGAAGATAGCAGAAAACTAAAAACGCCATTCCTTAGGGAATGACCATATCTATCAGATCACCAAATTGGGATCCGATTGGATCATTATTATAGCAACAATGAAGAAATTAATTTGCAGTAGCAAAACCAACCCCGTCCCGCAGCATTCACACTCTGCTTCGCGCTGTTTATGGCCTGGCCCCTCACACGTCACTGCCTCTGCCGCTGCTTCTGCCGTTGCCTCTGCCGCGACTCTGTAGTGTGTGTTTCTAGGGGAGGGTGGCGAGCTAAAGGAGCGTGTTGGCGTGAGCAGTGTTGTTGATGTAGATGACAGATGATGAAAAAATGTACAATTTGACAAATAACCGCTAAAGTGCAGATGTAGTACTGAGTGCCGGGTATAAAAGTTGTGACGCGTACGAAGACGCGTCTCACACGTCCCTTCTCGTTTGTTTTCCAGACAGAGTTTATCATATGATTAAGGCATTAGCCTCGGCCCAGGGGCCACGAAACTAAATCAACAGAAATCTGAGACAGCAAAATGTTCAAGGGAAATGCATCATGAAAAACAGTTTAATCAATCTCCATCTTTCTCTCAGAGAGAGAGAGAGAGAGAGAGAGAGAGACAGAGACGCAGCGAGTGAGAGCTTCTGCTGCTCTCTTTTCTCTTGAGAGTAGAACATCGAATGTAATGATCAACACTTTCCCTTTCCCTCCGGCTCTCTCTCTCTCTCTTCTCTTTCTCCCTCTCTTCTTCACACGCACCCGTATACACACGTATGTAATCACATGTTTAAAAGCTTTTAATGCCGTTGTAAGCCGCCTGAAGCCTGAAGCGGCCCTAAATCTGGGCCCCACAGTCCAACCAAGCTTCAATGTCTTTCAATGCCTTAAATTGTCTTTTGAAGATTCGCCCCACAATGGCGCGACGAGCAACTTCCTCAAATGCATTGTCTGGTCTGCTGTTTGGGGCATACAACTCTAACATGTGTGTGTGTGTGTGTGTCTGTGCAACATGAAGGGGCACAGGTAAGTGCGAGGGGCATGGGTGGCGGTACGGTAAGGTAACAATTACCAGAGACCCATACACAATGCTCTCTCTCTCTCTCTTCTATCACTTTTCCATCTCTTTCTCTGAGCAAAGCTGGCGTTAAATTAATGCTTTAATTTCTTTTGGCTTTTAACTTTTCAACTTCTTTGTAGCAGTGCACACCTCCCCCCTTCCACCTTCTTTCCCACCTTTTTCTTTCGGGTTCGTGTCGAACAACAATTGGATGGAAAAGTTTTCATTAAAATAGAAGGCGATCCAATGCGATTACCTTCCAGCTCCACCAACTCCGTCCCCGTCCCCGTCCGCCGATTCTGTTGTCTGTCAGTCCATCGTTCATATTCCTAAAATGCGTGAGGTCCACTTTTGTTTACACAAAAAACTATCTTGAAGCAAAGGAAATGTTGCAAAATATTTGCTCTACAATATGGAACACATCTCTGGGGAGACACAAAGCCAAAGATAAAGATATATGCCCATACACATATACACATGCAAGACACTACATTCTCCCATGCTGGGTGTCTGCCTGGCCAATAAAATGTCTGGCACTTGATCTCTGCCCAGCAGCACCCATAAGGAAGCTAAAGAGTTGCATCTTTAATGGTTTCGAGAGATGGGCAAATGGGCAGCAGCAGACGACCACTTGACCAGAGAATGGCTCTGGCCTCCGCCCACCATTCAAAGAACCCCACTCCAACTCCGACCCCTGCCCTGTAATTCTTTTATAGTTTTTGAAATTTCTTCAGAAAGAATCCCTATCGATTTCCCAGCCAGAACTTTGATTGTTATCGTGTAATCGGTCGAAACAAAACTTTCTCTTCGCCCTTTCTGCGGCCACACCCTCTTGGCAGTTCCACTGCAGTGCTGCAATTTCCTTGACATTTTTCAGCGCAAACACACAAAAAATCCAAGCACAAGGCAAAGAAAAAGTGCACGAACTTTTCCAAATTACGTGGCTGGGGCTGGATATAAAGAGAGAGGGAGAAAAGAGGTCGCCAGAGACAGTAGAGAACTAGAACCCAAGGCAAGGTCTCTGCAACAGTTTTCAAACAGTTTCAATTAGATGGAATCAACTTTAAATCAACAAATTAAAACGAAATTAAAACAATTGTGCGCCTCCAATGTGGGGGGCATTGGGGATGATGAATTTGATGACTTTGCGGGGCAACATCTCTATAAATGTCTCTAATAAATTCCAGGGGTTCAGTTCACGTGGGCTGCACCCGAACATATGTCGCGGCCACAAAACAATTCCATCAGAGTGTGCGCCAAATTGGGATTCCAGCTAGATTCCCATCGTGTAATTACAGGCAGTTATGATTGGGAGCAATAGGAGGAATCTTGTATCCCAGAGCTACGACTCGATGCGAATGCATATTGAAATATTAACAATGGCAAGAGAGCAGGACGGACGGGCGGCTGATCGCATGTCTGTGGTGCATTCAATGTGGAGTGGTAACTCCTTCTCGCCGCCTCCTCTTGGATCCGACGATAATGGTCAAGTGCAGTGCGTGATTCAGAGCACGGACACCGAACTCTGGCTGGCTGTTTGCTTAGCCATTAGCCCAAAGTCGAGAGTTAAAACTGGGAATCAATTTGGGCTTTGATCGCTTTCGGTTTCGGCTTTGTCTATGCCTTGATATTTGACTTTGATTTTGGTTTTGTGTTTCAACTACAGTTTTTACTACTCTCTCCCCTTCAGCCGATCTATGAAGAGAAAAGTTTGCACATAAACCCATTGAGCGCAACGAGAGGCAAAGAGGCAAGAGGCAAGAGACATGCGGCATGAGGCGAATCTGAATTATTATTTGCTTATCGAGTGAAAGGCAGGCAGAGCTTGAAGCCGAAGCTGAAGCTTGATTTGTTACACTCTCTGGTTAATTAAAAACCAAAGTAAGAACCGATACTTCCACTAGGGGAATTACCTTTTGAACTCCATCTTTCAAAAAGTGAGGTAAGGAGCCGTTCTGAACCATTTGCTTGATTGATTGCTGTAGATTGTGGTACAAGCGGGGATTGTGTGGTGTTCTTCTGGAAAATGCAGTAAAATTTCCGACCAGAGCGTTAACACAGTTTAAGAAGTCGTAAAAACGGGGCGTCAGCACTTTTCACATCTGTGGGTACTCCGTACGTGCAGACAGGGGGAAGGAGAAGGAGAAGGCAAAGGCGATGCCAAGATATGCAGCTGTCGCTGAAGCTTAGTCCAAGATCCAAGAGCAGCCAAGAGCTAAGCCAAATGCAAGTCGAATGGTGGAGAGAGAGATTAGGCTCTGCTCTAAGCTGGAAAACAGATCTTAGATAATCCCAGCGGAGCGTATGAATGAGTTGTGGCTGTTGGGGCTGTCGCTGTTGGGACTGTGACTGTGTGTGCATCCATTGCCCATTTCCCAGCTAATTGAAATTCTTGGAAACCAAATCAAATGTTATATAAAATGCTTCACGCTGCCCCTCTCCGCCACCAACTGGTTCTACTACGCATCTTTCTGCCAAGATCATGGATGATGATGTGTGGCATTCAGCGTCGTCGTCTCCTTCTCTAAATCACAATATTCAGCCTGATCTTCATCTTGCGGCATGCCAACGGAGCATTAACGCTAGATGATATATACAGAGGGGGTTTCAAGCTTAAGGGGAACCTCTTTCTCTCTCACTCTATTCTCTCGACCAAAGTTTGCTCCACTTTAGCTGGAGCTGGGAGTCTGGGAGCTGCAAGAGGAGCTGAAGTCTCAAATGCATTCCATTCATTATGATTACTATTAAATTAGGAATTCCCGTTCTTTTCTTTTCTTTCACTCTACTGCCACTTCGTCCTATTCCCCTTCTTTGTCGTCTTTTTCTTTAGATGCGAATCATTTTCGTTGCGGAAAGAAAAGTTCGCTCAATGGCTGAGCTGCTGAAAGGCAGAGCAAACGATGGTAATTATTTACGCCGATTTTAGTGTGCAGATAATGCCAGAGACACAGAGGCACAGCCGCAGTGCAACAGAGGCATGAACTGTGAGGCGCAACATGCCACTTCTCTTGCATGCTCCCCAACCAAGATAAATGGGGAATGAAGATGCGGATGAAGAGCGGTGGTTAATGTTAGATCATAACATAATGAATATACAATATTTAAGTCTTGAGGTTGAGGTGATTAGAGCTTTCATCTATCAGCTACCCGATGAGATATTACCCATTTTTACCACAAAATGTTGTTTGGGGAAATTAACCATTAAATCAAAATGTTCAAACGGAGTCCCATTTCGAAGTGGGACACCAGCAGCAGACATTACATTCCATATTCGCTAAACGGCCATGCAAAATGCAAATGCAATTCCCTGGGCAGTCAATCATTTCCACACCCATCAATCAATCACATTCACCCCACCTGGCGCTGCTTATCGATGGATCAATCTTTTTTTGGCCACGATAGTCCCCAATTGCAATTAATGGACAGTGACAGCCAGCCAACAATTCATCAAAAAATGCTAGAAAGATGCCAAACATTGGATTCGATGATGAATCTTTGAGAAGAGAATTCACTCGAAGATGCCATTACGCGGAAACAAAGCGCCACCTATCGTAGTTGCTGTAAACCACAGCAAGCAAACAGTGTTGCCAGACACGCGAGCAACAACTGATGTTTCCTACATAGACACAGCAGATGTCGCTAGTGTGCATTTCAAATAGTTCGCTTATATTGACATAGATGGCGCCATGGTGCTCTGGCAATCTGTACAAACATTTTGTTCTTATTTATTTAGGGCGGCGCATCTGAAATCAGAATTTTTCTTATCTTTATTGCCAGCCGCCTGTCTATCGACGGTTCACTGTGTTTGCATCCGCATTTGAGGAGTGTGTTTGCTGGTAGGCCATTCCCTTGGCGAGACGGAGAACGGACGATAATAATAATCAAACAGAACGGAGAATCCACATAGAGAGAGAGCAGCGTTGAGTCTTCCACCAGCGACCCTTCCACCATTCATACGAGTAGGAAAGGGGAATCTGTTCCAAACAAAGGCTTGAGAATTTTCGGCTTGGGGGTTCGATAATGATATCTATTTCCATTCGAAAACTCCGCTGCTGCCTGGAAATCACATAAATGCCCGCATTGCTGGCTGATTGTTATACTCCAATTCAATTTCCACCAATTCTCGGATGGAAAATTGTTACAGGAATTAATTTCCGTTAAAGAGATGGGTAGATGGTACGGTAGGGGCAGCCGGTTTCTCGCAGAATCAACAACAGAGAGTTTGGCGGAACGGAAGAAGTCGTCGATGGGTTGGGGGGGATCGAAGAGGTTTCTCTTGTAACCTGTTTCTGGACACAAGTCTGATTCAGCTGCAGCAGAAGCAGCAGCAGAAGCTTCCAATGGCTGTCGAGACGTCGACGGTCGACCCAGTCGCCTTTTCTTTAGCCCCCTGGGCGGATCCCTTTCCTGGGATTGAGAGGAAGAACCTGTTGATGGCAAACCGCATCATGAACATGACGAGGCGCAAAGGTGAACATGAGGATGAGCTGTCAGAGGCTATCGCTATCTATTGGTTTCCATGCGAGAATAATCTGCAGTTCGTCTCTTCTCTCCCTTCAGCTTTTCAGTGTCAAGAGTGAACGAACTTTTGGGGCAAGTCGCAAAAACTTCTCTTGTCATCATCGTCATCACGCAGTAGTCAATGGACTTGGCTTAAACTGGGTCCAGCTGCTGGACAACCACATCGAAGCAGCTGTGCCAGAGACTATCTGATATCTCAGAAGATAAATAAATGTCTGCCCATATTTGTGCACTGATAACACATCTTCGATATAGAGCATCTTTGTGGACCAACAGTGGGATAGAGTCTGAACCCCTTACGCGGTATTCACTGTTCCCAGAAAGCGTCTTTAGGGTTCCGCTTTGATGTTTACTTTTGAATATTTGCTGGCTCTAGACACCGATATGCAAAATACGAACAGATACGAGGCAAATACATAGATAAATGCATGAAATATGACATCCAATTCTAAGAATTCTACCTACTTATATTTAACACATTCAAATGGGAATTTCTGGGCTCGGGCAACCTTATCCCAGAAGGGGCTCAGTACTGGCAGTGTTATTTACATTAAAAATTATCTTTTAAAGCAAAATGATTTCGGATTCTACAATTTGCATCGAGAGTAACCCGTAACCCAGATAGTGGCCATTGACTCCCCGATGGATCGCATTTCCAGTTTCCAGTTTGAGTTCATTTCTTTTCTTTTCGCTATGCAATTCGGTAAAGATGTTTTGGGTGGGGGGAATGCTCCACTAATTAAAGCGTAAATTAATTCAGCTCCAGTCAGACGTATCTCTGATCTCTGGGTGTGGTGCTTCCAGAGCTTCTTTGTCTGTCTGGAGCTATCTGGGTTATACATAAATGATATTCGAGTGACCAGTCGTAAAATAACTCCCAACAAAAGCAGCTAAATTATTCATACATTTAATTATAACGAACAGAAGAGGGTAAATGATAGCCTTCAGCTTTGATTCTCCACACACAGATGATCATCTGGCTGCTGCATCCCCAGGACAAGTGCATGCCGCAGAGAGTTCCAGAGTCTGACGCCACCCCACGACGACTACATGACAAATCCTAAATTGATTTAATTCCTCAAAAATAATGCTAGCGGGGGAATTGAAATGCATGCCCAAAATCCACCCTCAGAGGGAGGTTCTTCTGCTGGTGGTGGTTGTTGCAGCCGACAGAGAAACTGAAACCCCCAGAAGGGCTTTCACTTTCAAAAAAAATAAAAACAAATTCCGCTCCAGGCAGTGCACTTTCAAGTGCAGCAGCAGCAGCAGCAGCAGCAACCCTTGTAATCCAGACCAGACTCTGTCCTTGGAAATTAACTACCCATGGGGGACCACCACCACCACCACCACCATCAAAATGTGGGTGTTCGTCTGGGGGGGGATGAGGCCTGATTTCAAGGTCCAAAAGTCAGCCTACCGTCTGGGATTAGGTGATGGGAGTGAGAGGAAACTTCGCCTGCGGCTAAATTGCAATTCAGGTAGCGCGCTAATCGTACTCCTAACTACAGGATGAAGCGACAGAGGCGACACTCATCAGTGATTCACGGCACTGAGGCGAGTCGAGTCGAGTCGAGTGCATTGTCATGTGCTGGAGACAGACAGAACACAAAGGAACAGAGCGTGGAGACACGCCCTGTTCAGTCAGTCCCTGCGATTCCCACAAAGAAATCAGCAAAAGAGAGGCACAGAGAACGTGTCAAGCCTGTAAGATGATTATGGATATGGATAATGGATAATGGAGGATGCCTTCGCTCCAAGCCCCTGACTGTGAGTCTTCTCTGCTGTGCTGTGCGGTGCGGTGCTGTGCCTCAGCTCATGCTCTCACAATCAATGCAAATATGTGTACATATAAAATATGGCTGCATCAGTGGGAGCAATCCATTTAACCCGGCTCTGATGGAGATGGAGAGCCAGCTGCTCGCTGCTGGCTGCTGGCAAAATATTACTTGTGCGCAATTCACGAACAAAGAATGAGAGGAGAGAAAACTCAGTTTTTCATTTGCGTCTGAGTCAGCAATTTACTCCCAGAGTTCAGGGATCTCTAGCTCTCTCTCTCTGGAGAAGCTGGAGCCAAGGCATCGTCTCGGCCATAAATCCAACGCAACAGCTTCAGAATGTGAAAAGAGAGAGAGACGCAGAGGGAGACACTGAGGGTGGGCGTGTGGCAATAGACCAGCCATAATGGTAATCGCCCATGCAGCAGCAGCAGCAGCAACAGCAGATCAGATCCATGGAGCCAGAGCTATAGCCAGAGACAGAGCCAGAGCCAGAGGCACATATCCGATCGAGTGGGGGGACGGGACTGTGCAAAGACTATTCTACAAATGGGAAAACTGACGGGTAGATAAATGCGAGTAAGCAACAAAAAAGTGTATGCATATCGCGAAACGAGTAATCAAAACAGGCAGCCTTATAAGGCGTCAAATGGCCCGAGCCGGGGCCGCGAAAAAATTACTTAACAATTACCGAAAGTGAGTATCGCAGTGGCTGCGTATGTACATAGCTGTTGGTTGCGTGTCCAATTATAGTGAAAATATTGCCAAAATTGTCACTCAATGGGGCATTTGATTTGGGGCTTACTCCCTCTCTCCATGAACAGTTGCAGACCCAAAGACAAAGCCAAAGATACAAAGATACTGGCTGCTCAGCGAAGCGTTTTGCATTCGCCCGCAGACAGCCTTGAGGTTTGCTTATACGGCCACAGACAACCCATGAAGGCATTGGATTGGGAGTACTCCCAAATAGGTATTCGAGTAATGACACGTAAACCGGAAACATACCTACAATGAGATGGGAAAGAGTAGAGAGAGAGAGAGGGTAACTTTAGTTGAATGAATAAACATTAAGATACACAAAGCAATTATCTAATAAAGTTACATTTCTCCTTTGACTTTCGACTCATTCCAAATCCCGATTAAGGCCCAAATGCACTCTATTAATCATTAGTCAATCGGTCGGTCGGTCGTATGACTCACTGGAGGTGGAAGCCCAAGATACATATACATACATATACATGTGTAGATCCATGCATCTATGCTGTCAGTATACGTGACTCTTTAGGGCTTCCCTAATTTGGGCACAAAAGAGAATTAACCAGGAAGACACAGGGAGGGAGGACAGGGACAAGGCCCACCCTTGCATCCAGGCGACATGGAATGCATTTGACCTGACATCTGGAGGAGGAGGAGGCGGAGTAGAGCGACACATATGACAGATAGTGTTTCCAACTATGGCCTCTGTGTCGGTGTGCCGGTGTGTCGCCGGTCGGTCGGAGGGTTGCTTATCGTGTGGGCTGCATGCGTCAGCCCGAACAACTCCTCCGCCTCCTCATCATTCTCCTGTTCTGTCCTGTTCTGGCCCTTCGTTGCTCTATCGGAAAGAGTAGAGCTGCAGCAGCAGCGGATTAATATGGGCTCGTCTGTCTGCATTTTGGGTGCGGCCTGCGGCCTGCTGCCTACTGACTGCCGCCTGCATTCGCGGCTTTCTCCAGAGGTTCTACCATCCATCGTACCATTCATTGGCGGCGAATTAGATCCATCCATTGACTCATACTAAAAGGCTAGGCCCAGACCAGACCAGACCCATAGCCATAGCCATGGCCACCTCACAACACCACATAGCAAGCGATTCAGGCCAGGCTAAGGCAATCAAAATCGACATTTAGTTTTATGGCCAACAACAGAAACAGAAAAACCCGAACGAACATGCAATGTGTCCAGAGTTCAATGCACTTGCCTCAGCGTCAGCCTCAAACTCCGGTGCACTCAGATCGCGTGACTTGTTAAATATAGCATATAGAAACAGAAACAACACCTAGAGAGTGCGCCAGCAACAGAAGAGTGCGGCACGTGACGACATTATGGCTAAAAGTATCCCCATCGCCCCGAACATGGATATATGCACGGTAATTATACGATTTGGGGTCGTCGCTGCAGTCCGGGAGAGAGAGTGCGCCAGTGGACACATAATCGCAGCCCGACACTGTGCAAGAAACCCCCCACCCAGCACGTAGGACCTGCAATTACTCATCAGCCATGGCCATTCCATCGAAAAAGCAGCAAAAATAATGCTGATAATGATGATGATGATGATGGTAATGGTAATAATCAAGTGCGAATTCAAACAGCTGCAGAAGAATAGTTCCAGCATGAGTCAGGAGTGTGCTGCTGGTGCCACTTATAGACCTCTCTTATATGAAGTGCTTCCGAAAAACAAAGGCTGCGCGCCATTCAGATCACACATAATTACAGTGGAGGCTCTACTGGAGCAGACACCGAAGAATGTTCCAGTGTACAGATTCATTGGGGTGGGGAATTCAATGAAGGAAGATGATGCCCAGAAAGATCGATATTCAGCCTGTTTGGAGGACAGCGACTAGTTCTAGTACTTTCTGGTACTCCCGAGTGCTGTCCGATCAAGAGAGCCTACACTGTGTTATTAAACCTATCAAACGGTACAAGAACACATAGTGAGACAGTAGGGGAGGGTTCAAGATGTCCACTGAATCGGTGACATAGAGCAAGGGGAAGGGCAGGGAAGGGTAACTGGAAACTGGCACACTTGCTGGCCTTGCCGCGACAATCACATGTGTGTGCGTGTGGGGTGTGCACTTAACTAGAACCACCACTGTACTACTGCCGCTCAAAATGGTAAAATGTTGAATTCCGGCTGCAGCTGGATCCCATTCCATAGTGCATTTGCGTATATCAAATATTGGTTGTTAAGGGCGTTTCCAGGGGGAGAGGGCCGCAGGAAACGCGTCCACAACAATAACTTTATAGCCTGACTCCATTTAACAGCCCCAAATGCGGAAAAAATAAAGGAAACATCAATATAGCGGTAAACGAACACCACAGAAATATGACTCGAAAGCATAGCAGAGGTTATTATTCGGAACGGAAATGCCGGAATAAGAATAAGAGTTAATGGGGAAGCCGCAACGCCAAAAGAAACCGAAAGAGTGCAAAAAATAAAGGCGATAAGCGTTTTATTGCAAATTTGCCAAAGAACCACCAATACCATTGCCACCACACAATTGTTTGAATGTGTGCGCCCGACGCCTACATTACCACACATACACTCGCCATTTAGCCCACACAGATCACAAACTACACGCACACTCCCGCATCGTTTAAAAATGCCGGCAAATTGTGTCCCTTGGAAACTTACTTGCTGCTGGACTTGCTGTCGCTGATATCGTAATTGGAGATCATCTTGCTGCTTTCGATCTGTCGACTTTAGATTTACTGCTCAAAATATTTTCACGTCACGAACGAACACGATTCAATCTAAACAACACAAGTAAATGCAACGGGAAATGTGAAATGTGAATAATGCGCGAAAAGAAAATGTTACAGACAGCAGTGTGACCGCGAAATTATCGATTAATTATACCGACAGGGCCTCACAAATATACCAAAATATACCATTGCAATTTTAAAATATACCGAAAGGTTCCGATGTGTGTCCATGATCGGAAATCATTTTCGCCGATTTTGATGTTCTATTAAATATTAATTCTTGGTTCGGATTCTCGACGATAAGCATATAATTTTAGCCGATTAATGAATACATTTTCTACAATCTGGTTTATTATAAGAACACTTTTTTATTACACCTTTTTTAAATAAAGAAGGAACAAAAAATTGCCATTTGTTCTACGTAGTTACTACACAGTAATTACATACTTGCTACATATTAAAGACTAATTTGAGAAAATGGACGTTATCTATACACTATGTTCATTAATTAATTAAAAATTATGTTTCAAAGGTTTTTAGAAACGCAGAAACGTGCTGCCCCTGCCATAAACCAAAATTCGCAGAAATTCTCTGAGACAAATTGGAGCCAGATGACCTAAATTCTTCACTCCCGTTTTCTCTTCGGTTTCTACATGGCTCGAATACGAGCACAAAAATACCACAGAAACCCACCAAAAACAAAATATGTATGTATGTACGTTCAAATGTATTTTACATAGTAAATAACATTTTCTACGTATCAACAAAATATTTATGTAATTAGAAACAGAGACACCTAATGAGGAAATGTGTACGTTTCAAATCTTGTTCCATCATTATATTTCTAGTGTTCGTTCGGCAAACAACTCTAGTTTGAGTTTAAAATTTTTAGTAATATTTGTACCTGGTCAATGCGGACTCACCGTCTGCGACCAACCAATTTCGCTGTAGCGATTAAATTAAAAAAAAAAAAATCTTGTTCCATCTCATATGTACATGGACCCTATCCCTTTAGGATATGTTCAAATTCTGTTTAACTGGCTGCTTTGAAGCCTAATTAATAATGCCTATTGCCTCTGGTTGACAAATTTCTCACATTCTCTTATTTATGTATGTAACTGAATATACATATATCTCGATCCCGATACATATTCTCGATAATGAAAGGATACCATTAACTGCGAAACTCGCTGAGATTTTATTTGACAAATATACAAATATTTCATCAATCCCCGTTTACCAAGCAGAACTTGAAGGATATTTGTAAGTTTCGTACTGCCTAAAATTTCCTAACAAGCTTTGAAATCCATGGTACTAAAATTTCCCGCTGGGAAATTGTTAAGAAAATTGGTGGCACCTGTGGAAAAAAAGCAATTGCGCTCTCCCTCCTCATTTTAGCATATCAAGTAGGATCACAAAAATATCAAAGAAATATAGCGCAATATACCTTCTCATTCATATCTCCCGCATCGCATTCGAGTTGAGCGGGATATACACATATTCATGAATATATAAATGTAGACTACAAAATATTCTTCTACATTTTCTTTCTACATTCTACAATGAAATCCTCTCCTGTGTCTAAACGGTCAGGGAAATCCTCTCCGGGGTCTAAGCAGTCAGGGAAATCCTCTCCTGTGTCTAAACGGTCAGGGAAATCCTCTCCGGGGTCTAAGCGGTCAGGGAAATCAAGATCCTCTCTTTCTCTCCTCATTTTTGCGTCTCAATTTGCGCACAGAAATCCCACAGAAATATACCCAAAATAATATACGTTCACACTTACATATACAAGCACTATTCCTCGACTTGGATGTTCTATTTGATATTACTAGCTATTTAGGAGTCTCAGCGCTAAAACTATTATTTTATCCGATGTATCAATCAATTCTCCACAAGATTGTCTGGTTTTCACGACTTCCTTTTCTTGGAATGTTTCCAAAGTCTATAACTGAAAAGGTCAACCAACATAAATAGCCTAAGACGTTACGTAGTGGGAACGGATGTGTAAAGTTTACATCTAAATTTACATGTAAGTGTACATTAAGCCTCGAAAAACACGTTTGCTAGGTTTGAAATCCATGGTTCTAAATCTTTCCGATGGGAAATTGTTAAGAGCGGGATGTACATATATTCATGAATATACATATAAATGTAGATTACAAAATAGTCTTCTACATTTTACACAGTGCTGCAAAGCACGAAATAATGAATATTGATACTATCGTATCGTACAAATCAGTGCTGGCCAACGGCCAACATATGCATATATATGTACCTACGCACACATACACACGCACACAAGTACAGTCGCAAGTGGACTCGAAACGCCATACAAAAATTATCTTGAAGAATAAAAACTAGCGAAAAAGTAACACAACCAACCTTTTGCAGTCCCTTTGGCGCACCGATTCCGCAGATTCCAGCCACTGGTCACTCGATGTAGCAGCGACAGCAGCCGAACTGACGCGCTTAGAACCTTAACATGATAAATCCAATTGCATCCGAGTCGGAGGCCATCAACTCGGCCACCTATGTGGACAACTACATTGATTCCGTGGAGAACTTGCCGGACGACGTGCAGCGGCAACTCTCCCGCATCCGGGACATCGACGTCCAGTATCGAGGTGGGCATTTCGAGCAAAATCTTTCCCTACATCAGCACGAATTGATTTGATCTGTTGGCACCATTTGCAGGCTTGATTCGCGACGTGGACCACTACTATGACCTGTATCTGACGCTGCAGAACTCGAGCGACTCCAGCCGGCGGTCGCGCAGCATGAACCTAATGCACCAGTGCCTTATTCAGGCCCAGGAGCTGGGGGACGAAAAGATGCAGATTGTCGGCCACATGCAGGAGATTATCGACGGCAAGCTGCGGCAGCTGGACACAAACCAGCAGAACCTCGACCTGAAGGAGGAGCGCGACCGCTACACGCTGATGGACGACTGTCCGGCATCGAAGTTGCAGAGGTTACAGAGCCCGATGCGGGACCAGGCGAACACGGTGGGCGGCGGCGCCGGCAGCAGCAGCGGTCTGAATGGCAATGGCCTGGGAGGAAGTGTGGGCGGCTTCACAGTGAAGGACCAGTACGGCCTGCCCGTGTATGTCGGCGTCGTGGGAGTGACCAACCCGGGCACCATCATCTCTGGCAATGGCGGAGGCTCCACACCGAACTCGGAGCGCTCCAGCCACGGCGTCAGCAATGGTGGCAACGGCTCGAATGGTAATTTGAGCGCCAGCGGAGGCGGTGACTTGCAGAGAGGTGGTAGCAAACGCTCCCGGCGCCGCAACGAGAGCCTGGTCAACGGCAGCTCCCTGGAGATGGGTGGCAACGAGTCGAACTCGGCCAACGAGGCTGGTGGCAGTGGCAGCGGCAATGGGGAGCGCAAGGGCTCCTTGGGCAGTGCTGGGGCCGGTCAGCGCAAGGGAAACATGCAGGGAGCTTCGGGCGGCAGCCTGGCCAGCGGATCCGCTGGCACGAGCAGCGGTGGCGGCGGAGGAGGAGGAGGGGGGTGGAACCAGTGGCGCTGGTGGAGGAGGAGGCGGCAACAATTCGGGCAAGAAGAAGAAACGCAAGGTACGCGGCGCGGGCGCTTCGAACACAACAGCGAATGCACGCGAGGAGACGCCGCCGCCGGAGACCATTGATCCGGATGAGCCGACCTATTGCGTCTGCAACCAGGTGAGCAAAAAAAAACTCCATGAACTCCAGAGAGAGAGAGAGATAACGTTGTTTTCCTTGCAGATCTCCTTTGGCGAGATGATTTTGTGCGACAACGACCTGTGCCCCATCGAGTGGTTCCACTTTTCGTGCGTTTCCCTGGTGCTGAAGCCGAAGGGCAAGTGGTTCTGTCCCAACTGCCGTGGCGAGCGACCCAATGTGATGAAGCCGAAGGCCCAGTTCCTCAAGGAGCTGGAGCGCTACAACAAGGAGAAGGAGGAGAAGACCTAGGAGTAGTCCGCAAGCAGCCAAGAAAACCAATCAACCCAACACCATTGTCCTGTCTGTGTCCAACACCAGGCCGGTAGTACAGCAGCACTTGGCGCTGCGCTTTGTATATTATTCGACCCTAAGATTTACCATAATGTATATTTAGTGTTTTGAAAACCCTCCTCGATCCCACTCGAACCTAGGATGGTGATGGTTCGCCCATGGTTGGCCAACTCACTCCAACTCACCGCTTTGTCGCACACACTCACACACACCCAGAAAGCCGACAGCCGTTCGGAACTGCCCCTGCTTCACGGGGGCATAGTTCGTCTGTTCGATTAAACGTTTCTGTACAAATTGTAACTTTCTCTAAATATAAATACATATATTTAATGCGTACACATACAAAAAACTCACTTTACATCCATCAATGCCTTCGGGGATTCCCCGCGGATCCAAGAACATACAAAAAACTCTCGGTAGATGTACAAATAATTGTTTTAATGGTCAAAAAGCAGACCAAGGTTTGCATTCGATTCATTCATAGGTATAATGGATGTGTATAAAGGTGTAAAATATATTCTCTCTATATAAAACTATTTGGTAGGCAATGGAAATGTGTTACAAAACTTATTACAAAACTGTCTCTGGACGGACTTTTGTTGCATGTCAAGTCTAAGTATTCTAAAATTGATTCGAGCCTTACTGTAGACCTCGTCTGGGGCTGCACCTCATCAGGGTTATCATGGCATCAGCAGCTCAATGTTTGGATTCTGGATTTGCAAGAAGATCTGGTACTGAGAAAACACCACCAGCCAGCAGTATATCTAAGGAATCACAGAAGAGTGGATAGAGATATCAGATATAGAGAGATGAACAGGTACTCACGTTGTAGGACATCCAAACAAAGTTGAGTAGAGCCGAAAAGGTTTGCTCCAGCTGTGGGAGAGAGCGTGAGAAAATAAACTTTGGTCGGGGACGCATGTTTTCCAACTTACATAAATGTAATAGCCACCGATGAGCCACAGACTCCAGCAGAACTGGAAGAGAATGGCAAGGCCCACGAGACCAAGCCAGGGCAGCAGCCAGCCGCGAGTGCTGCGGACGAAATGACATTTATATGGTAGGTATCACTAAGTGAAGTCCATTAGCTTACCTAATCTTAATCCCAAAGTACACCAAATAGGAGGCAACAATGATCAGGACAAAGTAAATGATGAAGAAGCCACCTGCTATGGGCATCGAGCTCTTGATGTCCGTCTCGAAGAGTGGCGAATACAGCTGGGCCGACTCGCCGCCCGCCAGCATATAGCCGATCATCGTGATCATCACCACCGACAATGCGGCCGTGTATGCGGCCACAGCGTAGCTGCCCGTGCGGACATTGTCGGACCATATGATGGGGGACCAGCAGGAGCTCAGCACTACCATGTCTCTGCAATCACAGAACAGATCAGAAGAGTAATGGGTCAAAAGAGTGTGGCGTGAAAAATGTTTGTTTAATTTGTTTGGGCCTGCGTGACGCGCTGTCCCCCCAGCCTCAGGCGTCAACGCCCATATATTTTGGTCAATGAAAACCACATCAAAACTCAAGCCATTTACCAGTTTTTCGTTGATCAGTCAATATGGAGTAGTCCTCGACTAATTACACACTCTTTCTAGGGCGGGGCGTGGGCGTAGCGTTCCTACTTGTTTTTAAATAAAATTAACTTTAATTAATGTAATAAAAGTCGATTAAATATATCGACTGAGCCTCAACAAAATACCGAAGCATACCACCTCATTTTAAAAATAGACCTAAAAAATACCAATCAAAATCGAATTCCTCAATGTCTCTCTTCTGTTTAATATTACAAGCAAACTAAGACTCTCAGCCCGACAACTAAAATATTTATCAGATTTTGGAATCAGTTTCCCACCAATATCTTGACTTTAAGATATTGAATACATGTTACAGTGCTCAAAAAAAGGATAATCAAATTGTAAAAGCAAACACAAATATCAAGAAATCCAGAAAAATATCGGTATTTCTGTGCGATAAATGGAAATTATCGGAATATAGCTAAAAGTAGCCGCCACCTCACTGGCGCTGGTGTGGGGTTGACAAGTATTTAAAAAATATCATTTCGGTAATATATTTTTTTGGAAAAGTATCGATAATTTTCTTAGATCGAGCTCATATTGAGCTGCAAAAATGAGGAGAGAGAGTAGAGAGTATCTTGCTCTCTCCGCTGACCTAATCCTCTCTTAGGCATGAGACCGCAAGTTATGGCATGTAGGTGAAAAAGGACGAACTTTTCAAAGCACCCACATTTTACGCACCTGTTGAAAGGATCTGTAATAGTGCATGCGAGAGCTTCTGGCAGAAGAGGATTTCCCTGACCGTTTAGACACAGGAGAGGACTACCCTGACCGTTTAGACACAGGAGAGGATTTCCTTGGAGAATTTCCATCACGGGGGATGAAATCGCCGTGTAATTCACCTGGCGCCACTGGAATTTTTGTGACGTATTTACCTGTAGTCGACACCTTCATTTTTAGTACAAATTTAGCACCATGAAAGCTCTTTTGCTTCGTTAAGGGAATTTGAAAGCTCTTTTCCTTCGCGAAGGGAATTTGAACAACTAATGAGACAACTAATAAAACTAAATATCAAACAAATAAAATATATTAATATTGGAATATGGAAAATATATAGTATTGCATAAAAGTTATTTATTTAATTATTTCAATTAAGAATTAACTGCTTATTATGGAATAGGAAGAGTAATAAATATATATTAAATATCTGTACAGGAGAGGAAGGAAAGATAAAATTTACAAATTTGCTAAAATAAGGTTTAAATACATAATAATACTTTAAAAAATCATTCCATATCGGATATGGGAATGGGTAATCGGAGGGGGGTTGGAAAGTACGGGTGGGTGGTTGGTCTGGAGCAGGCCAAAGAAACTATAAGGAGGTCTCGTCGGCAAAAATAAGAAATTTGTACGAGTGGAAAGTGCGAGTGAAAAAGGGCTCTCGCTGTAATCTTCCGCATTGACAAGCAAACGAGCACTGACAGTAAGAAAAAGCAGCGAGTAACTCTGCCACCGACGAGCCCTCCTTTATAGTTTCCGACGAGCTCCTCACACATAGTTATGTACAACTTCATGGTCTGGTATTGGGCTCGGCAGAGCCGTATGCATATTGATAATTGACCTACCGCCCCAAAAGCATACAAGAGGTCCACATTTTACTGTACAACATATGTATACATTTTGATATTGGTTAGATGCAGTTTGAATAATCCGGTGCGGCATAAAATATAAGACGAGGAGCGATCCTGCATATCTGTTGTATAATTATTCAAATAAAAGATAATATTTTATTTTGTATTTCTGCCGCACCATTTTAAAAATAATTTATTTCCTTGTTGTGCAAATTTTTTTTCCACCTAACATTAACTTTTGGAATGTTGTTTGTTTTTATGAAAAAAAATAGCTTTTTTTTCCTTATTTTTTTTTTTTACTTTGGATCTTAGGGTTACCAGGGCCAGGTTTTTCCCAAGCGCAGGTCTCAAAATATACCAACGAGTTGGACATCTCGTGCAAATTATTCCAACAAAACGACAGTTCGACATAAATCAACGGTTGAGGTGTTGGATCCTCCGACGTACCCTCCCCACCTGAGATCCGGAATCAGAACATTGCAGAACCTCCCTGCCATGCGTAACGGAAGAGCAATGCGTAGGCAATAATTTTTTTTTAGCAATAGGGCGGTACGCTTATCGTTGCCCTCACACTTACAGCGAGAGCCCTTTCAATCGCACTTTTTACTCGCAAGTTCTGCCTATTTTTGCCGACGAGACCTCCTTATCATAAAGCAACTATATAAGGAGGTCTCGTCGGCAAAAAATTCCGAGTGAAAAGTGCGAGTGAAAAGTCTCTGATTAACACTTCGAAGGCAATGTTTTAAAAACACGAGTTTAGTGTGTTTCATAATCTAATTTATAAAAGTTTGCTACATGGTAGCAGTCCCACAATGCTCCCACAATTTTCTCTTCTCTAAAGGTACCGGTACATGAACCAATTTCACATCTTTCGCGACGCTGCCGCATAAACTTCACCAACTCATTTTTGGGCGCAAATATGTACGGAAAACACTTGTCCGCAACCAACCTTCCGCGTCGACAGCAAACGAGCACTGAAAATTGGGAAGTGTAGTGAGTAACTCTGTCAACGACGAGACCTCCTTATATAGTTGCTTCATGCCACCGACGAGATCTCCTCGTATTGTTGCTTCATGGTCTCTTCATGCCTACTTATATAGTTGCTTTTTGCTCTTGGTCAGATTCGGATGTGAGATTGCTAACGTGAACGAACGAACGTTGTCCGCGATACGTAAAGAGTTGGCAGTAAATGTAACAGCGCATCAGGCGGGATTAATTATAAATTGTGTGTTGTGTGTAATCCACGTGTAATCAGTCCCGGTGCCCAGGTAACGGTGCATGTCCAGGGAGGTCACGTCACAGCAGAACGCAGCGAAGCGCCCTCGGCCCTTAGCAGTCAGCCGCCAAACACGTCTCGTCTCCGGCCGTGGGCAAGGTCAGGCTCCGAATAGGAGTACACTTGCAAAGTACGTAGATCTGTGCCGCCTAATTAATTAATGATTAACCCACTGCCGTGAAAGTTCTTTGAAATTATACATAAATACACGAACATGAATGTGTGGTCGACATGGACTCACGTTCCAATTGTAACGAAGCGCAATCATATGTACACACACATACATACATATGCATGTATGTACGTTTGGGCCAATTTCTCGCTCGAGATGTGGGCTTAAAGTGCACCACCGCACCTCACCGCGCCACCTAAGAAAGGTTAATAATTCGTGCCAATAATATTGCTCTGGGGATCTCTTATGGGAGAAGGCGAAGGCGAAGGCTTGTGTTTCGAGTTCACTCTTTCATGTGGACGGTCGAGGGGGTACGGGGGGCCTCAGCAACAGGAGGAGGGCTGAGACTGCGCGCCGACCCATATTTTGTATTTCGTATTTCGATTTCATTTCATTTACGAAAATAAAAATAAAAACTCGAAAAATCAGAAAGAAGGAAAAAGGCAGCAAGCCAGCAAGCAGCAGCAGCAGCAGCAGCAGCAGCAGCAGCAGCAGCAGCAGCCGTAGCTCTCCGACAGCGCACTGTGCGATACTTAAGTGCGGGCAAATAAGTAAAAGATATGCCATAAAAGACAGCATACTCGTACTCGTACTCGTACTCGTGTGTGTATTTTGAAGATACTTTTTTTGTGTTGTGTTGTGTTTTGGTTTGTGCCACTCTGCCCCCCCTCTCAGCTGTCTCCTCTCTGCACCGATCTTCGTTTTGTTTTGCTATGCTCTTTCTGGGAAGGGTAAAACGATTCCCAGCATCACCTTTGATCACATTCAGATTTGGGAATATGCAAATTCCCGATACTTATGGGAATCTGAAGATATTTCAACCATCATTGCATGGCATTTATCCATTGCAATATCCAAAATATTATTATTATTGTGCCATGGGTAGTGTATCAAAAGCTTCTCCCCATGGGGTTTGTTTTCCCTCTCGGCTTTTATTGTTGGTGTTGACGTTGACTGCTGCTGGACTGCCGATTGCCGCCGCCGCCGCCACTGCTGCTGCTGTTGCTGCCTTTTGGCCCGCTTCGATGTGAACTTGTTTAGTGTGGGCCGCAGTGGGAGCTCTTTTGGCTTTTGTTTTGTCTGGCTTTAACTTTTATTACTATTATATTGTTATTGCGCTGTCTGCTGTACAACGGTAAAGGACACTCTGCGGTGTATTCATATGTAAATGTGCCTTCTTCTCCCTTTCGACTGCCGCTGCCACTGCCAGTGCCAGTGCCAGTGCCACTCAATTGAATTACATTTATGTATGCATGCTGCTGCCTGTGCCTCTGCAACATACACACATCCACTGGCCAGCCAGCAGCTGCACCTTTATCGCTCCCACTGGATCTAGGCGCTCCAGCGACAAACACGAGACGCGCGCCAGTCTTGGCTTTGGGATATTTTTAGCTCTTCATTCGCACAGGCTTAATTCCTGCAGCAGCGCGGACTGCTGCTCTCCACTTAATGTCTACAAATAATCCAAATTGGGGCTTAGCCGCAGATACTCGAACAGAATGACATGGTGGGGGGAGGAGGAGGGAAGATGCTCCCTCTGATCATCTGCAGCACTTGTGCATTCGATCAGCGGTGCATTGAGGTGAGAGGAATTCGCCAACTCCTTCTCCTTGCTGCTCCCCATATTCATCTACCGCATTTCTCATGGAGCTGGAGCTGGTGCTGGGGGGGCTGGTGCTGGGTGTCTGGCCTGCCAAAGTTCGACAAACAACGGTGAATGGAGGACAGGCAGCAGCGGGGATGCGTTGCAAAATTGGGGACTGAATGGGAATGCGAATGGGAATGGGAAGGAGTCAAAGTCGAGGTCCAAGTCGAATCAAGTGCCATTTGCTCAGTGGGACAAGTTGTAGGCAAATAATGACTATATTAAATAACAGTTAGCAAACATCATTGCATTGGCCGAAGGCGTTGCATAGATCTGCCCAAAGGCACTTGGCACACGGCAGACAGGCAGAAGAAGACAGGCCAAGAGTGGGAAGAGTCCAGTGGAAGAGGCTTCGGCTTCGGCTGCGGCTGGTGCCATTTGAACGCTGTTGGAAATGGCAGTAATGTGACCATTTAAGACCTCTTTCTGATGTCTTATGGAGTGAAAACGTCCTGCTGTGTGAAAACAAATTATAGGCATGTAATGTTGCATGTTACGTCGCGACTCTCTGCGACAGCGCTTTCGAGCATCAATGGGACCGGTGGGGCACGGCACAGTGAGCTGGGGACCGGCAGGCGATGGCGATGGCGATGGCGATGGCTGAGACCCAGACCAAGACCCAAGACTAAGACTGAGACGGAGAGACTCTGAGGCTAAGCTGCCAGCCACACTCAAAACTTAGCCCCGGTTCCAGGCCAGTTGGGGGATTTTGACTGGGTCTCTGGCTCTAGCTCCAGCTCCAACTTTAACTCTGGCTTTATGCTGATGCTGGGACTGGGACTGGGACTGATGCAGGGGTTCCGTCTTGTGTGTGTGTGTGTGTGTGTGCTGTGCTGGCTGGTCTAATGCTCTCTAACTGCTTATCAGATTTGTGAGGATTGCGCAAAAAACGATTTCTGTTTTCTATTTTTCCCACTAGCGACCCCGGTGTCCGTCCTCCTGCTGCTGCTGCTGCTGCTGCTGCAGGTATACCCTTTTGCCCGAATGCTAGAGTGAATACTCATACTTCATAGCTCCAAAGGGGTTTCTAATTAAACCCTGTCCATCACATTTCAAACGATGTTCCCTCGGATGTTCCCTCTGCCCTCCACTCGCAGGTTTTACCACTCCAAAAGGGCACCGAGAATTCGTTGTGCAGCTAAACCATTTGCTGTCTTAAGTAATATACTTATTTCTTGTTTTCTTTGTGTCTGTCTGTCTGTCTGTCTGCTTTGGATTTCCGAACAACGAATGCGATTGCGACGCCGCATTTAAACGAGCAGCGCCGGCAGTCCGCAGTTTTCCCGTTGCTGGAGCCACGAGGCTGTTGTGGCCGCCGTTGTTATATTGGCAAGACAGATTCAGATTGAGCTTAGACTCGAAAATAAAGTAATGAAAAGCTTAGCTCAATGGCAATGCAGCCTGCTGCCAGACTGCAGACTGCCAGACTCCGACTCGTATTCCGATTCCGATTCCGACTCTGGTTTGTCACTCTGCCTGAACTTTTACTGCCTAGCTGTGGATCTGGATCTGGGTCTGGGTCTGGGCACTGCGACTGTGCTCAGAAGTCGCCACATCACTGCCCGATGCGAGGTGAGAAAGTTTGAAACTGTCGCTGGGACAAGTGTGGTCTGATCTGGCGAGTCTGGGCAGCACCCATGGAACCCATTACAGACCCTCATTCACATATGTACATATGTATAACGACGTCGTCTCTGCCAAAAGAGTTCAGCGCTTCACTTCACCGCTGGACCCGCCTTCAGCCGACTAAACTAACAGCTCCTCCGATCTCCGATCGTTTCTTCTCTCTTTGGCGATTCACATGTGGCTGCTGTGGCTGCTGTGGCTGCTGGTCTGATGGGTCTCCCGGCGAACCCCCCTTCCAGATGATGAATGCGGCAAGGCAATTTGAGTGATACTCACGACCTCGTCAGTAGTTAGCTGCAGCCACGCCCACTCCGCCCCAAAACGCTATCCATCTGCATCTTTGCATGCATTTAGTTCGAGCACCAAATGAAGCATTTCGGGAGGAGGAGGACAGAGAGAGATTGAGAGAGAGAGAGAGAGAGAGAGAGTGGGAAACAGGGAAACCGAAAATTAGGAAACGGCGATCGTTGATCGAACTTTGATGGGAAGACAACAACACAACTCTCTGCATATATCATCATGGAAGACGGAGCTTACATAATTGAAATAAATCACAGCGAAATGAGAATAACTTTCATATTGCGAGTATGTGAAATAGGAAATTCAATTCCCATCCGATTCCCATACGAACATCATACTCAGGGAACCCTTTTTCGCTCACCAACAAAAAGAATTATGAAAGTTGTGCCTGGCTGTGCGTTGCTGCTGTTCCTGTGGCCCCGATCTCCGATCCCCGATCTCCAATCTCCAATCGGGGCGCTGAATCTGCTGATTGTCGGAAATTGATCCCCGCGAATCGATGTAACAATCGGGCGACTGTTCGTTCGGCTGTTGTTGCGAGCTCAACTTTGACTCTTGACGGGGTCGGCACACGGCACCAAACTGCACTTTCATAACACAATTTATCGCTGTCTGCCGCTGATACAAGGCACCAGATACAAACTACAAAATGCGCCTCATAAAAACTTAAGTCGAGTCAAGTTCCGCTTCATTGTTCGCTCGGCCAGTCTGAGAAAGACCCGAAAAACCTCAGAGAAAAAAACACATCTGCTGAAAGAGAAACCAACAACAAGAGGCAAACAAATTTAATATGTACTAATTGAATGTTGTGCACTGCAGATCCCAGATCCCTCCACCCTCCACTCCACTCCACTCCTTCGCTGCCATTTGCATCTGCATCGCTTCTACATTCAGTTTGTGGAGTTCGGAGTTCAGCTGGGTGAACTGTAGGGTCAGAGGCTCGTGAAAGTAAACGCTCAGCTCTGGGTAGGCCTCTGGGTAAACCCAATCGAAATTCGAAAATCAAAAGTGAAATGTCGACATCATTGTCGCTGACTCACTGACATCATTCGAGTCCAGTTAAATTCTTAATCGTTTCCTAAGTTAATGGTGAATGCATCTGGAATTACGCATCTCTCTCTCTCTCTCTCTCTCTCGTTCTATCTCTCTCTCTCTCTCTCTAATTTTATGAATCTATCCATCAGTCTATCTATGCCCGGCTTTGCCTCGAGGTGTTGGTTACTTTTCTGTGGTTTCCACAGGTGCCTAGCACTTGCCTTTTCGATTGAGGCCTGGCCAGTGCCACATGCCGTGGAATCTCCCCCCACACTGGCAGTGTCGGGTATCTCCAAGTGCCTGTTCTGCCTGCTCAAAACCCACCTGAATCTGAATCTGAACTTGAACTGTGAGATACTATTTCAAGCTCAACTTAGTTAGCTAATGGTTGACTCTAACACGAAGGAAAGCGGAGACTTTTCCTATGGCATGCCATTTTTTATTCGCCTTAACTCATTGTTTGAGCCACTCTTGATTTCAATTCAAAGTCCAAGTTCACTCCACAAAGCTCTCTGTAGGTGCTGAAGGGTTGTGAGTGTCTGTCTGCCTGCTCCTAATCCCATCATGCGAACACATCTCCAGCCGGAGGATTCATGCCATGCCGCTGTCATGCCGAGTGTTGGATGCAGGAGGTGTTGCTGATGGGCCGTTGAAACGCTGCGCAGATTAATCATAAAGTCCATAACAAAGAAGTTTTGCATGCCCCAGCTGATGGTGGATCAATGGAACAAGCGAACTTGCAGCATGCAGCATGCAGCCAGGGGGGCATGCGGTAGAGGGCTGTCACTTGTCAGTCAAAGTGGCACAAGCGGAGGGCAGGCCAAAGCGGAGGCCCACTTCAACTATGAAAAAGTTGCAACAACAACAAAAAACAGAAGAGAAAAAATAGGTGTTACCACGGGACGGGAACGGCAGCCAGCATGAGGCATGGCGCGTTGTCAGGCTTAATTGTTATTATTATGGGTATGGATATGGGCGATGGGCGATGGAGATGGAGATGGAATTGGAAGCGGCGGAGAGGCTTCTGCAGCTGACAGCAAAATGTTCGCAAAATGTCAAAACTTTTATGGTTTTTTAATGGTCCTCTCCACATACATAGATTTCGGGCCGAGTGTGAATTTAATTGAATTTCTGTTTTGTTTATTTATGAATGCCGCCCTGCCCTGGCCATAAGCTATTTATAATCAAGAGTCTTCTCTCCTCGGGGGGGTTCACATTTTGCTCATGTCAAAGGAGGATTACTGTGTCCATAGGCGCAATCCCAGATATTAATTGTTCGCAAATGTAGAACGTATTTTTGCAGGGGTCTTACATCTCGCGGTTATCTCTGGAAAGGGTCTTAAATTTGTGTTCCTGTTTTCCCAGAGCTGGGGAAAGTCTCCCTTACATCTTGTTTACCTCAAAATGGGTCTCTGAATGCTAGATTCTGATTGCTGACTGCTGACTGCTGACGTTTGTTTTGCCTGGCCGCCAGATCTTTATCTGTCGCTGGCTTATCTGATCTGCGATGGTATTCCATGGGCAAACACTCGAAAAAGATAGAATATATTTATTCAGAAGCTCTGCCTCGCTGTTCTCTGGAAGCACGACAGTTATATGCTAAAGTCGGAAAGATTTGCCTCCATCCCAATGCGATACTAACTCAAAGCAGCTGTTGCCTGACCTTGAGTTGGTTCTAATTACCAGATACAGCTACAGCTACAGCCACAGCTATAGATAGAAATGCATCTGCAGCTGCAGCTGCTGTTTGGTGTAGACAAGTGCAACTCCAGCTGGATGAATGATAAGCGGGAGCTTTGTTTAGACGTTTGTATCTTGTTGGTGTATTTATAGATGCGTATTCGCATCTATCCATCTATCTACGTACATCTCTGTGTATCTGTGGGGCTGCATTCCTGAGTGATTACGCCGCAACAGAAACATTTAAATGTGTCTCGAGAGATCTCAGCTAAAAAATGCTTTACACAAAATTCAATGTACACACGAGTCCACGGGACACGCACACCTACAGTCCGTTTCGTGGCAAAATAGAGTGCCCAGAACAGATTTTGACAGATTTTCGAGATACATTTCGGTTACGCACTGTACACGACACTGCAATTGTTGTCGCCACGAGCATCTTTCACTCAAAACTGTTTCTTCGCGCCAGAGAAAATATATTTTTGGTGTGCTTGCGGAATGATGTTTTGGGGGCAGATGCGGGACTCCCCGCAAAATGATTTCCTCCTCTGTTATATGTACATATTGATGATATATGTACATATGTATATGCATAGTCTGTATAATGATAATATTGTTGGATTGATAAACACTTATGGAGGAGACTGGCTACAGCTGCAGCACCACTTCCTCAATAAACGGAGGAGCGTCCCAAAGTCATGTCAAAGCTTTTTGTTCGCTTAAAAACCCAAAAAAAAAAAGAACGACGACAAGGCTGTTTGGAGACGTCTCCGAGTAGTGCCTGCAACATGCTCTGCTGTTTGTTCAACATCAATTAAGCGCATAGGAAAGCCAGCAGCCAGCTGTGCTCAACGCTGGTTGGGCACAAAAAACGCTCAGCCGCAAAGGAAAAGTCTCTTCCTCTGAAACAAAGCCCCGCAAAGTAATGCAACCGAACCCCGAAACCAAAAGACAATGGGGATTGCAGTGGATGCACTGCAGCAAACAAAAAGAGACAAAAACGAGAAGGGACGTGTGAGACGCTTCTTACGCGTCACAACTTTTATACCCGGCACTCAGTACTACATCTGCACTTTAGCGGTTATTTGTCTTCATCTGTCATCTACTTCAACAACACTGCTCACGCCAACACGCTCCTTTAGCTCGCCACCCTCCCCTAGAGACACACTTTGCAGAGTCAGGGCAGAGTCGTGGCAGAGGCAGCGGCAGAGACGTGTCAGGTTGCAGAGGCCATAAACTGCGCGAAGCAGAGTGTGCTGCTATAAACTGCGGGACGGGGTGGGTTTGGCCACTGAAAACTAATTTCTTCATTGTGGCTATAATAATGATCCAATCGGATACCAATTTGGGACAAATTGTAGATTTGGGAGATTTTCGCCCTTTTGCGGGGGCGGAAGGGGGCGTGGCTCATTTTTGAAATACACTTGTAACAGTGTGAGCATACAGCAGTCTGGTGCCAAAATTTGGTGGCTCTAGCTCTTATAGTCTCTGAGAACTAGCCGACAAACAAGACGGACAGACGGACGGACGGACAGACAGACATGGCTCAATCGACTCGGCTATTGATGCTGATCAAGAATATATATACTTTATGGAGTCGGAAACGTTTCCTTCTGTGCGTTACATACATTCACTTTGTGCACAAATACAATATACCCCATTTACTCTTCGAGTACCGGGTATAACAAAAAGGAGAGAAACTAACTTAACATATTTAATGACAGCTAACAGCGGGGGGGTTGGAGGAAGAGTGTTATAAAGGGGAGCAAGAGTGGGGTGGGGACGGGTCTGTCATGGTCATGGCTCTGCGGAGCTGTGCTAAAAATCCGCATGCGTAACTCTCGGGGTCTACGCTTGAGGAAGACGCACAGCTGTGATACCCTGGATAAAAATCTCTATTGGAAATGGTTTCGATTCCCCTCGCCCATTGCCTTTTATTGCCGTAACGCACTGTACTCCCCGAACGCTTGGAGGTGAGGAATGCGTCGCACTGTCTAAATATAGACGCGGGTTGTGCCTTGCTTTTGAGGCACTGAACTTTGCGGCAAGCATACACTCGAGCAAATCGGGACACGCACGGGATTGCCTTTTTGCTGTTAAATCCAGAGATTCTTTTATTGGTAGATCCTTCGATGGGCAGGACAATGCCGAAGCCACTTCACGGATGCATTAAGTACGAAACGATACCAAAGCCAACGGAATGCGAGAGTTTCGCAATGAAAGCGACTGGGAATGGCAGCACTTGGAATAGGTGAAGGAATGCAATGTGGCATGAACGTTGTTATCTGTATCATTAGCATGAATGATTATAATCTGAGTCTCCCTTTGACGTGTACGTTCGTTGCATGCTTTTGGGCGAACGCTTGCTGTACCCTGTAATCGTGTTAGCTTTGGGTTGCTTTGTTCTGCATGTGCATGTTGCATACTTAATGTCTCTCTTAAGATTTAAATTTGCCTTTGCCAGCCTCAATCTAACTGCCTTCTCTTGCGTTTTCAGGGTAGGAAATAGAGACCTAAGAACAGATCCCACCACGCTTTCGTCATCATCCGAAGAGGGTAACAACGCGATAAGGAGAAGACCTAGAACCAGCCGCCTGAACTACTGCTGCTGCATGCGGCACTCGAGTCGGACTGTCGACAGTGAAATTAATAATCTCGAAGGAAAAGCCAGTACTGCTGGTAAGCACAATCTTTATCCTTGCCCCCAATGAAGCCACAGCTACAGAATTGCCTCTCCCTCTTCCAGCTGATCGACAGGTAGCCCATCTTCCGCCACTGAAGCTCTCCAGTTCTCTGCCTGCCACACCGCAGCTGGGACAGCGGGGAGTGCGTGGACGCGGCTACAAGAAGTTGTCATGGAATGAGGAGCAGCCCCGCCAACCGGGGACATCGACAATGATCACTCATGGGCAGGAGTCCAGGGCCAGGCCACAGCTCTCCTATCAGCACCTCAACAACAACAATAATGAGGAGGAGTACGATCCCATTGCCAAATACTTTGCCCAGACGCCGAAACAGCAGCAGCAGCAGCAGCAACAGCAGCAGCAGCAACAGCTGCAAGAGCAAAAGCTGTTGGCGGCAAAAAGCTCACGGATTTTGTGCGAGAATTGCTGCGGAGAGAGGCATCAACAAGTTGGCAGCGCCACGGATCGACACGGGCTGCCGCTGCCCCAGGGGTTGCCGTTGGGGGACTGCGATTCAGTGTCCGATTTGTCGTCGTTCCGCTTTGTCTTCCACGGGGATGAGGTCGATTCCAAGAGGCGTGTGTTAGTCGATGTCGATGCTCATAATCGCCATAATGAACATAATGATGATCATCATAATGATGATGTTGATGACGATGACGTTGCCCGTCGGCCGGTTATAGAAATAGAAAATCGGGAGCCAAGTACATCAGCTACAAAAACGGAAAAGTCAACACCAACAGCAGCAACAGCAACAGCAACAAGAGCAACAGCAGCGGGAGACGCGTCATCGCCAGTGTTGTCCCTGTCATCTGAAATCAGCGACGAGTCAGCGGCAATTTGTTGTTATACAATTGACAAAAAACTGTCACAGCAGCAGCAACAGCAGCAGCAGCAGCAGCAACATCCCACAGCACAGCAGTGGAATCCCTCTGCGGCACTGCAGCACTACAACTCCTCGGCGACAGTTAGCTATCGGAACTATCACCAGCCAGAGCCAGGACCAGGACCAGGACCAGAGCCAAGGTGTCCTCCGCCTGTGCCGCCCAAGCCACGCGTCTGCCACGAGTCGAACAACAGCAGCGATGAGCCCGCTCTGAAGACACGCCGCTTGGTCTGTACGCCACGCGTTTATCCGGCGACAAGGTCGCCCCACGGCAGTAGCTGCCACTGCTGCATTCGCAAGGGCTTTCCGCCGTATGCCTTCGAGGGGAACAACAACAACAACTACAACTGCAAGTTCGGTTCGAGTGGCGGATCGCCGCGATCGCTGGTCTACGATCGTCACGGACGTCTGACCTTCGACTCGGAGCCGGAAGTGTCAGTGGAAAGAGAGCAGAGCCGCCGGGCCACCGGTGTGCGCCACAAGTCGCTGAGTGAATCTCGATTGAATCATCCCCTCCCGCAGCAGTGCAGAGAACTCAAAGTTGTGTCCGATCCGTATCCAGATCCGTCGCGAGTGACCGCAGAACAAAGTGCCAGAACTCATCCATCAACCCAACAGAACCACAATCCACACGAGATCCCATACAAGTCGAACCATTTACTCCTTCCCTGCAGTTGTAATCCCCATTTGGATTATCCATGCTCTTCATTCAACAAGGAGAACGGGGTAAGTTCAGAACATACATAGATGGTGAATAGGAGTGAGAAGATTGCAGACTGGATATGAGTCTGAAAATAAATGAATGAATGAAAACACATTAAATTGGTAGATAAACAAATGTACCAACCATATAGATACACCATGTACACATGTTCTTCAACATCGATGGCCAACCATTCAGCCGCGAAACTGTCAGTGAGTGCAATTTTCGGCGATAAACCTTTTGTTTTGATCAACTTTTATTGATCCCATATATCATATATGTCCGCTTTACGTTCAATTGAGCAAAAAGATCGATCCGATAGAGAACGAATAGAACTGGATGGATGAGACCGATGATGTCTTGGTACCACCTGAAACGAAACGCACGTTCCGGAGAGATCGGGAGAGCCTTACGGATTAACGGATGGAGAGATGGAGAGAGCGAGAGAGAGAGTATTGTTCGGAAGCGATTTCTGTGCTGGTATTGCTCTACTTTTGTGTTATTTGTGTGAATCTTTTAATGTGTACACTGGCAAAAAATCATTGTGAAGAGTATGAGTTGCGTTGAGCATAGGTTCCCCATAGTGGCTGTTGGCGCTAAGCTTCCATTATTTTATTATGACATTCCTACAGATGAGATTTGATTTAGTTCGATACTTTCTGTACCTTTTATTCTCTGAGTGGATTGTAAGTTTGTCTGTCCGTGCCGCTCATTCATTCTTCCCAGTCGCAGCCAACGATCTCTTTTATGTTCTGTATATTCTATCTATACATAATCGTATGTATACATATATCCAAATACATATACATGGATATACGTACATTTATATTTTCGAGAGTTCTGTTGTTTATACTAAAAATATCACTGTATGCGAATGTATACAAGATTCTGCTTTATATATAGAGCGCCACCATATAGAACTGCTGCTGCTCTGTGACTTGTCTTACATTGTGTGTGCATGGTTCTGCTCCGTTCCACTCCTCTCCTCTGCCGATCTTCGGGGGAGGTTCTCTGGGCTGTGTGGCTGGGATCTCTGTATCTCTGTGGTGTGGCATGTGTGTCATTGTGTAGTGAATTTAATGACGGCAGGGTAGGGAAGGCAACTGAATGCATACAGTGGCCCATCCTCCATCCTCCATCCTCCATCTTCCTCTATCTTTGATCCCACGGCATGCCATTAGGAATGCTGATTATGGCCAACTATATTGATCCCATATTACACATACGCAGTCCGCGTTGACTCAATTTGTTCGCCTCTCTTCGCATTGTGTTGGGATTTGTTTGTTTTCACTTTCGTAAGGGTGTGTATGGATGGTGTGCACGGGGGAAGTACGCCCACAGATAGTCCATAAAAAGACACACACCCAAGGGGGGGGAATGGGAAGGGTGGTGGTGAATATTCGATGGTGAATAATGAACATTTAACTCGTATAATTCCTTCAGCACACAATGGAGAAACGACGTAATACCCTGGACAGGATACAGCGCCTGGGATTCGGGCGCAAGTCCTTGCCAGCTGCTTCCGCCAACGCCAACGCCAACGCCTCTGGCTCATCCTCATCCTCATCTGCCGCAGCAGCAGTTGCAGGGCCGGAAAAGCAGCGCAAGACTTCAGATCGTTCGGAGCGCCTAAAGGAGCTAACGGAGCTGCTGAGAGGCACCGGGGGCAGCAGCTCCAGAGCCTCATCCACGCCCACACCTCCGCCGCCACCACCGCCAGTGCCGCCGCCACGAAAGCCGCGTGGCACCTACCTGGAGCGCCAGGACACGGGCGCCAGTCAGACATCCGAAAGCAGCAGCGATGCCAACGCAAGGGGAGCCAGCAGCGGGGGCGGCCTGAGCACGGCCGCCCGCCTCTTTGCCTCCCTTAAACCCAACACAAGTCTCTCCAACCTGGAGGCCTTCATGTTGAGCAACCGTGAGAAGTCCAAGTCCCCGCCTCCACCGACGCAGCAGCAGCAGCAGCAGCAGCAGCAGCAGCAGCAGCAGCAGCAGCGACCTGTGGGGAGATGCGTAGATGCCTCAACACGAAGCAGTAGCGAGAGTACGCCGCAAGCATCGAGACCGGAGCCGCGGACCGTGATCGGTTCGTATGCGCCAAAGGGAATTCCGTTTCGCTCCGTTTCGTTCTCGCAAATCGACTGCAAGTCCACGCTGAGCGCCCTGAGGGATCGCCTGAGGCGTGACAAGGCCATCGAAGAGCCCAGCCCCAGTCCGACGCATTCCAGAGAGAGGGAGGAGGGTCCAGGTTGGGTGCACATTCCTCTGAAGAAGACAGAGCTGAGCATCAACCTGAACTACGGGCAGGAGAAGTCGCTGGACCACGACTCCATCCAGGAGGAGGACATTTTCAGCACAGAGGTCTCGGGCAGCAGTTCGGGCATCCTGTACCCAGCACCGGCCACCGCCAGCAGCGTGATAGCCGCCCATGCCACCATGGAATCCCTGACAGACACAATTCAGTCGGAGAGCGACTGCCTCATCAGGGAGGAGATTGCGACCATCATTGTGCAGCCCCTGGAGGTCACCCCGCCCGCCTCCACAGGCGGCAGTGCCCCAAATCTGGCCACGCTGATGGAGGAGCAGCTGCCACTAGAGTCTCCGCCAGACAACTTCCTGCAGACGGCCACCACCTGCGAGATTCCCGTGCCAGTGTACGAGTGCGCTGCACAAGAGTGGCTGGAGACGCCCGCCCAGGAGTGGGTGGAAGTAGTTCCGGAGACCATTCAGCCTCCAGTTTCGCACGCTGCCTGCAAGGTGTCCCAAACAGAGTCGACGCTGACCACCGCCGTGAGGAGTGACCTGGTTCCCACCATATCGGTGAGCCGCTCCTCGGAGGATGGCGATGGAGTAGCCAGGATAGACGATGCCCCTCAAGTGGAGCTTGCGACTACCGCCAGGAACCCGTCGGCAGAGGAGCCGCAGCATTGCAAGCAGTACAGCCACGACGACCTGGATCTGTCCAGCCCCGAACTTCGCAGCTCTCTGGAGACCGTAGCCACTCCCCGGCACAGCACGGACGAGCGCCAGAGGCGGCATTTGGACAACTCCACCAAACGGAAGGGCATGTATATAGACAACGCCGACTGGCAGGCACCGGCACCGGCAGAAGCAGTGGCAGTGGCAGTCGCCCATCGCGGATTAGCACTAGACATCAGTGTGACCAACCTGAATGCCATTAAGCCCGAGTCCCCGGACGCCCACTCCTCGCAGATCTACATCAGCAGCCCCATCAGCCCCGCATATTCCTTCGAACTGAACACGCCCGAGCTGGAGAAGGGTGCCCCATCCTGGGGTCCAACCAGCGGGTCGCGCGACAAATCGCAATTGCTGAGCAACTTTAGCTGCCACAGCAGCGAGGAGAAGGACGACGCCTCCAGCAAGAGTCTCAGCTTCCTACGCACCGACTCCACCTCTGACAACGAGTGCGACCGTATCGCCAGGGATCGCATCACTTCCAGTCCCACGCCCTCCTCCGGTGACTACGACTACAAGCGCTTCTCGAAGCGCCCTCTGCGCGGTCCCTACGGTCAGATGCTCGAGGCGGAGATGAAGAAGCCCAACCGGATGCACTTCGAGGAGATCCTCGAGGAGCTGCGTGAAACAGACAGGTAAATGAGTGAGCAGTCGCCCCGCTGCCGGATGAGACTAACCTCTGCTTTCTGTTCTTTCAGCTTGCATCTGCGAGGAGCTGCTGGTGTTTCGGCTCCGGTGGGTGCTTCAAGTGCCAGCCCCCGCCCCAATATGCCGCAGTATTCCAACTCGATGCGGGTACGAAAGACGAGCACGTATCTTCCTGTGCCCTCGCATACCCGGGCCGCGTCCACGCCCTCGCAGCTGGAACACACCAGCAAGGGCATAGCCTCCGCTGCCCCGATCTCCGCATCCGCCAAGAACCTAGGCGAAGCGGAGTTGGTGCACCACATGAAGCGAGCCGCCTCCGAGGCGCCGGCCCCCAAGACGCACCACAGCAAGCGTAGCCAGTCCATGAGCACGGAGCGGCCCACCCAGCACCATCATCACGCCCATGGTCACAGTCACGGTCACGGACATAGTCATCATCATACAGCCAAAAGGAGCCTGGACGCCAATGTCAGTGCCAAAACGAATACTGCTCCTGCTGCTGCTGCTGCTGCTGCAGCGGCGGGTCCAACGCTGGACTTGAAGCCAACGCCCGCTCTGCTGGCGGAACTTCTGAAGGGATCCAGCGAAAATATGCTCTCCGAGCAGCGGCAGAAAACAATTGCGGTGAGTTTGAGCTCATCATTTATTGGGGAATTTTTTCTAGGTGAATTGTTATTCCCAAGAATTCCAGTTTCAGAAGACCAGAATTACTCCGTGCTCGACTGCTTCTTTCCATTACGCTATTAAGTAGACTACCGTTATTTAAGCGGCCTGTCAATCCCAAATGCGTGGTTAGTCATGTCTGAACATGTCTGCATACATCGCTTTCTCTTTTCTCTATTCTCTTTCCCGTTCTTGCTGCTTTCCAGTGCCAACGCTGTCGTTTCTGTCGCTGCGATCACCGTTGTTTTCTTGCCGATTTGCTGTAAACACACACACATACAAACACATACGCGAACGCACATTCGGCAGTTGTTTTGTTTTGCTTTCAAAATGGAAGTGCATAGCGTGGCGGCGTGGGTGTGAGCAGAGACAGAGCAGAGCAGCGACAGTGGCAGTGGCAGTGGCAGTGGCAGCAACGCCAGCAGAGGAGGCAATGTGAATTGTAGTGCGCATGCGCCAGGAATAGAAAACAACAACGGTGGGCATTGGAAATGTGTGTTAGTGTGTTAGGAGAATTCCGTTCCAGGCACAGTGGTTGTGGAGCAGACTATTTTTACAGCAATCGCAGCCAAGTGGCATTAAGCGATGACTGAACTAAAGTAGTTTCCAACTATTAGATTAGTCATACCCACTATACATACATATGTATGTACATATGTATGTATGTATATATAAATATATGCAATGGTGGGTGTTGAAAGTTTTGAGTGCTGTCGCAGTTTGAAAATACTTTAGTTTGGACAACAACCGACTCTCCTATTCAGACACTTGTCGCATGCAAATATAACACAACTCCCTGGAATCGCTCTCTTCTGTCGTGCACCTGGCCTGGCCTCTCGGTGCGCGCGTAAAGTATGTTCGACGGAAGGAAAAGCTGGTATCTGTTTGCTCTCTCTTAGTCCGGCTGGCGCTCTGAGAGCAGGGCACCTTCTGTTTAATGTACCTTACTCTGGGCATTCCAACGGTGTACCACCAACAGCTGAGTGTGGCGCTGGTTAGGAGGGGAACGGAACGGAACAGAACTATGTTTATGGGCTGCTGGCTTCCTGCTGCCGCGCTGCACCGTTCACATGGATAATTAATGTTTGGCTACACAAATCCAAGTTTTACCACGAAACTCTTTTTTTTCCCTCCAACCAGACACTCTCTCTGATACTCACAAATGTGTGTGTGTGTGTGTGTGTGTGTGGGTGTACAGTGGGTGGCAGGGCGGCTGCTGCTCTTGCTGCTGGTTTTTCAGTGTTGCTTGGAATATGAAAAATGGAAATTAAGTGTGTATATGGCACAATGGAATGTTTTCAGCGAGTCGAGTAGTCGAGTCGAGTGGCGGCGCGCACTCCTGTTCGCTGTCCATACAAACCATACACCCATTGTGCTCTGCTCTCTCCCGCGCAGTAGCAGCATAAGCACAATCAGCCGACCGCCGAAGCGTTCGTCCACTGTGTGTGCTGTGCGCGTTTTAATTCTTATTTGCTTTTCTACGACCATTGTGTGGCGGAATTGTTCATGTTTCGTTTGTTAGTTTATTTTGTGGCAGCAACAAATCCAATGGCGCACGAAAAATAATCAAAACGAAGCACGAATTTCAACTAAAAAGAGTGTACAAAATACAGAGACAATACAGAGACGGTTTTGCATACATACTCGTAGGTGGTGGTGCGTGGGAACATAAATCTCTGGAGACATCCATCAAACCTTCGAGGAAAAAACGCGTGTTGTACAGCCAAATAAATGAAAGCAAGATGGAAAATCAAAATCAAAATGAAAAGCAAAAGAAAATTCACTTTTCATTTTCATTTTCATTTTCATACGAATTAAATTTTCTTCTCTTTTTGCTGTATATCCGAGAGTCTGTCTGTGCCTGTGTGCGTGTGTGTATCTGTGTACCTGACTGCACAAGGCCAACCTCTTGTTGCGCCGCATTACGGCAATCCCCATACCACACACTGTGTGTCTGTGCATGTGTATGTATAGGTGTGTATCTGTGAGTGCAAATATAAACTCTCACAACTTATCCCACTGTAATGGAACCGCACTCTCAGCAGGAGGGAGTCGAGTGGTGGTTGCAGATGAAGTGGAGTGTGTGGATGTGGAGATTAAAGAAAGGAAAGAGAGAATCAATTACCTGTCTCCCATCCCCCCATCCGTATGTGTCCGCGTGTGTGTATCAGCCTGTGAACTGTAAAATGGAATCTGTGCAACATATGTGTGTGTGTATGTGGGGGAGTAGGGCAGTAACTGCAACGCAACTGTTTCCCAACTGCGCACAAATGTATGCTGCTCCACTGTCTCCTCCCCGTAGATATCACAAGTGGGAGATTACCTTTTTACATACATTTATCCATACATACATACATACATATGTATTTACATGTGTGTAATCAATCAATTCCGCTGCTAACGTAACTGTGATTCACTAAGCCAGAGCAGAACAGAACACAGTACAGAAAATAGCACTTAACATACTCCTAAGCTGTGACTGGCACCAAGTGCACCTGGCCCACGCCTTCCCGTTTCCCAGATGGTCCTCTTGTTGTTGTTGTTGTTGTGTCATTATTGGCCTTCGCTTAGACCTACTCATACATGAGGAGCACATGCACAACAACAACAAAAACACGGTCAGTGTCATTATCAAACCACACAAAAGCAGACACACACAGAGACCATGGGCCATGAGGCATGGACAGGCGCAGTATCCAGCAGGAAGGAGGGCTGGCCTGGGCTGGGCTGGGCTCAAGGCTGAGTGACTTGTGGGGCCTTGTGTGACTCTTTCCACCAATTCGTCTGGCAGTCTGACAGTCTGACAGTCTGGCAGTCTGGGACGTGGGCAAGTGGGTTCTCTCGTTCTCCCACTCGACGGCTACGCAGTCGAGGAGCAAGACTGCTTCCTGCGTGGGGATGTTGCATGTTGCATGTGGTGTGGCCACTCGCTGCAGCAGTGCAATGAATCCACGCAGCTAGAGCAGACGTGTGACGACCGGTTGCTTGTGGTGTCACCTCCTCCTTTCATTACCCAAAAAAAAAACACACACACAGAATGCAGCAGCAAAATTAGCAGTGAGTGGCAGTGAAAACAGAAGAAGAAACAGTTCGGTGCGCGATCGAACATCTCGGAACATTCAATTAAACACATTCCCGAGAATGTCGCACAACCGCGAGAATCTTCGCCTCAGTCTGTTGGATCTCCAAGCTACCCTGACCGCTCCCTCGAACTCTGTGGCCGCCGCCGCACTGTTGCCTCAAAGCCAGTCGCAGCTGGCTCAGACCGGCGGCTCCCAGGGCAACTCCCACAGCAACAGCAGCAGCAGCCTCAACATCAGCCTCAGCAACAGCAGCAGCGTCTCCCAGGCGGTCTCCATGGCCACCACAACGGTGGCTCGCCTCAGCAAGGCGGGATTTGGAACTGCTGCTGGTGGGAGCGGAGGAGCAGGCTATCACAGCGACAAAGGCGACAGGCTCAAGAAAATGACTTCGATTACCTGTTCCGACTCGGAGGACGACTCCGAGCGGCGGGCACAGTTCGATATGAGTAGTAAATGGAATCTGGGCGGCTATGAAGGTGTAAGTCTGGTCGAGATTAACCAATAACCAATAACCAATAGCCAATCATTGAATCCCTCAATCGCATTCCCCGCGAAAGAAGAAACTCTAAGACAAATCCCTGTTTCCGTTTCATTTGCATTGCAGGACACTCGCACATATGTGGTCCAAGAGATCTACCGCAACGAGCAGTCCTACGTGGAGTCCCTGCAGACAGTTGTTCTGAAGTATCTGAAAGTGCTCAAGGCACCCGAGCACGCCGGCATGATTGACACCCGCACCGTGGACGAGATCTTCTTCATGGTGCCGGACATTCTCGAGATACACGAAAAGTTCTTGGGGGATCTCAAGCATCGCTTGGATGACTGGGATGTTCAGCAGAAAGTGGGCGATGCCTTCATGGACACGGTAAGGATATCTCGTAGATAGTTCAACTTCAACCCTCACTCATATCCGTCCATTAACATACAGTTCTCGAAGCTGGAGGTGCTTGAGGTCTACACATCCTTTGTGAACAACTGCAATCGGGCCAAGAACGCCATACGCTCCATGAAACACCAGCGACCATCGTTCGCCAAGTTCCTGGAGTCCACCTCCCGCGAGCACAAGGGCAAACTCACCCTCGACAATCTGCTGATCAAGCCAGTGCAAAAGTTTCCCAAGTAAGATTTCCCACGAAGCCCCAAGATCTCCCTCTCTAATGCTGTTCCAGCTACGAGCTTCTGTTCCAGCGACTGATCAAGCACACGGATCACGATCATCCCGATCAGAAGCACCTGCAGGACGTGTTGAAGCTGGTCCACGACATTCTGGTGCACATCAACTGCAAGGAGCGCGAGATCATGGAGAACGGGCAGCGCGAGGCGACTCTGCGCGAGCTGGAGGGCGTGATCGAGGGCATTACCGATCTGACAGCGCCCGAGCGGCAGTTCCTGCTGTTCGATCTCGTTTCGATGCCCTCGGGCGCGGGGGCGCGCAAGGATCGGGGCTTCTTCCTGTTCAACGACCTGCTCGTCCTCACCAGCATCAAGAAACGAAGCGGCACCATCCGCAAGCCCAGCAGCAGCATCTGCCCGGGCACGGTTGCCACCACGCTGGAGACCAACAAGTACAAATGTCTCACCAAAATCTCACTGGACTGTCTGGAGATTGTCAAGCGTGAGTTGGCACTTCCACTTCCACTCCATCCGCACTGACCACTGACCACTGACCACGAAGTATTCTGATTTGCGAACACATTTCCTCCCACAGCCAAGGACGAGAACATCAAGCGAATCGTCAACGAAATCGAGAGCCTGGCCGACGACTGCGGCAAGCTGCAGCAGATCAGCGACATCACCGCCTCCCTAAAGTATCCACACCAGTATCTCGAGGACGTTATCCGCGAGCTTCACCGCGATGTCCAGCGGCAGCTATCCGAGCGCCAGTCGAACGACACCCAGCTCAATATGCTAGAGCTGACAGTCAGTTCGCCGTAAGTGTCTGCCCGGGGACCTGAGCCGGGCCAGTCTTTAATTGCTTTTCGATTCTCCGTAGAAATGGCAACCAGAAGCTGACGGTGGTCTTCAGCAAGACGGAGAAGCGCACGGCTTGGGAGGAGACCTTCGTCGAGGCCAAGCAGAAGCTGGGTAAGCAATCCATCAAAGCATCCACCGAAGGGGGAACACTGATTGGCGGCGCTCTTCTTCCAGCTGCCACTTTGGAGAGACATCCCATACCCGAGTTCCTCACCTCCATACCCATCCGGAAGACCCGCGCCGGACTGCAGTTCACGTGTGCGGCGGCTACGCTGAGCGAGAACCGGGATGTTTGGGTGTGCAACAGCGACGGATATGTGGGCCAGGTGTGCATCATGTCGCTGCACCCAGAGCCGAACGTCACCAGCTGCAACGGCGTCTGCAACGCGCGCATCTTGTGCGTGGCCTCTGTGCCGGCGTACAGCTCCTCTGCCTCGAGTCGCAACAGTAGTGGGGAGCAGCAGCCCCAGGAGGAGAAGGATAGGCCGCGGAACAGCTCGCAGCAGCCGCAGCCGCAGCCCAGTCAGAGCTACACTCAGCAGCTGCGAGACTACCGCAAGAGCATCTCCCCCAGCTTCCAGAGCGGCTCCTCGTCAACGGCCACGGCCACGGCCACGCCCACGCCCGAGAAGAAAAAGACACCCACGCCCACGCCGGTGGCTGTCGACGGCGTCGTCCCGGTGGCTGCCAGCAACAGTGATACTCAGCTGGAGCTGAATCTGAGCTCCAGCGACGATGAGACGGAAGCAGCCGCGGCCACCGCCTCCGCCTCAGCCTCGCTCAACGTTGCCAGCGCCAGCACAGGAGCTGGATCTGGAACTGGATCTGGAGCAATAGTGGAACGTGTGCCTAGTCCCGCCCCCTCACTGCAAGCCGGATACCATGGCCATCAGGTGAGGCACCTGACTCGCATTTACACCTTGTGATTCGTATACCTTATTCTGGGTTCCTTCTGCAGGACTCGAATCCGGAGGAGGGCGAGAGCAATCAATCAACCATGTGGATCGGCACCGAAGACGGCTGCATCCACGTCTACAATAGCACTGACAATATTCGCATTAAGAAGAACCGCATCAAGATCGAGCACCACTCGGCCGTCTATTCCATTTTGTAAGTCAATGAATCATAGAATCAGCAGCGAAGATTGCTGAGGTTGTCTTCTCTTTTAATGGCTCGACAGGTACCTGGACAATCGTGTGTTTGTGTCGTTGGCCAATGGTGATATTTGTGTTTACCTGAGGGATGGAGGTAAGTCGATTGGTTCCAACTGCAAACGAGTCTTCATTGAATCTCCCTTCAGCCACATCGTGGAATACGTGCTCATCGCATTGCCTGTCCATTGGCACCGTCACCAGTCCCGTGACCAAGTTGCTGAATGTCAACGGCAGGCTCTGGTGCTCCATTCAGGGCATCATCAAGGTCCTAGATGTGGAGACTTTGCAGGTCATTCATCAGATACAAATCTCATCGGACTCGAAGCCAATCACAAACATGACGGTCGCCAGCAACTTCGTCTGGATATCCATCCAGAACTCGGCGCACATTAAATGTTTCCATTCCAATACGTAAGTTCAGATCAAATCAATGCGGATGACCAATGAATCTTGACCACTCTACGTATGCGAACAGCCACCAGCTAGTCACCGAAGTGAATCTCGCGCCAGCCGTGAACAAAATGCTCTCCAACTGCGACGAGATCATTAGGCAACACAAGGCCGCCTGCCTTCGTGTGACTTCGCTGTTGTGCTGCAAGGATCTCATCTGGATTGGCACCAGCGCGGGCGTCCTCCTGACCATACCGGCCCTGGGCTACGAGAAGGGCGCCGTCAACATTGTGCCCACGGGCATTCCCCACGGCCACACCGGCCACGTGCGATTCCTCACGTTTGTGGAGACCACCGGGCTGGAGGGGACGACAGGAGCCCGTGAGGCGAGTGGTTCCGCCAGCGATGAGTACACCAAGCAGGGGTGAGTGGAAAAGTGCACTGGAGAAGCATTTGCTCAACTCTTTCAATTGCAGCTCCATAAAGCACTCCAAATCCAAGTCGGAGACCAACAACACATTGATCATTTCCGGCGGCGACGGCTACGAGGACTTCCGCAACTCGGGCGCCAATTCCCTCAGCGAGATCGCCGGCCGCGAGGACAGCACCAACCATTTACTGATATGGCAAATTTGAAGCAGAAGGCGTAAAAATCGCTGGAGGCTTTTGCTCTCGCGCTGGAAAAACAACAACTGAGCTCGAGGATCAGAGATCAGTTCGCGGCGCGTAGAGTGGAGGGCATACTGCGGCGGTTTTTATGACAACATTGATGAGATTTACAGAGAGAGAGAGAGAACAAGGGAGAGATCGATCTACAGCAGCTGCTAGGCTGGAAATGAGTAGAACTAGGGGACTGATTGGTGCTCGAACCAATCCCACAACTGTGTATATTTGAAACTGAATGACTAATTACGTTCAGCCTCTAATCAAAAAACAGAGATTATGTATTATGTATAAACTACAAACTCCCTCGACTATCCACTGGATGAGTGCCAAAACAAGCAACTTTCAATGTACATAGAAATCGCACAGAACAGAGCAAGGAAGATGGAGGGGGAGGAGGCACAGCTCCAGAGCTCCAGAGCTCCACAGCCAAGTACTATAGATATTTTTGTATTGATAATAAGTATGTACGAGTACTCGTATCTCGTAGCTCGTATCATCTGTAGATCCTATTCAAGAGTTAAGCGTTCGTTCTAAGTTTGTTTTTGCAATTGAAATACAGGTCTAACGTGTAATGTGTAACGATAAACAATTCTATAAACAATCTATGCCTAAATGTAATGCAATAATAATCTACCTGGATGTAGAGTGCCACCATCAGATCATCCCTGCCCTGCCCCGCCCCGAATCAAAGCGCATTAATCGAATTTATAATCTACTTAGAAAGAAAAGAAATTACTCCTCACGGGGCATGTGCATGAGCTCCCGCGCGCGTCAAGCTTGTAAAAATCGTAACTCCCTATTTTACAGATAAATATACATAACATATACACCTACTATATACATATAAATATGAATATATTGACAAATGATATGATTAAAAGGCGTCTATAAAGTTTATTGTGAAGCCTATCTACATATATTTCATGCAAGTGAATTGAATTGAATTTTGAATCTGAGAATTGCAAATTGTAACCATACATACGAGTGATATTCAAAAGTTTTTTGCTACTCGTAGAGTTTTTGGGCATGTACAAATCGTAACACGCACACACAAACACACACACACACACAATACACATACTTATGCATACTTGTATATTTTTCTCAATTATTGAATACTATTCGTAAGTCGTAAAAGAAATCCCCACGTTGGAGGGGGTGTCGCGTCGCTCAATGGCCTAAATTGTGGCGAATTGCATTAATTTAAGTATGAATATATTTCCATGTTAGATCTGGTTGGTTATAAATAAATCATAAATCAATGTTCAGTGCAGTATTTCAAGTGTATGCTAAGCAATCTCTATACCAGAACCACAACCACAACCACAACCACAGAGACCACTAAAGCCACACTAGAAGCCACACCACCACGAAGCACCACCACCGAGAACGGTTTCATCTGTTAGTTGAGTGGAAAGTAAGAAACCGCATCCTATGGAAGTGCATCAAATGCATTCTATCGTAATCGATGAACATCAATTGACAATTGTTATCCTACCTCTATGCAAATACCAAGGTGTTAAAGATTTATATATATATCAAGTTATACTCAAGATTTTGATTGATCAAAAGGAAGTGCATGTATGTGGAATCGGACACTAGAGTCGGACATGAGATGAGCGAAATCAACTCTCCTCCCCCCACAATGAGCTGTAATAATAGAATGTAAAACAAAAAACAATAATTTCCTCTTTGCCCAGCTGCATTGTGAGGCTCAATAAGGATATCTTGTAAATGTGTTAAAGAGTCAAATATATATACATACTATACTGTAAACTTATGAAATTCATAGACATGTATTAAGTGTTTGTATCACCTGTAATAAACTGAACTCTTTAAGCCCAAGTTCTCTGACTCTCTCTGACTCTCTCTTGGACTTTCTACTGCCAAAAGGGGAAGTCTCTCCTGGAAGTGCCTGCTGAGGATTACATGAAATGCCTCTTGTTGTGACTCGCTTGCTTAGTATTCTGCTCGTTTGAGTCAGATCCAATCGAAAGTGCCACGCATGAAGCAACTATAAAGGAGGGCTCGTCGGTGGCAGAGTTACTCGCTGCTTTTTCTTACTGTCGGTGCTCGTTTGCTTGTCAATGCGGAAGGTTACAGCGAGAGCCTTTTCACTCGCACGAATTTCTTAATTTTGCCGGCGAGACCTCCTTTATAGTTTCTTCATGGTGGGACGGATCCTGACTTGTTTATAATTAATCACTTAATTGCTTTGGTGGCTTTTTGCGGGTCTGTTTTGGGTACATTGATTCAGATGCGCGCATTTTTAATTATCGCATTCATTTGTACATATTAATTATAAATGGATTTGTGCTGTTGCCACTCTGCATTTAGTCTAACAGTGCAGCAGGCGCCTATTTACCCACCCATTATCCATGCTGTGCATTTTAATTGGTTTACACAAATCTCTGTAATTCCGCGTCGATGTTCCTGCACTGCATTAAATAATTCATTTTAATTAGTGTTTGTCAAAACCGAGCATGCCATCCGATTTGGATTACGATAATGCTGCAGAGGTGGCCGTGTGGCCGTGTGGCGGGGAGGAGGACCAGGCTCCTCGGACCTACCCTACACACACTATTGATTGCTTGCTTACCCTTTGCGGCATCCCTCGCTCGCCCTGCGAGTAAAATAAAATCAAGCAAATTATGCGAAAAACTCAATTATTTGGGCTGGGACTTTTAAAAACAGGCAAATAACAACAAAGGGGAAAAACTTTTGTCATAAGGCATTTACGTAAGTGCTGGGCACGGCATGGAGTTGAAGGGACAGGGGCACCAGCACCCAGCACCAAAATGGAGCTGGAGTCCGTCGGTGCCGGATGCCGGAGGCCGGAGGCAGGCTGGTCAGAGCCCAGCCTTTATGCCCCAAGTTCAGCTCCTGCTCTGCCCTGGCCACATGTGTGTGTGTGTGTGTGTGTGTGTGTGTGTGGCAACATGCTGCGTAAATTACATTGCACGCGCCGTGCATAATACCCTTCCATATGCTCGGAATGTTCCGCCTTGCCACGTCCATTAAGGCGGCGGCGGTGGCAGTCGCAGCATCCGCGGGGAAAAGTTCCCGCCAACCAGCAAAAGTTGCCAACTTTCGCTGAAACTTTTAGCCAACTTAAGGACTTACTGATTCGCTAGAGTATTTGGACTTCTGCTCTCCACCATGATTCCGATTCCGCGCCGTTTCCGACCTGCCTGCCGCGTCTGCCTGCACCGAAGGTCGTTGCTGGTCTTCGCTGTTTTAACTCCGCATAAGTTCTTAATAAATTTCATTATTGCATTTTAAACTTCACGTGGTATTATTTATGGCTGCCACCGGTTGGTGTTTCACCAGCACGGGCCCACAAGTAGCACACACTCGATGTACCGAGAGGTTGTTGCAGGTGGAGCAATTCCCAGATCATGTTGCTCGCTGCATCGTGTGACTTTAATCAGAAGTGCTTACCGAATGCCAGCTGTCGCCCGCCACCTGCCACATGCCAGCTCCAGTGCCAAGGGGAATGGTCAGTGGGAATCGTTTTCATTTTTAAAGCCCAAATTTACTGAAACTTTCGCTGGATACAATTTCCAAATAGATTATCCCCAGTACGAGTCTGCTCCCATAAATCCCTGTACTTGTGTGCATCCATCTCCTGCCTTTGTCTTCCGGTCTTCCGCATAATATCCAATAATGTTTTTCAGCATTTGTGTGGCTTTTGCGGTTGCTGTGCGAGAAACATCTGAGCCCGTGCGAGCGAGGAGTGGGACTGGACTTTAGAGCCATTTGTTTGCTGGCTTCCGCACGTTTGCGGCCATCATCGCAAATTGCCATTTTCAGTGCCATTCGAGGGCTGTGCGCATTGGCTGGCCAGTTGCTAACTTGATTAACCCAAATGAATGGCCAATTAATCGGCTAAGCGGACAGTGGCGGGGGGCAGGCGCAGGATGTTGCACCAGAAAGTGTGTATAAAATGTGTCTGCTGGTACAGCCTCCATCTAGGAGCCAGTTGGCGCTTATTGATTAAAAATTATTAATAGCCAGAGGCCCCTTTACAGGCGCTGCATTAGGGGCACAGCGGGTTCATTCACCTATCAATTAAAGCCAAGTCGAGTTGGGGACAATGTCTGGGATGGGAATGGGAATGGGGCTTCCATTTCCCCAGACTAATTATGCGGGCGAAATTAAAAGTTTATGACTTGGGAGAGAGCACATGGTGCCAGGACATTTGGCGACAAGTTGTCGTGTATCCTGCGACTTCCCCTCGATACGGAATACTGGCATGCGGGATGCTGTTTATGGATGTGCGTGTGGCATGCACCACAACAAGCAGGGAAGCGATTTGTCAGGCAATTACTGAATCCATTGCAAGTGCCACTAAGACAAATTGTTAAACTCAATTTAGCTGCGGAGTACGGACTGTGGCAGGGTCTGCATAGAAATGGCAAGGAGAGGTTTTCCTTTTTCTTTTTCTTTTTTGTGTATTTCTGTTCGCCGGCAACTTGAGACGGAGCAAACTTTTGCACGCAGCAGCCTTGAAGTTGTGGGCTGCGACTGGGCTGTGGGTGACGACCTTCCTGTCACTGCAAAACTCACTTATGTACGTGCATTTGATAATTAAATGATGTTGCAGAAACTTTGGCCCGAAACTAGAAATGGTTTTTCACCCTCTACCCTTTTTACCCTTCGCCCACGCTCTGATCCCTCTTGCCTTTTGCCCTTTACCCTTTGCCCTCTTCACGAGACTCGTAAATGCTTTTGCATAGACACCAATTATGCTGAGCCATCGAGCCCGCAGACGTCACGTAGCCGGAACCGCACTCGCACTGATTTCACTCGCATTTAATCAGTCTAAGTGAAGTCCAACTGTGCACCACAGCCACAGATACAGCCACAGATACAGCCACAGATACAGATACAGATACATCAGTTAAGCAGGTTAAATGTGAATAAATGAAGCGGTTAAGGGTGCTGGCATTTCCATGTGCAGCCCAGAAGTTTGCTTTAGTTTTTGCCCACACCCCAGTCGGAAAAGTGTCGAATAAACGAATTCTGTTCTGCGTTCCACTCTTTAGATAGATCCTTCCATCTGTTGTCAGTTATTGGCGCTCATTCTGCTCCAAGCTCTGGTTTGACTTCGCTTCGCTTTGGCTGTGACGGCTTGCGGCTTGTTCCGGTTGCCTCGGCTTGACGTCAGGGCGCATGCCTTTGTTTACCTTCCATGGAGGGGGCAGCCGGCAGTCAGTGGAGGTGGAGCTAAAGCTGGAGCTGAAGCTCTGTGGAAGCATTCACCTTGAATTCAAAATGAACCCTGTGGAACGCAATCAAAATACAACAACATCCAACACCCACCCAGAAGCGAGTGCTGGGGCAGGCAGCTGTTGACACTGTTCATTATGAGAGCCAAGCAATAGAAGACGACGCATCGCATCGTATAAAATGTACAAACAATAGGTCAGATATACATATGACCAGATATATACCCACACAATATATATGGATACACGGGGCGGCAGCTATTACTGTGTCTACATGTCCATAAGGCAATCATAAAAGTCTTAAATTAGATTTCCCGAGTACCCGCGAACACACTTACATTTGGAAAACTCACAAAAATCTCTGTTCTCCGCAATTTCTTATCAGTGGAGGGGCGAGAGTTCACTGTTCGCATATCACACCATTTTAGGCCCTAATTAAACATTGCTTTGGCGCATTAAGTGCGCTTTGGATATTCAAATTTCGAATGTTTGCTCTGCACAATTGTTGAAATACGTTGGCTGTGTGCTCCGACAGGATTGGGATCCACAGTTCACTGGAATGGAAGCACCAACCCCAACCCCACTGATAGACGGCCCGAACACCCCCGAGCGACACGGCACTTCGCGGCACTTGGCCGAGTCTGCCGATTCGGTTCAGTTTCAGTTTCCATGAAGCGCTGAACCGAGGCGGTCGCGTCGTAGTCGAACCCAGTGCCAGGAGCCCGACAACGTGCTCTTGCCTCACCGAAGCACCTCTATCACAGTCACAGTGAGCGTCCGCGAGCGAGTCAGAGTCAGCGATTGATCAGCCAACGGGGCTTAACGCTGTCCGCACGATAACGTAAATTTGAATTTGTGCGCGAAGAGGGAGGAGCGAAGAGGAGAGCGCCTTCGCATGGCATTCGCTTAAATACTTACTAATGAATAAATTGCAAGTGAATCAGCTGCCGCTGCCGCTGCTGTGTCTCCTCATCCACTTGCAGTTGTAGGGCACTCGACCAAGTTGGAAATTAAACAACGTTCTGGCCACTTCAGTGGGTCTTCGCTGTGCAGAGAGCAGTGTGTGTGTGTGGGGAAGAAAACAGTAATAATAATTATAATATATAACTTTGTGTCAATAAAACAATGCCGAGTGTTTGGCTGTGAGAGCGGAGGACACACACAGCGATTGCATTAAGTAAGTAAACAGAGAGGACTCCAGGTCCCACTTCAGGACCCGCTTCAGGACAGGAGCCCATCGCTCCTAACAGTTGTTTTGCTGGCCTCAATTCAAGTGGCTGTATGGGTATGCAGAGTGCCTTCTGGGCGAGACATTTGCATAGATCAGGCGGGAGTAATGGCAAAATGCTTTCACGCTAAACACCTCGATTGGACTGCCAAATAAAGAGCTACAAATAAGTGTCTGGCAGCACAATAAATATCAAGTTATACTCGTAAGTAGCAGTAGTAGGAGCTGCCACACTTGGACTGGCAACTAAACTGTGGATTGACACTGGGACTGCTTCTGCTTGGCTGGTTGCCCGGCTGCCCGGCTGCCCTGTGGCTGCATTGACGTCACATCAGAGACACCGACCAGCGTGTGGCACTGACTCCGTTGCGGTTGGCTGGAGAGATCCCCCTGGATGGGCAGAGCGGACGGGCAGGGGAGGTGCTAAAACATGCAAGACTGCCAGAGAAATATTATTTGAGAATTGCACATTGCACATACGCCATGTAGTCCGCAAATTGCAACAAATGCTGCGAAAACTAGCAGAGGCTGCAGGCAGTCGGGCGAACTTTTGGTGGCACTGCATTTTGATATAATTCAGCAGTTTACCCCCTCTCCTTCTCCTTCTCTTGAGAGGTGTAAAAAAACAGGAACCAAACATTCAGAAAAAGCCAACAAAAAATACATTTTTATACCCGGTACTCGAAGAGTAAATTGGGTATATTGTATTTGTGCACAAAGGGAATGTATGTAACGCACAGAAGGAAACGTTTCCGACCCAATAAAGTAAATATATTCTTGATCAGCATCAATAGCCGAGTCGATTGAGCCATGTCTGTCTGTCCGTCCGTCTGTCCGTCTGTCCGTCTTGTTTGTCGGCTAGTTCTCAGAGACTATAAGAGCTAGAGCCACCAAATTTTGGCACCAGACTGCTGTATGCTCACACTGTTACAAGTGTATTTCAAAAATGAGCCCCGCCTCCTTCCTCCCTCGCAAAAGGGCGAAAACCTCCCAAATCTACAATTTTTCCCAAATAGGGATCCGATTGAATCATTATTATAGCCACAATGAAGAAATTAGTTTTCAGTGGCCAAGCCCACCCCGTCCCGCAGTTTCTAGCAGCACACTCTGCTTCGCGCAGTTTATGGCCTCTGCCCCTGACACGTCTCTGCCGCTGCCTCTGCCACGACTCTGCCCTGACTCTGCAAAGTGTGTCTCTAGGGGAGGGTGGCGAGCTAAAGGAGCGTGTTGGCGTGAGCAGTGTTGTTGATGTAGATGACAGATGAAGAAAAAATGTAAAATTTGACAAATAACCGCTAAGTTGCAGATGTAGTACTGAGTGCCGGTTATACAAGTAGTGACGCGTAAGATGCGTCTCACACGTCCCTTCTCGTTTTATCTGCTTCGTCGTAAGTCTGGCCCTGCGCTGGCAATTATTTTTGAATGCTGAATGCCATTTGGCCAAATCTCTTAATATTGCAAATGAAATGTGCCTTGGTCAATTAAAGCGGAATAAGGTGAAGGCCGCCAGCTGTCAAACGCTGGAGAATCTCCAACGGAAAAGAGCCCTGAAGAGCGGCATTCAAATGAATTTCCATACGGAGCATATGTTCAAGTGAACACTCAGAACACTCACTGGGGGCATTGTTTATTCGCTGGGCCCGAACTTTGAGTGTGAATAAATCAAGCATCAATGCTGTATGGGCTGGATGATATTTATGCATGTGGCTCTTCCGATATGCCCAGAGAGAGACGAGTGCTGGCCCAAGAACTTGATTGATGACACAGGAACATGTGTGTTCGGAGAATCGCCAGTGGCTTCCAGCTAATAGAGAGATTTCGGTTCAAACAGTTCAATTGTCCGCCACAGCCTAGGAATACAAATAACAAAAGCAAAGTGTAAAGTGCCAAGTGCAAAAAGCAAACAACTTATTTTCCCAAGATTTTCCAACTCAATTTGCATGCTTTGAGCGAAAAGTTGGTTCAAGAGACCATCCTCGGCGGATCTTGGCCCCGATGATTGCCTCGATTGTTATGGAAATTGTCCCCAGACTGTGCCAATTCATGTGTGAACTTTTACAATTGAGCTGCGAATCGGATTATCAATCAGAGTGGCCATAAAAACGCCAAAGCTTATCACGGTCAGATTCGGCAGCAGGCGGCGGCCAATACCCCTTTCAAACACCCCTCGGCCGATGTATGTGTTCATAAATCTATTTTTGGCATCATTCGATATTTGCAGCGGGTTCCAATTGCACACTCAAAATTCCATTCCCCCCCGTTCCCCCCCGTTCCACTACTCAAGTATAATTATAATTATACATATATGTTCCTCAATTAGGCGCGAGGCATGAGCCGCGTTATCAGATGGGATGACACATTTTCTTCAACTGATCAATACCGTGCCTTGGCATTGACTTATGGACGAGCAGCCGTTGTCCCTTGGCCCCCATATCTGTCCAATTTATCGCTTCCACTTTGAGGTACGAGTACGTCATGGGGCTGTCTAAATATTTATACATAAACTGCAGCACTACCTCCTCGTAGGTAGATGTGTAGAATAAAAGTAAGTAAAAGTTCCCTGCTGTCTCGATTGATATCATGTGAGCGATAAGCGCTTTTATGGCACATTCCGTTTTGGGCGACTCGGCAAACAGACTCGGGGGATACCCTTTCCCCTTTGTTGGCCTTGGATTTATCATTTAAATGTGCAAACTCTGCCGGAAAACACCACCAAAGGCAAGTTTATGCTGAAGCTGGAGTCTTGTTCTTGCACCGCCGCCTCTGCCAGTGCCACCGCCACTTTGTCTATTGCGATATTGTTTGTACATAGCCCGGTTTTAATTTGGTTATCGCACCCTCACACCCTGCCCAACCAGATATGTGCATATATACGCTCTGCAATCGGCAGAAACCCACACTATCAGAGCGTTGAATAAATAATGCTTAATGCCAAATTATTGTCAACAGAAGTGCCAAGAGCTGTCGAACCCTTTTGCCGGGCGGCAGCTCTGGCAGCACCCACTTGGCTCGTTCCATTCATTCAGTCAACACTCATCCGCGGCACAGCACAGCACAGCACAGCTCCTCGTCCCTCATCATAATTTGTGGGGGGAAATCTAATAAAGTTTCGAGAGAGAGAGCGAGAGCGAGAGCGATTATCAATCTTATCGTCAGTGGGAGGGAGAGCACGTGCGGGATAGTGGAAAAGTTTTCAGCGATGAATGGGCGGCAAATTGTGCTTCGATTGAAGAATCTACATCTAGTCTCCGTCGGATAGTGTGTGCCCCAAAGATATGCCAGTATTGAGTGTAAATAATCCGCAACCGATTCCGCACTTTCGTTTGATTGCAGACTGTCCCCTGGGCAAGCAACGCCATCAAAGAGCCATTCGATACAATGACACCAGCTGGGCAGTTCCATCTGGGCTTCGACATAGCGTGTGGGCCCCGTCAAGAGGCTTAGGGGATGTCCGCAAGAGCTACACGAGAACACTTCCGCAGCAGCTCGAGTATAAGGAGAAGCAGAAGCAGAAGCAGAAGCCGAAGCAGATCTATGGCTGTCAACTTGCAGCTGAATAATTTAAGCGCCATTTATCCGTCGCTCATGTATGTGGCTGCCTCCTCGCTGGGACTGGGGCTGGGCCTGGGCCTGGGACAGGAGAACATTTCCATCGTTTACGAGGACCTGCTTGGCACAGCAAATGGCAATGGCACCGCAGGCATGGGAGCGGTGGGAGCAGCGGGAGCGGCAGCTGGCACAGGAACTGGCCCGGGATTGAATGTCATCCTGCCGCAGAGTGCCACAAATGAGACCTCTAATGAGGGTGATGGGGTGGTCGTGGGCGTGGGTGTGGGCGTGGGCCTCACCGAGTCGGCACCCACCGCAGCCGTGACCACATTCAATTACTACAACGAGTCCGCGGCCGCCGCCGAGTGGGCGCACTTCTACGATCTCGTCCTGTCCTGGCAGGGCATCTGCCTGATTGCAGTCTTTGCGACATTCATCGTGGTCACCGTCATCGGCAACACCCTCGTCATATTGGCCATCCTGACAACGCGTCGCCTGCGCACCATCACCAATTGCTTCGTGATGAGTCTGGCCGTGGCGGACCTCCTTGTGGGCATCTTCGTGATGCCCCCAGCCGTGGCAGTCCATCTCACAGGTGAGTCGTTGTTCGTCCTTAAAGTCCCTGCTTGAAAGTAGGCAACATTTTGTCGGCTTTTCGCGTGATTAAAAGATGAAGATGCCATTCCGGCAAATCCCCCAAAAAAAAACCAAAAAAAAATATATTTCCCAACAAAAGCTTTCCGGCTAGGCCGCGCCCCTCATCCACCTCCGTCCTCCTAATTGAACAAAGGAACGCGAACAGGAATAAGAACGGAACTGGGACTGGGACTGGGGAGCATTAGTGGCCGCGGGACCCATCTACCACACTTTTCGCCGCATATTTATGTATGTAAAAATGCTCCGAGGTGGAGGGAATGTATGTGTATCTCTCTCGCCCTATGGATTTGTGTTCTTTGAACCAAAAGAATTTCTTTCATTTTTTGCTGCCTTCGCCTTCCTGCAATTTCCTTCAGCCCAGCCAAACGAACACAAAAAACGACAGCAACAAAAAAGGGGAGACATTCCGCAGTCGCTGTTTGGGGCATGCTTTAAAGGCTGCGGCATGCCGAAACTTGCTCACAATCATCCAAAATGGGAGCATAGAACGAGCCTCCCCGACTGGTCATTCCATATTATAGTCTTCTGGCCTCAGTTCCCATTATCCTACGCTATAAGGACACACACCATTCAAACTTTTCGGCTGAGCTTCTCTTGGCTAAGATTCTCTTAGGATCTCCCTTCCCCATGTCCTTCGTTTTGGTCATTCTGATTACTTTTTGCCTGAAAGTGCACTCAAGTTCCGGTCCGTGCGGCTTCAGCAAACAACAAATTGAACTTCCCAACTGCATCTCAAAATTATACTAGGAGCATTCGTCTCTCTGTTATTTTAGGGCGCTGTGCCGCCTCAGGCAATCTCCGCCCCGCCTAATGAGGTGGCTCCTCCCTTGGCTCGTTGCTTGGACTTTGCTAAGCAAGGAAAAACAAGATTTCATTTTGCTCTCCGGACGCATTGCGGGGCCCTTGATTAAAAAATTAATCGGTTGACAGGCTGGAGCCAAGAAACTACTCAAAGTGCCCACAAATTCAATGCCAAACTCGAGTCCAGTCCGGGTCCGGGTCCAGTGGAGTGTGGCCCACAAAGCGATGCCCCAAAATGTTGAGGGCTTTGGCTCGTTTAATTGGCCTTAGGTGAGGCATTTGCCATGGTCCGGCGAGAAACCTTTTGGGTTGAATCTTTTGCCTGCTAATCAAATTGACTTTGGACCCGGGACTCTGGAATTTTAAGTTTGCTGGTGAAGTTTTTAATTTGGAATTTTGATTGCAGGCTCATGGCAGCTCGGCTGGGTGCTGTGCGACATTTGGATCTCCCTGGACGTGCTGCTCTGCACGGCCTCCATCCTCAGTTTGTGCGCCATCAGCGTGGACAGGTACGTGTGTATTGCGGGCGGCTGTCAGCCATAATCATATTTCCCTCAAACGAAAATCTATCCATCAGATATTTGGCCGTCACCAGGCCGCTCACGTATTCGCGCAAACGACGCTCGAAACGATTGGCCCTAATAATGATCCTAATCGTCTGGCTGCTGGCACTGGCCATCACCTGTCCTCCCCTCATCGGCTGGTGAGTATGCAAATTGACCCTGACCGACCCACTCCAAAGAGCAGCGACGAGACTCTACGCCAGACCAAGGTGAATTTACCTATAAGCAGACGTTGTCCGTTGCATGAAGAAATTAAATAAGGTGGTGCTGTGGCGTGGCGCTCGAGTGTGTTCGGTCGTTTAGAGTTTAGTTTCGGACGATAGTTTCGTGTCACTCACACTCACAAGCAGCATCAATACGTGACAAACGGGCCCGACGGCAGCTCCTTATATAATTTCTGTATGGTCCGCTGTGGTGAGGAGCAAGCACTTATTCACCACGCTCTCTCTCTTAGCTCTCAGAGAGTCAAGCGGTGTTTGTTGTTGTTATTTTATATGCATCACTGACAAACGGATCATCCCCGAAAGAGCTGAAAAATAAATTCACCTTGCTCCAGACTGAAGAACAAACGAATATAATTAGGTGGAAAGTGCTTGTGGGGCGTCGGGGAGGCTAATAATTGAGAACTTCCTGCAACTCGCATTAGCAGCCGACTTTGTTGTAATTAATTGTATTCTACCACTCGACTAATTTGCACATCCTTTGCATCCTTCTGCTGCTGTCCTTAGGTACGAGCCGGGGCGACGGGACCTTCGGGAGTGCCGCTACAACCAAAACGAGGGCTACGTCATCTTCTCGGCCATGGGCTCCTTCTTCATACCGATGGCAGTCATGATTTATGTGTATGCAAGAATTTCCTGTGTCATCGCATCGAGGCACGACAATATGACCGACATAAGTGTTCACAACAAGGTGAGTCCCAACCAGTTCCAGTTTCAGTCCCACACAAAACCCACAACCCAAAAGCGGCAGCTGCTTTTCTGTACCGTTCCGTTCCGTTCTGTTCTCCTACACTTAAGTCCCGCCGCAGCCTGGAGAGAGCCTCCACTCCACGTACGGAGCAAACTGCGGCACGTTTGTTTCATAATTCCCATACGCTAGGAGCTTACACAGATTTAAATACCATGCCACGGCCCAGCATGCATTGCTTTCCCGTTCCCGTTCCCATCTCCCTGTCTGTCGATCCGAGTCATGTCCGTCCCTATGCAGGGTCGCGGGCATTCTCCAAGTTTGAACAGCAACGAGCTGCAATTTATTACCCTTGAACACGCTGGGATTAGATTCTGCATACAAGTTCATATCGACTAAAATCGGTTCAACAGATTTATGCAAGGTCTTCGATTCTGGTTCTCCAGCCTAAAGTGAACTCAAAATTCTCTTACCCCAAAAGTCATTACGATGGTGCATAGATCGTATTGGTCAACTGTCAAGTGAAACTCTGAGCGAAGTCTCTCCGCCGAAAACGAACTATGGCCGTGCAGGGTATCTAAGCATTCGCCATGCGGGTGCCAACATTCCCCCCCTTCACAGACCGACTTTTTGCCGACTCTCCCATGCAAAAGCCATGTGCAAATGTATGTGTATGTACAGCTGTCGGACCTCTGTCGATATGTGTGTAGAGTTTCCCTTTAAAGCGTAATGCGAGAAATTCTAGCGCAAAAGGGCAGCTCTTGCTGGGTTTTGTAGCCAGCCTGCGGTTTCCTGCTGCCATTTTTTGTAGACTTTCAAACTTTAACCGCACTCTTGCTGCCTTTTAAGTTATTTATCATCCACTGACTTGTTACCTTTGTGCCCCTTGCGTGTCTTGTCTAGAAATTCAAGCGCTACACGGCGGCGGACGTGGAGAACGAGCTGTCAGAGCAGGAGCACAGCTCGGCGGGCCATCGACAGCGGCAGGCGACGTCGCGCACCTTCTCCAACCAGACAATTGCCAAGGAGCTGCACGAGATGATGCTGGGCGACAGCGAGCAGCTGGGCGTGGCCACAGCAGGAGCAGGACAAGGAGCAGCAGCAGGAGCAGGAACTGTGGCTGGTGGCATTCACTGCCAGTCGCTGCTCGCACTACCCTCTAGTGGTGCTGGTGGTGGCGGAGGCAGCGGTGCAGCCAGTGGGGTTAAGAATGGATGCTACGAGCTGACACGGCCTTCGTCCCTGAAGCGCACATCGACCGCGTCGACAACCATCACCACAATGACAAGTGGCATCGGGCCGGGCAGCAGCCTCCTGGACACACAATGGCAGGCCAGAGCCCATAGCTTTCGGCACTCGCACCTGGAGAGGGAGCGGGAGCGGGAGCGGGATCGACTGCGTGGGCACCATCATCACCATCACCAGCATCAACATCACCAGGGAGGTGCGACCACAGCCGTCCCGAATCCCAGCAGCACCATCTCGAACACCAACAGCAACAGCAAGTCGCTGTCGAATCGCATTACGTCGCTGAAGAAGGAGACCAAGACGACGCAGACACTGAGCATTGTGGTGGGCGGATTTATAGCCTGCTGGCTGCCGTTCTTCATCAATTATCTGATCACACCGTTTCTGGCGGAGCACCAGGCCAGCCAAATGCTGGCCAAGGCACTCACCTGGCTGGGATGGTTCAACAGTGCCATCAATCCGTTCATCTATGCCTTCTACAGCGTCGATTTTCGCGCTGCCTTCTGGCGCCTCACCTGCAAGCGCTTCTTCAGCTCCGACCAGAAGCCGCAGTTCCCCACCAACACCATGTCCATCAGGCGATAGAAAAGGAGCTCCCCACTCCCATTCAACTCATACTCAAGCCCGGAACAAATTGCCACTGCACAACATATGATTAACTTATTCATTCACTTTTAGGTGTGGTCCCTAATTGCACCTTGAGCAAGCAAACCCTCGCCCTGACCCTCGCCCTTCCTCATGCCACCCGGATGTGTAATTGTTCTTCAGTTTGTTGTATAATTTATTTTCATTTCCCTTCACCGTCAGGGCTCGCTTCCATCCTAGATCATTCGACTGCGAAGCGAGGATTCCCCTGGACGTGGCTCGGGCCGGACTCGTTCCAGGGCAGGAAACGTCCATAGATTGGTCGTTCGCTATACGTTTTTATGGCTAAATGAGATGTGTCGTTGTCCGTACACACACGTATAAATATGCTTCCACTGTTGCACATGATTTCAAGGCATTTATGCAGTCGCTTTCCATACGAGCGGATGGTCGGGAGGCGCGTGCAAAATCTGATACGTGGCATCACGTATCGATTTAGTAATTTCCGCATGACTTTTCCGCTCCATGCTCCATGCTCGTCGAACTTGCAACAACATGGCAGTGCCACTAGCAGCAGCAGTAGCAGTAGCTGTTTCTGTGTCTGGAGCCAACGGCATAGACAGTTTAGATGGATGAGAAAACTTGGTTATATGGTTCACCGAAATTGCGCACACATCTCTGCTCTGCTCACATTCCCACTCTAATATTCAGCTATTCAGGAATGGAGGAATGGAGGAATGGGTGCGTGCGTGTAACATGTCCTGGGGTGGGTCACCTTTTGGTGACCCCGACACCTGTCCGAACGAATTGTGCATTCTGTTTGGCAAGACGAGTGCGTGATGTATTTATGAGGCAGCTTCGCCCTATCAGACTCGAGTTTAGTGCCCAAATATATCAGAGAGGCTTCTCTCTCTGTCATAGCTGATATCGGTGCACCATAAATCCAAGAGACAGTAGATAGCATTCGGCCTGATTTACAGTAGAGAGTGGCGACGAGTCCGGGCCGCACTTTTAGTGGGGATTCCAGTATTCCAGTCGAGAATTAGCTTTAATCAGCCAGTTAAAAGAGAGTTACTGTGATTTAGTTTATAGTTGGAGTCCGTTACAACTTCAAGAGTTTTCCCTTAGACCTAAAGTGTGTGTGCGTGTGTGTGTGTGTGTGTGTGTGCAAGAGAGAGAAAACTATATAATTTAGGCATAATTTATTCAGGCCATCCAGCCACAGCTTAGCTAACCCCAGAGCCTAGCACAATAGAACGTGTTTCACCAAGCAATCTACTTTTAGCACAGTGTCCTCCACTTTGTACATCATTTTTCATTCCCCATTCGCTTGGTGTGAAGTCATAAACGTAATCAAGCAATGCTACGACGCAGAGATGAAGTCAGTACGAAGCCTCATCAGCATATACACGTTGGAGCATATCTCATCCGCACTCCTCACTCCTCAAGTCCAAATTCAGAATCCCGAATTTCAGCTCAAATGTCAGGCCTAAACCCTGAGAGGGTGAAAGAATTGCAAACTTTTGGCTAAAGCAAACAAACACAAAGCGGAGGCATCCGCCATGTGGCATCCGCCAAGTGCAATCTCTCATCAGGGGGCGGGATGTACGACGAATACGAGTAATATCATACACATAATCCGCACAATTTGCATATATATTAATAGTAATAGTTACGTGTACGCAACATCATTTTTTGTGAAGAACCAAACACGCAAATAAATACACAAATCGAAAAGACAACTCTCCACGGATAGAGATCCGTTGTTATTTAAGGATTTCGGACCCATGAACAATGGTTAGTGTGTTCTTGGTGGGACGTGAATTATTGATCAGCTTCAAAATTGAATTCACAACCAAATGCAGGGGATATCCAAATACATATGTATATGTATGTACGAGTATGTACCTACATGTACACACTTGTGTATTTATATTTAACCAGCTACAAATTCACCAGCACCCAAAAAAAAAGGAAGAAAAAAGAAGGGAAAGGAAGCGGAAACCCAGCGAACGAACGGTTAGAAAGCAAAGTTGTGCTTGTTGCGAAAAATAACCATAAATATGGACCGCTTTCAGCTTGCTCCCCTCTCCGCTGCCGCTCTCCTGTCGAGCTATGAATATTTCATTGGAGCTGCGCCCCCACATCCCCGGGAGGTACTAGAAACGAGAGAACCAAATTTCCACAGAGCATCCTCTAAATGGAGTTTTAAGACTCTAATTGAGCCCGCGCCCCAGCTTGGATTATATTAATTGATCGAATCCCCCCCTCTGTAGCCAAAAGAGATTTGGGTGGCGCACCCCACCCACACACAGCGAGCACTCAAGGCCCCCCTCCCATGCAAAGCGAGGATAAAGGAAGCGCAAAATGCGGGCAAAACAAAAGTTCATTCGAAAAACATTCAGGGAGCATTTGTCATTGGCAAAGTTTTGCCTGCTCCGCGCACTTGTTAAATACTTGAAAGTTCGATGCTGTTTTTATTTTGTTTTGCCAGAACCAGAACCAGAGCCTGAGCCTCTTTTCAACTGTTGCGATGACATAACCGAACAGAAATCTTCGGGCAAAAGGGGCACCCTGTCGGCACCTGGCTATAAATAGGAGAGGCCCGACCGCCACTCTTGCGCAGCCATTTAATTCAACACATTATGCGATATCAACCGCCCTCGAAAAAACACCAAATTACGGTACAGTACGAGTGTGTACGAGGTACGAGTACATGTGTGTGGAGGGGTTTGCAGAGGGTTCGCTGACTTGTCGCTGACATGGGGGCGACGCTGTTGCTGCTGCCTTTCTGCCTTTTTCTGTTTCCGCTGAGCTCGACTCAAAAGTGAAATGTGACAGGGAAATGTGTTGCAATTCATTAGAGAGAAAGAGTCCCTGTGCTCCACCTGCCACAAATTGCTTGCCACAGTGTCACATATTCATATGTACATATGCCACACACACATGTGTGTGTGTTGGTGGTAGCTCCGCCTCCACCTTTGTTTGTGGGCTCGTAATTATGATGACCGCATCTTTTTTTTCACGCCTTATTTCCAGCTAAATTAATGTATCGCCACGTAGCCCGCAGCTGGAACCGGCGCAGGAGTCGGAGTCGGAGTCGAAGATGGAGTCGAGCCATAATCCCGGTCGTAGTCGTTGTGGGTGCTCTCTGATTCAGCGTTTCCTTTGCTTCCGTTCTCGTTGCGGTAAACAACTTAGTGGCGGCCACTGGGTTACCACTTCCAATAATAAATCACCACAACAAAAAAATAAGCCAAGGCTGCGAGGAAATTGTAGTGCTCCATGGCTCCGCCCATCCTCCCGCTGGGAGCCACTCTCTGCAGAAGAAGTTCATCCCCCTCGCACACAGAAAACATCTCAATGCAGTATGGGGCCACGATATAATCTCCTGCTGGCTAAAGTCAAAGTCTTTGAGTCTTTCCTTTGAGTTGAACTTAACTTTTATTGCAAGAACTTCCGTATCTTGGAGAGATCCATTCCAAGTGAACATTTATAAGTACATTTAACAAGTATAATAAGTATAATATTAAATATAGATACATAATACAAATACACAAAGTGTCTCTAGTCAAGTGGCTTCTATTAGTGGCCTAAAGCGTGCTGCCTAATTCCGGAGTGAGGACAAAAGCCGAAGGCTTTTCTTTGATTCTCTTTATTCTTTTTCTCTTTTTTCTGGGCCCACTTCAAAATCTCTGCCAGCACACAATTGCAGCTTCAAAATCCTGTTTCAGTTTCAGTTACACTTTCAGTTTCAGTTTCAGCTCCCCCGGACAATTGCTCAAACATTAAATGGGTTGGCCGGACTCTGCCGGACACTGCCTGAAGGGACGTGACGGGACGGGACGGGACGGACCGGACCCACAAAGGATGCGCCAGATATGTCGTTGGCAGCTACTGAACCCAGTGACACAGCTGGACAAGACCACACTCACACAGTGGACGCACTGGACACACACAACAAAGGATGCAGCACCATCATCATCTGCCAGACATCCAGACAGTCCAAACAGTTGCCGTCAGGCAACAAAGACCCAGCAAATACTATAATTTGTCTTTTGTTTCTCCACTCACACTGCACACACACACACACACACACACACACACACACACACACACATTTATATATACTTATGATATATGATAGAATCTGGTTTAGTGCAGGAATCTTAACCGGGATTAAATCGCAACTGCTCGAATGGCTCGGCAAAGACTAAGGGATTCATTCAAGGCTGCTAATACACTACTGAAACAATGGATTTGCCATGGATGATGCTCTACTTAAAGGTACTCGCATCTTCCCGACTAGAACTGTGTCAATCTGCATGGTTTTTGGGATACATTTGGGACAAGTTTTGAGAACAGCTTTCAGATGCACCAACTCAACACTCAACTTTCGCGCAGCTTGGAGCTGGAGACCAGATTATGGCACAACCATCAACATATACAGCTCCAAAGGGGGATGCCTGAGATGCTTTTTAGCCGCGGAACATGGCCAGATGATTGGGTGGGCGTTTCGGCTTGCAGATGGGTCGGCAGGTGAGGCGCCAGAAGGCAGTGCGAAAGTCCGGATTGTAGAAGGCGTAGATGAAGGGGTTGATGGCACAGTTGACCCAGCCCACCCAGGTGAAGCCGAACATGAGGTCCTCGAGCACCGCCGGGCCGGGCAGGAAGGGTATCAGCAGGTAATAGACAAAGAAGGGCAGCCAGCAGGCAATCAGACCGCCCATCACAATCGTCAGGGTCTTGGCGGTCTTTGTGCTATCCCGTTTCGTGGTCGACACTCGCATTGGCATCGGCATCCGGTGGGGATTGTGATGGCTCTGATGATGATGATGGTGCTGCATGTCGAAGACTCTCTTCTGCAGCGAGCCGCCCTTGGAGTCTCCGTCAAACTGCTGCTGCTGCTGCTGTTGCTGCTGCGACCTGGAGTCGGATGGCGACTCGGCGGCACCCAGACAGGTATCTGAGAAGGAGGCCTGGCTGCCCGTATAGTGCAGCCCCGAGGGCGTGGAGTGCATGCAGGGGCCGCCGTACTTGCAGCTAATTGCCGAGCAGTGGATTAGTGAGGAGAGGCGGGACACCTCCACCAGTTCGTAGAACGTGGGCTGGTGCTTGAAGGTCAGCGTCTTGTCCACCACTTGTCCGGCAGCCTTCTCCTTCTCCTGGCACTTTGAGCACTTCAGCGACTGCTTTCCCGCACTGGCACTGGCACTGGCACTGGTGGTGGTGGTGCAGGAGCCTGTCTGCTCGTGCAACGAGTTGAACCTCCAGCGGGACTTCCGGTGTGGCAGCCATTTGGTGGGCGTGCAGTGATAGTGCTCCGACTCGGATATAAACTGGTCGCCATCCACGTCACAGTCCGCCGTGCGCTCCGAGTTCTGCTCGTGTGTTGGGGTGGTGCATGATAAACTTTATGACACACTTCAGGTGAGAATGGAGACAGCTTACCGCATCGCGCACAATGCGCTGTCGGCGCGAGGTGAGCACATAACCAATCTTGACGTAGACATACACCATCACCGTCAGGGGTATGAAGAACGATCCCATGGCCGAGAAGACCACGTACCCCTTGTTCTGATTGTAGCGACAGTCCACATACTGCTCCTGATGTCGGCCCGCCTCGTACCTGCGAATAGAATGCAAAATTGAATTCCAGCTTGAATTGGATATGTAGTCGGTTGTCTGGCTGTCTGGGTGTCTGGGGATCTGGGGACTTGGGCCATGACAGCCGAGTGAGTTAAGCAAGGCGAAATTTGAATTCAAGCCCAAAGTCTGTTGTGGATTTGTTGCCCCGCTCGGATTCCCATTTGGAAGGCATCCCTTTTGCGGACGAGCATCTCCTCCTCAAGCCGGATGGTCATTGAGCCCACACAAATCCGAGCTGACTTTTAAATCAATTCGCAAAAAATCCCAAGACCCAGGCGAAAGTGGAGTCCGGGGATACCCATACCATGAGTGACACCAGTTGGGATCTCTTGTGAATCTCAACTAAAATTGATTGTAGAATGGGCAAAACTATTGCCACATTCTTATGTATATCCTGAACGAATCTCCAAGTGCTTCTGTGGCATTTGTGCTGATTTTAATTGCGCTTTCTCCCCCCCACACTTAAAATTTGAAGAATTTTTGTAATGTGCCACCCAGCTGTGGCTACCATTCGACCTTCGCCGGTGGCTTTAATGTGGAAACTGCAGTGGAAAACAGGGGAAAGCAAAGAACATGCTCGAATGTGTTTTGGTTAGTTTGGGGCGCCTCAGAGTATGCAGCAGACGAGTGTTTTTATGGATGTTTGCATGTGTGTGGCATTCGAAGTCATTAACAACTCATTAAAACTTCAGTGTGTTGGGTGCAGGAAGACCAACAGAACAACAGCTGAAGCAATTACGTAATGTTTTAGGCGCAGCTGGAAATTGTGTGGAAAGTCTGTGTATAAATAAGCGGCGAATGTATTTCGGAACTGAGACTGGAACGGGCCCTTTGTTGGCCATTATCTATCCCTACCAATGCCATTAGCCGCCAGTAAAGGTACCAGTGGAGGGGCATCGGGCATCGGGAGACAGGCCATAAAAAAGAGCATTGAGTCGGGAGCATCGGGTGCTTACTGGGGGTTTACTTACCAGCCCAAATACGGTGGACATGTGATTGACAGGGCCGTTATCCACACGACCAGTATCATGAGCAGGGCCAGGCGCTTGGAGCGGCGCTTCTTCGAGTACGTCAAGGGTTGTGTGACGGCCAGATACCTGAAAGAGAGAAAAAAAGAGAGAGAGGGAGATCCACAGAGCCGCAGCCCGGCAATAAACGCACGGCAAATGGCAAATGGCGAAAATGGTGAAAAATACAATAAACAAAAAACAAAAGCCAAACAGACATATTGTTCATAAAGCCACAGCCGAGGCCAGCACCAGGACCAACACTCAGGTCGTGAGCTATCGCCAACGCCATCTGATGGCCCAAGTCAGAGGAGCAGAGCAGAGCAGAGAATGGAGAATGGCGAATGGCGAACAGAGAGCAGAGAGCACCACACAAAACTTGGAAATGCCATTAAAATGTAATTGAAACTTCCAACAAAAGCAAACGGACGATGGACTGCGGATTGTGGACTCTGCCCCACCCAATCCTTGCTGCTCATCCGTTGTGGCTGTGGTGTCAGGAGAACGCTCAAAGGGTGCTGCTCTGCTGGCAACAGTCATGGGGCAATAAAAACGTCAACAAATAAATTATTTTGCACTGTTTTTGCACCTTGTCTAACCCATCTATCCCATCCCCACGGCGGTAGCCTTTGGCCATGGCTTTGGATTTGGCTCTGTAACGGAGTGGCCATGACATCAACGACAAATTAAGAAATTAGCTCCCTGAACACCCCAGCGAACAGTTGCACGAACACTCACCTGTCCAGGCTGATGGCACACAAGCTGAGAATGGAGGCCGTGCAGAGGAGTATATCCATGGAGATCCAAATGTCGCACAGTATCCAGCCGAAGCGCCAGGTGCCTGCGGAGTAAATATTTATCGAACTGAATACTTTTGACCGGCAAGGGATTTGCTTGCAAGGAGTGCAAAAAATCCAGACTGGGCCTTGGTCCCTCCTGTCCCACCCACCTGTTATGTAGAGGATGACCGATGGAGGCATCACACAGGTGCCCACCAGCCAGTCCGTTATGGCCAGGTTCATCACGAAGCAGTTGGTGACCGTGCGCAGCCGGCGGGTGGTCATCACGGCGAGTATGACGAGCGTGTTGCCCACAACTGTGACGAGGATGAGCACCAGGAACAGGGCCACGGCCAGGGACTTGGGCCAGGGCATGCTCACCAAGTAGGAATTAACCGACGGCACTCCCAGCACCGCTGTCGCTGTCGTAGCCCTGAGCGTGAATGTGTCTGCGGATCCCAGTCCCAATCCCAATCCCAGTCCTGCCGCTGCTGTTGTCACACTGGTTGTCGTCTGAATGAGCAGCAGGCTATTACTCGTACTCGTAGTCGTACTCGTGCTGACACTGGAGTCCGTGGAGTCTGCGGCGACGGACAGGGCCGAGGAGAGGAGTCCGGAATAGAGCAGCATGGTCTGCTGATGCGGAAGATGATGAGGCTGATGCGGGTCGGCAGTTGCACTTGGCAAGTGGCTTCCGTTGATACTGTTCAGTGGCATGCTCATGCCTGTGGACTGTGACTCTCCGCCCTGTGACTCTGTCTATCGCTCCTTTGTGGCCTCGGCCAAGGTGTACGTATTGGACATCTACAAATTGATTCTGCGTGGGGAAAGGTTCACTTAATCAACTGCCAACACAAACGGGGCTGGGTCCGGTCCGGTCCGACTCGGTGGCGTCGCCGTTAGAAAAATGCCAGACGGATGAGATACCGCACCAGAATTGCATTCAAACGGTGCACTGAGGGAAAAACTCCAGCCAGTAAAAGTTGCTGACTTCAGCTGAAGTCATTGGCTGATGATTGCAACATCCTCTCGATTGAATGTGAATGCGTCTCTGGTCTCTGGAAGAGAAGTTCAAGATTGGTTCTCTGATCAGTTTTGCCATCTATTTAGAACACTTTTCGTGAGTTTTCTCAGTGTTGGTGGAGCCGGCGATGGCTGCCTTACACAATTTCCAATTACGGCCGGACCGGACTGTGGCCACATAAATTGCAATAAGTAAGCGTAATTGGCCTTGGACAGCACACGAAACAAAGTAATTAGCGTCCATAAATTATGCAGCGGAACATGCACGGCCCGAAAAATATTTAAATGATCCCCCAATTAATATTCCCATTACATTTCGATTTCGATTTCGATTTGGATTCGTATTCGGATTCCGAGTACGATTGTTCGAATGCGGCCGAAAATCTGTTTCCATTCTTTTGTTTATTTAAAGCGTTTGGCAATAAATAAATCAAACACATGGAGCCATATCCAAAGGCATTCCTGTGAATTGTTGCTTTAATGTGCATTTGGCGGCAGACTACACCGAGAGCAACCTTCGATCGGATGACACTATAGGTACAATGTACATATGATAGATCAGACATAGCACATGAGCTATGGCATGGTTCCACACCCCGTTAATAAACACAAACTGGTTTCGCTGCATCGCTCTCGAATGTCTACCAAACATCTCTCAGGTACATTTCTCTCAAATGGGATAGAAAATTAAAGCGTGAGCTGCGTTAAGTTCTGCAAATCAACCACCGGCTTGGGTCTCGATGCATGCACGAACTTGCACTGCAGAGCAGCCAACAAGCCGCGCCAACATAGCGCACGCGGACCGATCAGCGCAGGTAGAATTGCAATGTAAACTACAACAACAATTTCTGACCCTTCCAGACTGGAACGCACATGCAAGTGCAAAGCAGAGGAAGCAAAGCAAACGATGAGCGAGATATTTACAGTTGCCACAACTCTCTCTCTCTCTCTCGCGCACAATAAGAACTCAATTCTCCCACTTCACACACTCTCTTTGATGACAAAGAGCATCGCTTGACTTACTTGTTGGGCTTCGTTTTCTTTGGTGTTTTCTTTCTCTGCAACTATTGCCACAGCTACAGCCAGTGGGCGTGGGTGGCCATCGATTCCGTATCGATGCTTACATGTCACGGATCTAAACGGAATTGGGGGGGAGACTGGTGAGTTATGGCGCCCGAAATGTACCTTCAAGTAAGTATCTTATAGAAAAGCACAGCTGCCGCCGGCACGCGTTGATTGCAAACTGACAGTTGGTTGTCGGCCGTCGGGGTGTCCAACCTGAGATGATACTCCCCTTTCCTCTGCTGAGCGGAGCAGTCAACGTAAGCGCAAAATTTATATACACTTTCAGAGGGTACAAAATAATATAAATTCCTAGGGAAGTTTGGAGTGCACTGGATAGGGAGTATAAGCCATTCATCCGTCGGCTTTCATCCGTCTAACAACTTTAAAGTTCATTTAAATCTGAAAGGGTATCCCCAGCTTCGGCTTCGCTGTTCTTGTAGTTTCTTTATTGTTTTTCATTTGTGTTGTCGATTAAAGTACACAAATAGCAACAAAACCACCAACACAGGGCGGCATCGAACAAAATTCCTCGGCTACTTTTCGTTCTTTACTTTTCGAATTTATCATTTTTGCTGTGATTTTCTTTTTATCGTTTTTGATGCTGCTGTTTTATTTGGGCGCGCACATTGGCTGGTTTTGTTTGGAAAATATTTGGAAAATTCTGATATAAAATGATTACGCGAGTGAGGGCTGAGAGGGGAGAGCACGAACGAGCACGCGGTGCGCGGTACACGGTACACGGTACACGGTATGGGTATGGCTAAGATGAGTAAAACTGAATAATCAAAGTACCGTGGATGCCCGTGGATTAAGTACAAACATAAACGAAAATATTAGACGCACGGGGGCTGCTCTCTCTCCCGCTCTGCTGTGATTCATCAAAAGCATCGACATCAAGCAGGGTTATGGCCCATTAAGAGCAGAGGTGAATGATGGTGATGAAGGTGTAAATAGGTGGAGCGGCAACAGCTGGCGAAGCACCCACACAAGTTCCTGACGCGAAGGCGGAGGTCCAAGTCCTGGGGCTCAAGTCTCATTAATATGCATTCCATTCCCCAATTAACTCTCATATTTATTTGATTAGACGCACAGACTTGTTGCACCAACAACACAACACACACACGGATACACACAATCTCATTAGCTGTTGGCCGCGACTGACTGATAGCAGATAGCAAGTTAATTGATAAATTTATCAGTTGATTATGGCCAGATGTTGGGATATTTTGGATGCTTTCATTCGTGAACTAACCAATTAATCAGTTTTGCTGGAACATGGTTTATATTGCGTGGAAATCCTTTTCAAATTTGAGGTAACTTTTAGGCAACACTTTCCCACGCAGTTCGCGGAGGTTGTCCGTCTATTCCGTGCTGCTGTGGGGCTGATTTCTTTTTGCGGCCAAACGCCAGGACGTCCCGTGAGCGACTGAGCGAGCTGCTTGTCGGCCAAATAACGCATTTGGCTAATTTGCCAAACGCTTTCCACTCGCACCCTACCCCTCTCTACCCCTCTCTTTGCTCTCCGTTGTCCGCTGTCTGCCTTTCCATGTCCGTGCTGCTTTGGGTCATGGCACGGGTTCACGTCGCCGCTGTTGTTGTTGGTGTTGGTGTTGGTGTCGGTGCGGGTGCTGTGTACACAGAGGCGAGGGATCACTGTACGAGCAGAGGCCGCGTTAATTTCGTTTCTCTTTCTTTATCACTCTTTGCGAATGTATTAATTATGAATTTACTTTGTGTTTGCCGGCGGATTCTAAAGGATGCGACACTCGATGGAATTAAGAATGAGCTGGGCCCACGTAGTGGGAGAGTGGGAGAGAGTGGAGAGTGGGAGAGAGTGGTGAGTGGTGAGGGGAGAGTGGAGAGTGGAGAGTGCAGTGGGCTGATGGTTGCCTGCATAGGCTTGCATACTGTATATGCAGATGTAAATAAATGGGTTTACTGTAATTGATAACGTCTGAGTGCGTGGGAGTGCATGGGGATTTGACAGTTGACATTCACTTGATGGGGGAGACGGTGCGAGGCGTGACGAGTGTGCGCGAAAATCGATCGTGCCCATTCCGTAGCTGTCACTCACATTAAGTACATTAAAAATCCATAGGGATTTCCACACAACACAAACGCAACACCCACCGAGACTCCGACAACTGCCCCAACTCCCTCTACATATATGCAATTGTGGCGCGCACACACGCACATCGGGCATATCCGCTATCCAATCCGCCATCCAGCACATCCACCATCCAAAGTGTGCCGAACAAACACTCCCTACCCGCTACCCGCTACGCCCTCCCCCAGCCCTATGGGACATATACTTACTCTGCTCCCCGACAATGCTAATAAATTGTCGTTTTATGAGCATTTGGCTTTTAATTACCGAACTAAACTTAAACGCCGCACTAGCACAAATATGCGTAAGCGTAGGCGTATGTGTGTGTGTGTGTGTGTGTGCAACGTAGATATGTACTATGTATGGGTATGTGTTGTATTTACACAACACGCTTGATTTCGCTTGATTGATCTGAAGAGGGAGGAGCAGGCTCCAATTCCAATAGCTGTCACAGGCGGAGTCGTAAACTGAAACTGAAACAGCATTTTCCTGGCGAAATTGCTTTCTTTTGTAGCCACAACAATTGTGTAATTGAATAGAACAACAACATCGAATCGTACAACTTCATTTCGAGACATGACAGACCAAATAGTTTATTAATTATTATCACTATTCTATTATTAATACTTTCACTCCTTAAGGCAATGGGTAGGGGGTCAGGGTCAGTTAGGTGAGGGGCATCCACTGGCGAAGGTATTCGGTGATCTTCCATTGCATCTCCTGCAGGTAATCCGTGAGATATAAATGGTGCAGGAGCGGCGACTTTTGCTACATTCTCTGGATGACACACCCCTTGAAGGAGTTCAGTCTCACATCGATTTCACCCTCCTCCAGCTGAAGCAAAAACAACAACCAAAAACCACAATGGGGATGAGAGTTCCGAAAATCCGCTCTCTGCGTTCACTCACCTCGTTGAAGGCATAGATGTCCTGGTAGCAGGATGACGATATGCAGCGCCTTATGCAGTTGATCTTGGACACGTCCGCGTTCAGATTGATGCACTGGGTGTGCTCCTCACAGGCCACCTCCTGTTCGTGGTAGGTTATTTCCTGTTCAGAAGCGATTTGTAAACGATTCAGGGACTCAGCCGGCACAGAGAAAAATCAATAAGCTCGGAACTTACATTCTTGCTGGTCTCCTTGTAGGCGTACTCCGGAAAGTGGAAGGTGGCCGTCTTCGGGAACATCTTGCCGCTCAGTCCGGGTATTTCCTTGTAGCAGTGCGTACATTTCACAATAAAAATGCACAGATAAACACAGATGAGCGCAGCACGTTGCATTTTCCACAGTTGCTTCCCACGCCAGTTCAGTTCAGTTCAGTTCATGCCGACGAGCTTTTGCCAGAGTGGCATGTTTCACGACGGCGAACTTTTGTCAGTATGTCAAGACGAATCTATCGACTATTCGATATCATAATGATTATTCTAAGCTAAAGATGGGCGCGAAAGGTGAAATGTGCCACCAATTATGAGGTTCTTGTAGCTCCCAGGAGTAAAGGAGATGGAGGAGCCTCTCCTTGCTCCTCTCCGTTGCTCTTCAAGTAAGTTCAACTTGTTTTTGGGTTTACTTTCAAGTTTATTCCATTGAAATCTTTAGCAGGAACCTTAGAAGACAATCTTAGTGGGTAGAACATTTGCAATTAGGTGATGCACTGGCACAGCAGATAACAAAAACTTAACGTAACATATGCAACTATTTGTTTGTCGTATAGAGAGAGAGCTGCGTAGCGTAAAGCAAACAAAATACAGATAAAAGTAATGTATACATCACATATCACAACAGGTAGAAGAGAATTGTATTCAGAATACACATGGGCTTCGGTTTCAGTTTCCAGTTTTCAGTTTTCAGTTTAAACATAGTCCTCGCTGCTCTTCAGCATGCTCTGCGTCTCCGTGCCCAGCATCGGCTGCATCTTGCAGGTGAGTGAGCCGTGCCGCTGCATGGATCCGTGGATGGTGAAGCGCGACGTGGCCTGAACGGAGGAGCTGTGCTTGTACTTTAAAGCGCTCTGCCGGCAGAAACCTAATCTGCAATGTTCAATTCGTGGCACAAATGATAGATAGCTGCAGGACAGACTCTGACTCACTTCGACAGCAGGGTGAAGAGATCCTGGCGGTACTGCGACGTTAGTATGGCATACAGATAGGGATCCGCACACGAGTTCAGTGGATAGAAGAACACCAGCAATATCTTGGATTTGGTGACATTGATCAGCGGATAGCCACCCAGGGCGGTGAGTCCAAAGAAAGCGATGGGCGACCAGCAGGCAAAGTTGGTAAAGACCTAAAATGTGATTCAAGCAGATCGATCCTCCCATTTGGCTCTCCTTCCACTCACCAGCAGGGCCATCTTCTTGGCGACACTCATCTCGCCGGGGTTCTTCTGGCGTGCGTGACGCGTCTCGCGGCCCAGCGAGAGGTAGATCTGGGCATAGCACACGGCAATGATGGAGAAGGCCACACCATTGCACCCGAGAATGGCAATGAGGTAGGCGGTGTCGTATCCATCGCGGTTCTCCATCGGCAGGCAGATGCTGCAAACAGGATTCAGTTCGGTTCGGGATGCAGGCGAACATTGGTGCTGGCACGGACGGCTTACCTGGTCGATGAGTAATTGCTGATGCCAAACAATGGCAGCGAGGACATTAGCACGGAGTAGATCCAGCCCGCCAGCATGATTATCGCCGCGGGGCGCAACTTGATGCGATGGTTCAGGTGCATGGCCTGTGTAATCGCCAGCCAGCGCTCGATGGTAATCACGGTCAGCGTGAACACCGACAAATGACTGGCGAACACTGTGAGGAATCCGGCCACCTTGCAGCCCACACCTGTGCGACAGGGAGGGCGGAATGCAAATTAAAAACAAAACAAATCCGCGGCCTCCAACCAACCAAGCAACCAAGCAACCAACCGTATTGCCAATCGTAGGCATAGTTGAAGAACTCCCCCATGGAATGGGCATCGATGCAGGCGACCAGCAGAAGGTAGAGACCCAGACAGAGGTCGGCAAAGGCCAGGTGGCACATGAGGAAACGCGGCACCGACGCCGACTCGGGCCTGCAATGGGATGGGGTTCGATGGGGTTCGATTGGGTAAGATTATCTTACAACATTCTGCGGCTGCCAATTCGCATTCAGCGTTACCTAATCGATAGAATGACAGTCAGCACGGCGACGTTGCCCACAACTGCGAGGGCGACTACGATCCAAACCGAGATTCTCAGCCATTGATAGCCCATCACGTCCTCGCACGGGTTCAGGGCATTGGGCATGGGATAGCACTCCACACTGGGTTTCCTAGCAAAACAAAAGCTAATTAGCTGCAGTGTGGAGTGCAGTGTGGGGTGCCGAACCCTCACCTGAATGTAAAGTTGCCGCAGTACTCGGCCGACTGTCCGTCGTCTGGATTGATGGTGATTTGCTCGTGAAACTGGCCCAGGTTGATGGTCGTGTCCGCCATGTAGTCGAAGGAGGCATACAGACTGGCGGAGCCGGAGGCGGAGGCGGCATCCGTCACCGCCTCCACGACCTCCTCGGAGTCAAAGCTGCCGAAATCATCCGGCATCTGCCATTGGCCAGCAGAACCATTTGCATTTCTCTCCGCCTTGCGGGCCAGGCGCTGGCTCTGGCACAGCTCGCGCCACTTCTCAATCTCCCGCACACGCTGGGCATGCCGCTCGGGATCGTGCCTCGAGGGGAACTGAAAGGCGCAGCAGTGGAACGAGTGGGTGAGATAGGCACGCTGCAAGTTCTGCAAGAAAACATTTAGAAGGGAGGTGCCAAACCCATGCCAAGCCCTTGGCCTACCCGAAAGTTGTATATGGAGGGTATCGTCTTCAGGGTGTGCGTATTCTGGATGTACAGTGCCTCAATGGTCTGGAGTCCGGCCGATGGCAGGCCCACAAGCGCAGTGCTCGAGAGATCGCTAGGAACGAGACCGTGATGGAGTTTATATTCGATGCTTTAGGGGTACCCATTCTGCTTACAGTTCTGTTATGTCTATGATGCCATGGAATGCATTCGGATGCAGTTCGCTCAGCTTTCGGTTATCCTTCAGGGAGCTGCATAGAAATCAAACCATTATCTGCCATCCCCTTGTGGGCTTGGGTTTCCACTCACAGTTTTGCTATCTTCGAGCCAAAGAACGCCGAATCGTCCACGTAGCGTATATCATTGTTGGCCAAAATGCTACCAAAGATTGCAACAGAGATTACTTGGAGATACTTGAATGGGTGCGGGTAATACTTGGGGCGAAATACATACAATTGGGCAGTCTTTACTTTGATGGATTTAGTGTCTATGCGCGTGATTTGATTGTTGTCGAGATCTCTGCGGGATGGAGATGAAAGCAAATTAGCGATGAAGTTAATTGGCCCAAGCAATGGGCCGACCCCTCAACTCACATCATTTGCAGAATGTTGTGCGGCGGCAGGTGGCTCAGGTCCGGAACGCTGGTTAGTCCGCTGTTTATGATGCGTCTGCGGCCGAGAATGTCAGGAATGGAATTTTTAATAAAGTTTCAGTTGCGAGCATCGTGCCCCCCCGATGCACGTTTGCCATTCGCCCACGAGTTGCCATTTCCCATGGGTAAACTTTAAGCTCACAGTCCACCCCGCCCTCAACAACCACATTTACCTCTCAGAGTGCTTATTTATTGACATCGCATCGCATCTGCATTGTACATGGCACTCTGCTCCAGGGCCTTAGCTTTAATGTCTGTGTGTGTGTGTGTGTATACACAGTTACAGACAACAGGTAACAAAGATATGCACTTCCCCCCTCTACTTCTACTCCTTATAGTTCTTCGTTTTAGTTTTCGCACTCCTCTGCCTCTTGATCTCTGCTGCTGGAGCAAATTCTGACGAACTGAAAACCTTTTGCTTCGCTGAAGCTAGCAACAAGCATGAAGCAACTATAAAGGAGGTCTCGTCGGCAAAAACTAGGGAAACTTGCGAGTGCGAGTGAACGGGCTCTCGCTGTAACCTTCCGCATTGAGCACTGAAAATTGGGGAAAGTAGCGAGTAACTCTGCCACCGACGAGATCTCCTTTATAGTTTCTTCATGGCAACAAGTAGAAATATTTCTCTCTCACTCACTCCCTGCTGCTCACGCACACACACACACACACACACACTCCACACTCCTTTGTACACACATTTACCCAACTCATCTGAGGATAACTTGATTTGGCTTACATTATTTCAACGGTGCCCGAAATGCCAGCAAACACGTCCCGCGACAGGAAGGTCAGTTTGGGTGCATTCGAAATGTAGCTACAAGTAGACGGATGTGTTATATGGTAATATCTGTATAATCAGAGACCAGCTCCAGTGGATTACTGTCCTGACACTGGACAATTACAATCAGGCCTTACATTGTTCGCAGCAGCGTTAAGTTGGCAAAAGCGCCGTCCTGTATCAACTCCAGCTGCAGACAGTCGGTGAAGGCTCTGTTTCGGAGACAAAGGACAAACACACACACAGCACATATAGTCATAGATATCCCTTTCTGGCTCCTAGTTCCGAGATACTCACACATCGAGTAGTGTGGGGCCGTAGACCTTCAGTCCGGTGGAACGCAGGCGTGGCAGTCCCGTAGAGGCGATGGTTAGGCGCTGAATGGGAAGCTTCAGTGTCTGGGGAACTCGATTGAGTTCTTCTCCCTCACAGCGGCACTCCACCTCCTCTTCGCTCTGTGCAAAAGATACAGATACAGTGGCAGTGGGAGTGGGAGTGGCAGTGGGAGTGTGTGTTGAGTGCAGAAAATTAGTTGATTAATTCAATATTCGCAGACACTTGGCCACTGAAGCCTGTTTGTCCACGCTTATTGTTGTATAAACAATTATGTATGGAGGGTTTACATTGCGTACATCAGACACTTACTTGATTAGATGCATTCCAGCAGCAGCACTTCCAGGGAGAGGGCGCGGGCGCTGGTGTCAGTGTCAGGGTCGCTGGCATCAAAGTCGGACTGGTATTGGTATTGGTATTGGTATTGGGATTGGGATAGATATCAAAACCGTTGTGGCTGTCGTGGCAATTGCTCTCCCGTGGCCCCTCCACATCCAGGGCGTATGCGTGATGTGGGCCACAGAGCAGCAGCAGGAAGAGGAACTCAATTGACGGGCACTCCGTCCTCGGCATGTCTCCTGTGAGTAGTGTACACGCTTCCGGCAGATCCTAAGAGCGTAATGGCAGCCGCATGGCTTCCTCGCCGTCACAATCTGTCGCTTACTCGTTCTCGTACTGGTACTCCCCTCACTAATTGGAATGATTCCGTTTGCTCATCTTGTGGTAAGCCTGCAAGATGTGTCAGATAAGAGAGTGCACAATAAAGTCATCAAGCTGTGCGAAGAATAGCTGGCCAAATGATAAAGTTAAATAGCATCGAGTCCCGTCCGATCCGTTTCGATCCGCAACATGTGAATTGGTTGCTCACGTTCTGCGACTCGGTTCGGTTCGGTTCGGCTCGGACGCGTGTGCGATTGATTTCCAAAAAGGGAGAGACGGGAGACCAACCACAGAGCTGGCAAATATTCGCAGCAAATTTCTTAGGCAATCATCCAGTGTACAGTGAAGCCTCGAGAGGACACTGACACGGGCAAACAGTAGGAGAGTGAGTGGGGGTTTTTAATTAACATTTGTTATCAGCGACATAAAATTGCATATTTAACTTCAAGCATTATTTTTAGACACAATGTAGATACAATGTCAATGTAGATATGTATGTACATGTCACGTTTGACGGACTAACAATGTGTACAAACATACAGACGCAGATGTATGTACACATGTGCCTACACATATGTGTTCCGAAATGGCAACACTAATTGAAACATTCAGTTTCAGTCGCTCGTAATTAGTGGTCAATAAACAGAGATTGGGGCGGGAATGCCGAACCGTACAATCTCTGTTTAAGCCAAAAACTATTTCCATAATTCTATAGCTGTAGCTGTAGCTGTAGCTTATCTGCAGCAGCAGCAGCAGCAGCTCAAAGGCCTGCCGACAGGTGTGTGCCTGCCATTTTTCTACATTTTAATTAACAAATATTTGTTCTCGCATGTGCTCCAGCTCCAGCTACTGGCAGAGCTACAGCTACAGTTCCAGCTTTACCGCTTTATTGTCTTATATTCCGTGGGTACAAAAAGTGCACACAATGCTAGCACCGAATAGGGTCTACATTCCCCATGGAACCCCATAGAGCATTCAATCAATAAAGGGCATAATTAAGCAATTAATTAGCACCCTTTGGACTGGCGACCTTACAGCGGAATGTGCAAACCGCCATGAACCAAGGGAGCCACAGGGAGATCAAAAATCGGAACGTCATCTGGCCAAAAAATCTTCCACGTGCTGCCGCTGCTCCGTATCCGAGTTTAGTTGCTGGGCCAATGACGCAATCAGTTTACAGACCGATAATAAACTTATTCGAGCATACGAAAAGTTTGCTCAAGAGATAGAAAATGAGTTGAGTAAATTATTTACACAATATTTCAATTGATTGGCGGCTCTGCGCTTGATTGTTTGCCCCAAAATCAACGCGCGAACGAATAGTTAGCAGTTCGAGTATCAATCGAATCTACGTATCTCGGCTGGATGCAGATGCAGATGCCAATCCAGTCCAATCCTTCGATGATTTCCCTTTTGATGTGCGATGGAAGCAATTTGCTTAATTGGCTGCCTGCATCCTTTAATGGTGCAAAACGAATGGAGCCATCAAAGCTCATCCAATTAGGTGCCAGCAACTGTTTCCCATAACTGTTTCGCATCAGTGAGCAGACGGACAGACGGACAGACTGGACAGACGGACAGACTGGACTGGACGGGCCATTGTCTGCCTCTGCCTCTGGCTCTGGCTCTGCCTTTGCACTCGTTCGGGTGTCATTTTTGACGAATTATTGTTAATTGCGGCATTAATCGCATTATACAACAAGTTAGTAACAATTTGTGGAACAAAGCTGGACAGAGTACAGCGAGAGTGGAGCTCCCGCCTCTCACTAGAATATTCTGATAAATTCAATTAAAATTCCATTAACTTTATTCGTGTGTCCAGCGGAGAGGACCTCTAACATAATCATACTGGCAGCTCTTCTAGTTCATTGGTTGCTCCTTCCCATGACACTGTTTATCATCCGATTTGCTATGAAAATAAGTTCCTCTCTGCGGAGAACACAAACCAAACTGCAGAGTCATGTGCATTGAGCATCAATTACTGAATGACAGCACCGACCGATTACACTTTCGAGATTACGAAATGAACAATGTGTGGCGGGATTTCACACCCATGGGATTAATACCGTATTGTGTGCATAGAGGGAGCTCAAAGTAATGTCTGATTATACTATGGATACACGCACTCACCTCACAATCGCCGCTCCACGCCCTACGGCCCACGATTATACATGAAAGGCGAACGGCACTGGATTCTGTAATAAATTATTCCACTGATATGACGCGCACCATCACATGTGCGATTAAATATAGAATTATGATGGCTTTGCTTTTCCGTAATGGTAGCGAAAACACTTATTTGTTGTACCTAAATCGCTGGTCAGGTCAGGCGGTTGTTTGGTAATGTTTAGCACACACTTTCCCCGAATTTCATTCGCAGTTTCGTTTCGTTTATTTGGCCGTGTGTAAACAATTCATGGCACAAAGCATTCCTCAGATGCTCACGCAATTGAATGACTTTCAAATTGCTCGGGTAATCCTGTAGATTCAGAGGACGAACCGTACCGTCACCTTTGCTCGCTATCACTGGCGGAACGCGACTCGAGTCTGGTGCACCTGTTGAGGTCCCGAGCCACAGCAATGGAATATTCGCGCTGCTTCCCAAACCGGAAGCCAGCTTAAGCACAAACCGACGAAACGAAACGAAACGAAACCGTGGCGAAACCGAACCGAACCGAAGCGAGCCCGAGCCGACCGACCTGCTTCAGCAACAAACGCAAAATGAGAGCCAGGGCAGCCGCGTAACGTAACGGGAACTGAACGGAATCAAAGCAAAGCAAAGCAAAAGCAAAGCAAAGCAAAGCAAAGGTGTTTGTTTTAGCTTCGGGTGCGGTGCGTGCATGTTCGTGTCGGTGCATGTCGGTGCATGGCTGTGTGCGTGTCGGTGCATGTCGGTGCATGTGTGGGCTTGATTTGTGGGTGAAAAGCTTTCGCTTTTATGGCCTCTCTTTCCCACTTGTTGCCCTGCGGTCGGTCACTGGCTCCTGTCAAGGCTGAAGTGAAAGCAGAAATAGGCAGCAGCAGGCCTTGACTTAGTAGTACATACCACACAGCTATGTACTACGAGAACCCAGTCAACAAGATTCCAAAATAGCCCCATCAAATAATTAATTCAAATTTAAATCTCTCTCTCGTCAGTTTGGAATTGTAATTCTCGCAAAATGAACATGAACTTTCAGTACAAGAAGGATCACACCTTCGAGAAGCGGCGCAATGAGGGCGACAAGGTGCGCCGCCGCTATCCCGACCGGGTGCCCGTCATCGTGGAGAAGGCACCCAAGACGCGACACCCCGAACTGGACAAGAAGAAGTACCTGGTGCCCGCCGACCTCACTGTGGGACAGTTTTACTTTCTCATTCGCAAACGCATCAAGCTCAGCCCCGATGCTGCTCTCTTCTTCTTTGTGAACAATGTGATTCCCCCGACATCGGCCACGATGGGATCGCTGTACCAGGAGCATCGCGACAAGGACTACTTCCTGTACATGTCCTACTCCGACGAGAACGTCTAGATACCATCTGTAGTAACGTTTTTTTTGGCATTAATTAAATAATTGTTCAGCAACAGCAACGATCAGCGGATCAACGATCATCATCATCGTCGTCGTCATCGCTGTGCTGGGCAGAGCGCAATAATAATTCATCCGAAAATGTAATTCCCCTATGGCCTGGGCTCCAACTTCATCGATCTGTAAAAAAAAAACCAAGCGACAAATTAATTAAAATGGAAACGAACAAAACACATCTAGTGAGAACTCGCGCAGCTTAATTATAATTCACGAATCGTGTGGCGAGTCGACAGCGACCGTCCCCCATTCAGATTCGGCAGAGGGGCATATTAAGTGGAGCCTGGGGCTGGTGCTCTGCTTTATTAAGTGAAGATCACTAATTGGTGAAAATATGAGAGATGAAAACCAGTTTAAGTCGCTGCTAAAGTGTGCTCCGAGCGCTGCATTTAGTACTCGTAAAAATTCAAAGTTAATTCCAAAGCCTGGAGATGGTGCAGCAAAAACAAACTTTGTTGACTCTTCTCATTGACAGGGGAAACTTTTTCAGCGTGAAAATAAATAGTTGAATAGAAAGATTAAGAAGCGACAAATGATCCAAACAGAAGCAGTGGGTGACATGGAATTCCGTCTGCGGTTTCTCGTTTCTCAAATAGATGCAGTTCTCCGGGTGCAACCAGCAACTGGAGACCAGTAGATAGTACCCAAATATATTAATAAATCTATCAATATGCATATCGTATCTAAGGCACCAGCACACACTGGGAGACAACAGACAGTCTGGCAGGTTGAGCGGAATTTATGTAGACATTTAATAATATTCTGTTATACATTTTAATTTAGCCTGCGATTTGCATATCATGTTATTTACAAACAGGCGAACGATCAGCGTTCGAACAGCCACTAATTGACTAGATCAATGCAAAGTGAATCCACACACACACACAAACACACACACACACACACACTTGTGCACGGAATCTTCTCTGCGGAAAGAAAAGTGTAAAATTTATTAGTAAATTTAATTAAGAAATTAGTGTGTGGCCGAAAATACACGACAATCTGGGGCTGGATCTGACCGAGGCTGTGGCTGGGGAGCCACATATGAACGATTTGTCACTTTGTGGTTAACTTGTAACGAAAAAAAGAGAAAGGTCGTGTGAGACGCTTCTTACGCGTCACAACTTTTATACCCGGGACTCAGTAGGACATCTGCAAATTAGTGTTTTTTTTTTAATTTTACATTTGACATTTTACACTATTTCCACATCTGTCATCTACATCACTTCTTACGCCAACACGCTCTTTTAGCTCGCCCCCTCGCCTAGAGCCGCACACTTAACGAAGCAGCGTAAAAGAGAACGTGCATAAAATAAAAAAAAAGTGCTGGACGGGGGTGGGTTTAGCCACTGAAAATGAATTTCTTCATTCTGGCTAAAGTAAAAGTAAATCGCATTCCAATACGCTGAAATTGTGGCTGTGGGACATTATCGCCCTTTGCGGGGGCGGAAGGGGGCGCAGCTCATTTTTGAAATACACTTGGAACAGTGTGAGCATACAGCCATCTGGATGCAAAATTTGATGGCTGTAGCTTTTATAGTCTCTCAGATCCAGGCGCTCAACTAGAAGGACGGACAGACGGACGGACAGACAGACATGGCTAAATCGACTCGGCTATTGATGCTGTTAAAGACTGATACTTTGTGGGGTCGGAAACGCTTCCTTCTGCATGCTAATACAATATCCCCAATTTACTCTTCGAGTACCGGGTATAACGACAACAGAATTTCTTGTTATGGGAGAAACGGGAGGAGCAGGACAGGCAAAAAAATTTGCGTATTATTAGCAATGGAAATCGGCTTAATCGCTTTGGGCGATGGCTTTTATTTTGCTTCTTTGTTCAAGCTGCAGTTACATAAAGCGGGTATTCGGGGCATTAAAATACGAAATAAACAATTAAGAAATTATCTCAAGTGTGGAAGGCATACGGATTCCCCTGCAGCGTCTTTGTCTTTCGAATCTCCTGCGGCTGGAGATCCACTTACCTGGGACAGTAGTTCCAGCTGTAGATACAAATTGAATAACCGTTACAGAATGTGTTTACTGCGCACAGCGGTTTCATGGCAGCCAGCTTTCGGCTCTGACTCGGGGAAAATGTAAGCGCATTTGTTGTGCTGTAAGGCGCCACCGCCGGCTCTTTGAAATATGAATTTAATTTCGAATTTGTGGAGGCTCTTCTGTTGGATCTGCACGTTCTACTCTGACTGTTGGACTCCACTCGAGCTGGACGAGGCAAGATCAATCGTGCTCGGAATAATTAAAGTACTAACCACCAGGAGGCCACTATTCAAAACAAATATAAAAATTCAAGTCAAAATCTAACCAATGTTGGTATGACAATTACTCTCTACAAAGATGGGGGTGCACACATTGTTTTTAAGGTGTGTCCAATTATACGTTTCCATCAGTTTATTGTCAGCAAAAACGTTGCGCCAACTTCGTAGTGTATGTATATCGGTAAATATATCGTAAAGACGTAGCGAATGTTGCCACAACAAACGTCGCCATTTTTAGACATTTGGTTCGAGATTTTGAATTTACCCGTCTGCGGTCACATTGAAAATATTAACTTTTTGTTGGTATTTTTTACTCGTCGTAAATAAATGAGGAAAAAATTGTGCGAAGCGAGACGAGAATGGCGTCCACGCTGTTTAAGAAAAAATAAAATCCAACAATTGTGTGTATTAAAGTGGTTAAATTGTGCGTGCAACAAACAAATACAACATACATTTCAAGCAGTCGTTTCGTGCATCTGCTCTCGTCGGCGGCGGCTTTCTCGTTGTATTTGATTTGCCAAAAAAATCGCTTTGTATGTGGCTCGCTCCGTCGTCATGCTGAGAAATTGTTTAAAAATTAAGTGAAATACACTGTATTAATAGAGAAAATTATGTGCAACATGTGCAGGGTATATCTGGTGATCAGTCGCGAGTGAGTGTGCCCTCCCCCGCAGTGTTTTTGCAAGCCTAGCAGCCTTGCGAAAAAATCTCCTTGGCAGCGCAGAGCAGCCAGACAAGACTTGCATACACTTCAAATTCGTTTCGTTCGTATACCGAGCTTGCTGCCCTGTCCCTGTCTTCTCGCGCGAGTTCGTTTTCAGTATATATAGCCAGTCTATGGACGGTCGTCAATGCGTGAATATTCTTCTATGTGTAAGTGTACGTGCGTGTATTAGCTGTATAGTTAAGAAAATCATCAAAAAATCCCCAAAGATCCACAATTTGCCCTGGACTTTCGCCCACAGGCGAGTGAACTAAACAATTGTTAACTCGAGAGTTGCTGCCGCTGCTGCTATTGTTGTTGTTGTTGGTTTTGGTGCAGCACACCAAAGGTGTTCATGTGTGTACATATGCAAATGATTGGATGTCGGGGCAGATCCTTGCATCATCAGCAAGAGCATCGCACCATAAGCAAGCGAAAACCACAGAAAACGCAAAAGACTTCTCCCCAAAACGAAGCAGAAGCGAGACGAAGACAAACGCCAGCAGCAGCAGCAGTGGCAGAGAAGTAGCAGAAGCAAAAAAAAAAGCGGCTGTCCGCTGGCTGGCAATTATTTATAAGTCGGATGAGTTAACAAATGCCGCGGGAGCTGGGAAATGTATTGTCCAAGGCTTCGGAGATGGATCCGTGTCCAGAGCCTTTGGGTACCTCGTAAACGCGAAAATTCGGCATAGAAAATAATTAAGAAAAAATCATTACTGCTCGTTTCGTTCGTTTCACACAGAAACTAATAACGCCATAAGTGCGAGAGTGAGAGCGAGAGCGACATATGCATGTAGAGGCCTGCTCGTGCGGCAAGTGCAAGTGAGACGGAGACGGCGTGTCGTGTGCGTGTATAGCCGCCAAATGTAAAGAGAGCCAGCGAGAGAGAGAGAAAAACTGTTGGTGGACTGCGCTCAAGCCCAGAGAGAGAGAGAGAGAGAGCGCGAGCGAGCGAGCGGCAGGGTTGTCAACGCACGGCAATCTCTGTACGCGGCAGAAATAATTGTTGTTGTGGTATTGGTGTGTTCGTGTCGGTGTTGGTAGCGGACTTTTCAATACACAGAGCCATGAACCGATACAAATTATTTATGTTTCCCAATATACATATCTGGTGTCCCGTGCTCCGGGTCCCGTACGGATTAGATCAAAATTAAGTGAAGTCGAAAGAGTAGAACGAGAGGGCACTAATGAAAGTCTTTGATAACTTGCAGCTAACATAACCTCAAATTTGCCGCTGCAGTCGTCGGAGAAGTCGTCGTCATCATCAGCGTCAGCGTTGTTGGCGGGTCCTCCCCAGCCCCCACAGCCACACCGTCAGAAGCAGCAGCAAATGAGCAGCCATGAATGAGAAAATAAAGTCGCCGTCAACCCAGGGAGGTGCTGGAGCCGGAGCCCCCGCTGCTGCTCCACCCGCGACAGCTGGGAGTGCGGCCGCCTCCGCTGCAGCCAGCAGTGGTACAGGTGCCAGTGTCGGTGCCAATTCTGCATCTACGCCACCCACTTCCGGCCCACCCACGCCCAACAACAACGGCAGCGATCCGATCATACAGCAAAATGTCGGAGTGCCGCACCCCTATGGCGCCCCACCACCACCTGGCTCGGCACCAGGTGCACCACCGGACCCGGTGGCGGTAATGCACTACCACCATCTGCATCAGCAGCAACAGCAACAACAGCAGCAGCAGCATCCGCCGCCACCGCCCCACATGCAGCATCACGGCGGGCCGGCGCCGCCGCCAGGAGCACCTGAGCATGCGCCCGGCGTGAAGGACGAGTACGGTGCGGCGGTGGCTCACCTACCACCGCCCCACGCTCATCCTGCCTACGCGCGGTACCACACGGGCGACCCCAACATGGATCCATACCGCTACGGCCAGCCATCGCCCGGCGGCAAGCACCCGCAGCCCCATCAGCAGCAGCAACCACAACAACAGCAGCAGCAGCAGCCCCCTGGTGCGGGCGGCTCGCCCAATAGGCCTCCACAGCAGCAGCAGCAACGTTACATCCCTGGCCAGCCGCCTCAGGGACCCACGCCCACGCTGAACTCCTTGCTGCAGTCCTCGAATCCGCCGCCGCCCCCGCAGCACCGCTATGCGAATAGCTATGATCCCCAGCAAGCCGCCTCAGCAGCGGCGGCGGCGGCAGCAGCAGCCCAACAGCAACAACAGCAGGCGGGAGGACCCCCGCCTCCACCCCCAGGACATGGACCGCCTCCGCCACAACATCAGCCATCGCCGTACGGAGCGCAACAGGGCGGCTGGGCACCGCCTCCACGACCCTATAGTCCTCAGTTGGGGCCGTCGCAGCAGTATAGGACGCCACCACCGGTAAGTGTGCGGTTGGCCAGAAACATTTTCTTTTATGTCCTCTAGGTGGCTCTCTTTTCTTCGTTTTTGAAGAGCTTTTTTGACATTGACACTGATTTTGATTCCATCGACCCAAAACTCTCGACTCCCTCACACACACACAAACACTCGCACTCGCAGATAACGGAATACAGCATACGAAACACGAGATGTGGCCTTATGCTAGCGCAATCTGCACCTCACCCCATCTCCAACCCATTCAAAGAGAGGGGCTCGTCACGTTTTGTACACATGCACTTGGAGCTGGGTCGAATGTGGGTGTGTGTGTGTGTGAATTTGGAGGGAGGCTGGCAATATTTGCTGTTACTTTTTAAGGTTTCGTCGTCTTGGTCGCACTTCATTCAGAGTTTGGTAAAAAGATTCAAGCAAGTCCTGCTGCTCGCTCCCACACAGGCACACTGACACACATAAACCATGTATATTCCGCGCCTTTTCGTTATGTAGCCCGTCACCTTCCCCGTTCCCGTCCCCGTCCCCTTTCTCTTCAGTTTGTCGTTTAAGTGCCGGTTGTTGGGCGAGAGTGGGAGAGAGGGAGAACGAGCCGGCACTTGCCGCCACAAAACAATAACAACAAAGAACGCAAAAGAACGCTGAAAAAGAAGGTGGAGAAGAAGCAAGAGTTTATACACGAAAAATGTTGAGGCATCCGCATCCATTCACTTTTGTGGCTTCAATTACGGCAATTCCAAAAGCATTTGATTGGAATTGGTTTGAAATTGGTGCACGGTCGGTCTAAGGTTTCCTTCCTAACTGCATTATTGCGAAAGTTACTTTTGGTGTGAAGCCAATAAGCAAATTGACGGATAGAGCCACTGGTCTGGATGGAAGATCTCTAGTTTGGTGTTTAAAATTATCCCTTAAAATTATAATGAAATAAGCTGAACATCTAGTAGACCTACTATCAGTTTCGCCAAGCGATAAAGAACATTTGCATCAAAAAAAGCACGTGAGAGGAACCATCACGTTTTGATGTGAAATGTAAACCGGTTAATTATTTGTACGAGCTTCATTGCTTACTTTTGCAAAGAGGCGTTGCTCCACAAGTCATATGACACCCGGAATGAGTCGTCTCCCCCGTGGAATATCATTCCACTGCAATCGGATCGATTGTTTTCATGAATGGGAGGGAGATGTCTCGCGGATAAGAGTCAACGAACTTTGATGCCGCCCGACGATTAGCCAGAGCAATATAAACAAATCTATGTGAATATACAAATCAAAAGCAATGCTAGGGTTTAGACATGTGCGAGACGCTGCGGTGCTATGCGATGCGACCTTCGAGAGCTTTGATGATATTAGTACAAACGAACATACATATGTATGTAGATATTTATGCGTGCAAGTGTATTGTGAGATAAAAAGAGTAAAACACCGCTGCTATCCAATAGCATTTAGGTGTGTGTGTGTGTTCGTGAGTGTGCAGAGTGTGACTTACGCGTGCATGCAATAAATACAGACAGACAGACGGACGGACAGACCTTACACACAAATGTTTGTACATACATATGTATACCTATGTGAAAGAGTAGGCACCGTAATCAAAGGCAATAACAGAGAAACTTGTTGTTGTCACAGCTGACTCTCTCTGGGAACTGGGGTAGCTGAAGTGGAAGAGAGGGAGGGGAGGGTGGGGAGCCGGCAAGCTGTGGAGAGGAAGCAGAAACCAAAACAAAATAAAAATACAAAAAATAAGCGAGACCCAGCGCACAGTCAAAGAGAAGGAGGAGGAGGAGGAGGAGGGCTCGTCGACTATGACATGCCGCCTCAGTCGTCTCTTTGAATGCCGCCTCTGCCGTCTCTGCCTCTTCAAGTGCGCTCTTCCTCTTCCGTTAGCTTCGGTGCATTTCTCTCAATTTAAGAACGCGATGGAGAATCCTTGACGTTTCGCCAAACCAAGGAGGATATTCCCCTTATGGGGACAACAGGTGCAGAGAGGAAATAACTGTACATGTGTGTGCATATGTATATTAGGCAACTTTAAGTTTCGTAAACTTATTTCTGCCACATCCCCCCAACACCTCTCCGCCTTGTTGGTGAATTATGTAGGTGGGCTCTCTTCACTGCATTAACCGTTGCTGCTTGCTTTACTCTGTATCGTTGTTGTTCCTTTTGGTTTGCTTCTTCATCATCCTCTTGCGCCGTGCTTCTTTTTGGGTAGACGTTTATCGGGTGTTGTGTGCCGTGCGGTGGCGAAAAGCCGTTTTTGAGCTCTGCATGTGTGTGCCGGCTTGTGAATGTATGGGGTCTGTCTTTAAAGTTTGACCTACAAAAAGTTGTTCATATATAAAGTAAAGTGCTATTTGTTGTTGCTGTGTTGCTCCTGCTTCCCTTTTTTCGGTCGGTCTATCTCCTTTGACTCGACTCTTGGATAAGCTTAAGGCGCTGGCCGCTCTCCCACTCTTCCGGGCTCATTCTGTTATCTATAGTTGCAATTAATAATTTTCGGCCTGCATTGTGGCTCAGTCTTTGGGGGAATGTGGAGAGAGTGGTGTGTCACATTGTAGCATTTCAAATTATTTTCGCTCGACTCCTGCACGTAATTCTATCGCGCCCCTTCTTCTCGTCGTACGCCCATTGCCATCAGCCTGCTGGGACGTCCCTGCTCTGTCCTGCCCTGCCCTCTGCTCCCACACAATGCGCCGTGGCATGGCCTGGCAACCCTTACAACTGCTGCCGGCTTTACCTTTTTCGCTTCAAAATCGCATTTACTATGTTCCATTCCCTTCGCCCTCCTTCACAATTTATGCAAGCGCTCCCGTCTGTCTGGCTCTGTGGGTGTGTGTGTGTGTGCGTGCGTTTGTGTCTGTTGGTTATGAAATTATAAACCCAAGCCCCGGACAGGACCACTCCCTGTCTCCCCCTGTGCCTACCATGGCTGCTGCGCTTTGTTTTTCCCCGCGATATTATAAAATATATGTAAGCAGTATGGCTGCGCTGTTGGCAGTGGCCCGTGGTCCCGAACAGAGCCGGCTTTTAACTGGGAAACCTACCACCACTACCATCATCAGCACCATCCCATCTCTGGTAGCTCCGCTCCCCTCCCCTCCTCCACTCTCCCTTCTCCTGCCTGCTGCTGGTCCGACACTCTCGAACGTAATTCCGACCGACGTTCATTCCAACCGTCATTCGTTCGTTACACTCATTGTATGTGTATGTGTGTGTGTGTGTGTGTACCGTACGACCCTTGCTGCATTAATTCAAATTCCACTTCAGCTTCGTTCCTACCCGCTGCCTGTCCGTCGTTCCCTTTCGGCTGCCTGCCCTTCTGCTGGCTCGTTCGTACACATTTCTGCTTTTGATTTTCATCCATGATGAGTTTCCCTTTTTTACTTTATTTCTCTCACTGCCTGGCTGGCTATACACACACACACACACAGAACTCACACACAAACACAGTCACGTACACCCTCTCTCCTCTCTCACTCTATCTTGCGCACTGAGTACGAAAACCATCCATTCATGTTTCCTGTCACCCTGCCGCCGCCTGCAGTGGACCGACCGTCGTCGTTGTCGATTGTTGTTGTTGTTGGCGTTTTGTTGTCGTTGTTCTCGTCCTCGTTGCCCGTACGGCGTACGAGGAGATCTGGCTTTTGCCTTTGCTTTCCTTTCCCTTAGCTTTGGTCCGTGGTCCTCTTCCCTGAGTTGTGGCTCTGGCCCGGCTCTGCGCTCTGCGCTCTGTTCGTTGGCTGTTGGCTGTGTGTTTCCATTAGATTTATTGCCACATTTTACTCCAGGGCTGGCATTCGCAGCAACACTCGTGTGAGTGCTGTGCTGCATGTACATGTTTGCGAGGGCGAGTGTGTGTGTGCCTTGCCTTGCCATGTCAGGACATGTCTGTATTTGTGCCTTGTCGCACTACGTCAAGTTGAAAATCCTTTCATTAATGGCATCCCAAGCTCTTTTTGCTGGGCTCGTCCTACTCCAGTTGTCTGCCACGACGTTCCGAGGTGTCTCCGTCTCGTAGGTTGCTTTGTTGCAACTTTGTCGTTGGCTGCTGGTCCTGGACATGCATGTGCATGTTCCCGGCATAAGTTTCACTTTATATTCCGCTCAAGTGGATTTCTTGGGTTGGAGGACTGGACCGGGCGGACGGGCGGCGGGTCAGGCAATCGACTGTCCTAAGTTATGCCTTATTTCAGGATAGCTCCACTGATTGGGTATGTCAGGGTGTTTGCGTCTGTAGCTACATACGTACATACATACATATAGCGGTAAATGTTTCAACTTTTTTATTGCCAGCATTTAGTTTCCTTTTGCAGAAGCATATTTCTCCTTTTTTGAGAGTTGTCTCTTTTTAATCTTCGCATTCGTGACTGTCACACCCGAGGAGTGTGCGTCACTGTCACTGTCGCTGTCTCGCTTTCTCTCTCTAGCTTCTGTGTGTGGCGGTGTGTTTTTGCGAGAGTACTACAGTGAGCGCCAGATAATTAGAGGCACTTGCTCCCTGGGTCATATGTTTGTAATTATTGTCTAGTATTCATCTTCCCGTTTTAATTGCTGGAAATTTCCCATACGCAGTTCGAGAGAGAGAGAGCGAGAGGGAGTTCCAATTAGCGGGCAGCCACTGTACATGGCATGGAATGGGTGCCTGCGCATTTACGGGGGGATGTGATTGTGGAATATCGATTAAAATTATATATGTACGATATAAAACGGAATGTGCGGTGCTCTGCACGCAGACAACCAACAACGAAAGCAAATGCAAACGCAAATAATTGATGAATTGCAAAAGAGAGCGGAGGGAGAGAACTGAGCTGGCTGTAATTAAAACGCCATGTGGTGTCTGTCCCTCACACACACCCTCTCTTCCTCTCTCTTGATTCCTAATAGATTTATTTTGGGTGCATTTGAAAAAGGATTATAATACTTTTATTGATTAATTTTCGTTTCTCCTCTTTTCATTTATAGACAAACACTTCCAGGGGTCAATCGCCCTATCCGCCAGCTCACGGTCAAAATTCAGGTTCCTATCCTAGTTCGCCGCAGCAGCAGCAGGCACAGGCACAACAGCAGCAGGCGGGTCAGCAGCCTGGCGGTGCTGGACCGGGAGGACCTCCGCCGGGCGCCGCACAGCAACAGCCTCAGCAGAACACACCGCCAACATCTCAATATTCGCCGTACCCGCAAAGATACCCCACTCCGCCTGGACTGCCGGCCGCGGGACCCAATCATCGAACTGCCTACTCGACGCACCAGGTGAGAGGATTGCATTGCCCTCCTTTAGGGGTCCAACCAGAGATTAATCATGATTTCATTTCAGTATCCGGAACCGAATCGACCCTGGCCTGGCGGCTCCTCGCCCAGTCCTGGTCCAGGACATCCATTGCCGCCCGCCTCCCCGCACCATGTGTCGCAGGCACTGCAACAGCAACAGCCCCCTCCGCCGCATGCCGCCGCCGGAGGACCCCCACCCAGCAGTCCAGGCCATGCGCCCAGTCCCTCGCCACAGCCCTCGCAGGCATCACCCTCTCCGCATCAGGTAAGCACAGAGACGAGACGATGATGATTCCGTTATGCGGAGCATTTTGAAGGGGGAAGAACACTCGTTCATTGTATGGTTTGGTTTGGATTGCCTCGCCAGAGGCCCGTCCGCGTGCCCCTCCGTTCGTATGCGCCTCGAGTTGGCGGCATTTCTAGATAATACACATCGAAAGTGGGTCAATAAACTGGGACTGCGTGAACAGCACGTGAACTTGACTGGTGACGTCACAGAGGCATACACTCATACGTACTCTTCACCTGCCAGCCTTTTACCCGCCACACTCTACTCCAGCACTCGTCCACTCACTCACACTCTGTCCCTCGCATGCGGACAGGAACAGGCAGAGGCACAGGCACAGGCAGGTCAAATGTTTATGCCTGTCCATGGGATGGCACTCGCATATTTACTATAGGAGGCACGGGTACTCGCTCGCACTCACTTTTTGGGTTGAGCTCTGCTCCGTCTGGCTCTCCGCTACCCTACCCCTTTCAGCCTCTTCTCTTTTGTTTGTGTTTTACGAATTTTCTTTTAGGTTAAACACCTCCCACCCCAGCTCATTCCATCCGTCTCTGTCTATCGCTTGAACTTGAACTGCTATCGCATCCCGTTCGTTTTCTCCCTGGTCTGTTCCATTCCTCGTACAACTTTAAAATTGTTGTTTCTCTTATCGTTGTTGTTGTCGCTGTCTTTTTTTTTTATGAATTTTAATGATTTTTATTTTGTTTTGATTACTATTTCTTTGCGTGGCGGCGTCGCTGCGTTTGCGTCTCGTCTGCCATTGGCATTTTTCCCTTTTGTCTTTTGTTTTATTTTCGCATCGCCGGCAAGTCTGCCTCCTGTCATCCGTCTCCCCCTTACCGTATGTGTGGTATGCACGTGTCATGAGCATTTTCGATAGATTTGTTTTAGACTGTTGTCTAAGAATTATGTTTTGTTTTTGTTTTTTTTTTTTGACGATATGCGGCTATCGTGGGGGCATTGCATGGTGGCATAACATATAAATGTTCATACAGCAGAATACCACAAATTAGAACCACTTTGTGTGCGGTGATTATAATTTCTGAAAAGTTTTAATATCTACCACCGGTTACAGTTTCAGAGCCGCCAATGCATTAAAATGGTCGGTTTTAATATCTGGATTCTACTGTATACGTACATATCTGTACAAGGTATATTATCTAGAAGGAAATGCAGTGAAAGTTTGAAATTCTGCAAAATTTTAACATATTCCTAACAACTACGGAACCTGCAGAGTTAGGACTGTCTTACCTATGTATGCATGTACATGGATAGCGCATTTACCTTGCGTATCTACAGTCTGGTATGCGTCTATGTGTGCGTTTGTTGTGTACCGAAGCCCATTTATTCTTTCAGCATGTCCGCGGCCGCCTGTGCCCTCTCCTCCCAGCGCCCCAGCAGTGCTGCTCTTCTCTTTCTGTTGCTGTTGTTGCTGTTCATTCTCCTGCCATTTCTTTATTTTGTATTTTGGTTCTCTTTTCCCCACTCCACTCATTCCCTTTTATATTTGGTGCACACACCGTTAAACATACACATACACAAACTGACTACACTACGCTCAAGATCACACACAAAGCTTTGTCTGTTTCCATATATTTGGGTCAATGCCAAGGTCATTGTTGTTCTCCTTTTCCTTCTTGTTTTTGCTGCTTTTGTCTGTTTTTAGCGGTTCGTGTTTACATTTTTATGTTTTTCGTTGCAAATCATTTTGTTTGGGGATCCTTTAATTTTTGAATGTCTCGCCCACATCTCCACATGTCTTTTCCAAATTATGTTACAAACTTATCTTCAATCCTTCAATGGTGGATCACATGTCTCTCTCCCTCGAATATGTTACTGCAACTGCAAATATAACTGTTCACGCTGAACTACGCTACTCTCTATCGTAATCTTTCGGACTGCACCCTCTGAGCATCGGTCTTCTCTCATTCTCCTGACCCCCTCTGGCTATGTTGATTACCTTTTTAATGGTACTTGCGACAAAAAACAAACAGAAGAGAGCGGAAGAACTGTCCAGCCATTTTAATCCGACAGAACATGGGGCTCGGCTGGGGGATGAAGTCCGCTTCCACTCCACTGTCGCCCTAGCTGATTCAATATTGCATTTGTAAGCTGCTTTAAATTCCATTTGTGAGTGTGTGAACAACACTGACAGAAATAATATTGCAATACTTAACTACTCAACATTTCCCGCTTCGGCAACAAAAATTGCCAACATTTTACGGTCTCTTGCAATCGTTATATCAAATGGTTTCATCAGAATGCACATGCAAGCATTATGCGATGATTTAAACTTCCAGTGACATTTCCATCGATTTCCAGCACCATCCCCGTCACGATAGCCATCGTTGTCCTACTTCAAAACTTATTTCAAGATTGCTCTGCGTCATATTCTGTAGGCAATCTGCACCCAACAGCAATCCAACAGCCAACAACAACGGCATTCATTTCATGCTACCCAAATTGTAGTGCAACAAAGAACTAGAGGTGTGCGCGTGACCTATGTATGCATGTGTATATGTGGAATGTCGTGCGTGCGCTCACGTGAAACCAGAAGGGTTGTCGATTGGTGTGTAAATAAAAGCAGCCTTTGTGACTTTTACTGAAAAATCTAGTCACGCGACCATCCCCATCTCCACAGCTAAGGTGCTCGGGTCTGCTCCTGAGCTACATTTGGAGACTCACCCGCTCGCCCTGAGCCCGCAGAGCCGTCACATGGCTGGCAGCCCAGCCGCCAATGAACAATTTTGCCGGTTTTTCTCTGTCACATTTTCTGTTGTTGTTGCTGCCGCTGTTACTTGGATTTTTAGTGCTCCACTCATTGGGGCTGGCTCTGCCTCTGGCTTCACTGCCGTTGTCGGCATCATCATCGTTTTTCATTTTAACAGGCATAGACAGAAAAAGGCAAAAATAAAATAAAAAATAAGGAACATTCAGTTCTGCGGCTGCCTTTCTGCTTCTGCTTCTTATTTTTCTGTGTGCCTTTATTCGCATGCATACTTACGTGCGCGTGTGTGTGAGTTAGCTTTTTTCAGTTCACTCGTTTGGATACACACCACCAAACGAAACGAAACGAAACGAACGAAGCGAACATGTCGGTTGTGGACCGAGTCGGTGCGGCGCGGAGAGAAGTGGAACTTTGGCTTTGGCTCTGCCATTCTGGCTCTGACTAGGGCTCTGGCGCTGGGAGCTGAGCTCCATCCAACTCGATTCATGGGACATTTGTCTGTGCACAAAGTGGTTTGCAGTTGTTGTTTTTACTGCTGTCGGGCTGGCGGTCTGTTGGGATTGTCTGTCTGTCTGTCACGTCTGCTGCCATGCTGTAAAGTGGTCAGAGCAGGGGAGTCATCGTGTGCTTGCAAAACGAATGGTACGAAACGAACCGAACCGACTTCTCTGATGGTATACTCTGTGTTTGAGAGTGTTGGTGAGTGTGTGTACATTTGCTGTTGGCGTTCCCCGATGCCATTTACACACAGACACACACATGTATATAAAGTTGCGGAGAGTCACACAGAGCCACACAAACTTTCGTTTCGCTCATAAAATTTTTAAGCAAGCACAAACAGAAAATGCATCCCGCTTCCTCTCCTACAACCACACATGCTTACACACGCACACTCTAATGAAAGACAGTCTGATTGTATGTCGCTGTTTTCGCAACCGCTCAGCTGTGCCTGCACTCTTTCACCCCCACTCTTTTTCTCTTTGGTTCTTGGTCTTGGTCGGAGGGGGTGTGGTGCTCGCGCGACCCCACCAGCTTCAAGTCTATCTTGCACTCTGCTAGCGCACCCTCAAGAAGATTCCAATGTGATGGTAGGGATACGGGGCATTTTATTGAGTTTGGCATTCTGTTCGTATAATTATTTTGATAAAATTATAACAAGGGAATTTTCTACATACATATATAAAACTTGGTCAAAAGGGATACAAATCTTAGAAGGGTATCAAAAGCATTGGTCACTAAAGTTATGAAGCTCCCTTCTTGTTCTTCTTTTATGATACTCGTATCCAACAGTTTATTACTTCGTCTCTCTTTTTTTTGTTGGCTGTTTATAAATTCTCAGCTCGGTGTGAAGAGCTCCTTTCGTGCATTAAATTCTCTTACTTTTTCATCTCCCTCTCGTTCCGTTGCGCGGCATAACAAGAGTCCATGCGAGTGTGTGTTGGCCTTGTTTTTGGTTTTTGTGCCTGCCACATTCAACATTCATCGCTAAAGGTTTTAAGGTGATAAGCCACAAAGGTCCCAACAGCGGTGTGGCAGCAGCTGACGGCCAACAACTCTGGGGCAGACTCACGCAGCACATGGACAAATTCTTGTGTGTGTGGCACATGCTGGTGTTTGTACATTCTTCATTTAAATGACGTTGCATAAAAAAAGAGTTAAAGTGCTTTTGAAAAACTGAAATCAAAAATTGTGGCAAAAGGCGCTACATCATTCCAATCTTAAGGAAAGATGAGAAGATGTGATCTGAAGTGGGGTCCATCATTAGCATTTGGAGAGAAGTGACAAAACGAATCGTGTTCGAAATTCAAACTCCACTCGAACCCTTTCTGTCCTCCTCGTGGTTCTCATTCACTTGAATCTCCTGCTTTTTGGCGCGAAAATCTTTGCTAAACTTTATGAGTACTCTCTATCTGTCTCGCTCTCGGCCCCACTGCACTCGTCCGCCACCCACAACATGAACAGTTAATTCAATAACATTTTGCTGTAATCGCATGGGTGGCGAGGAATGGAATAGAGTGATTTTGGGAAGGGGTTGGCGAAGGCGCGGCGGGGGCTTTGCTTTGGGGCATTTTCAAGTTTACTTTGCTATTTCGAACTTCGAGTGCGAATTCTGTTTTACTTTTTGTCGTTTTTCATTTTGTTGTGTTCTTTCGTTATAAATGATTTCATTGTTGTTGTTCCCGCAGCGCTTGTTTTTCTTCCAAGTAATTTTTCTACACACAGACACGCATACTTAACTACAAACGTGGGCCGCCTTCGTATTGCCTCGCTGCTCCCACTCCCCCTCCACACCAACAGCTATCCGCTCACAAAGCATTCTATCTCTGGCCTTTGCTTCGCCTTTGGCGTCCCCCCTCCTGCCGTTCCGTACGTCCATGCTTTAGCTTGCTTGCTATTCTCGTCATCAACGTCGCCGTTGCCGCCGCCCTTGGCCCCCTCGCTCACATCACGCTCTCTCACACTCTCAACGTATTTTGGCTCCCCTCTGACGACGAACGAGCGAAGAAACGAATACGAATACGAATGGCCGGGCTGGCTGGCGACGCCGTTGCTTATTTCATTTTATTATACTCGAGTGTACGGGTGTGTGTGCGTATCTGTGTTTGTGTGTGCATGTTTCTGTTCCTTATCTACGTCTTTGTCATCGTACGTTCGCTGTTCGCCGTTCGTTTCGAGCGCGCCATAACTACCACAGAGAGCTGAGCACAGCAAAGCACAGACACAGCCACTTGCCTGTGTCCCGTCTTGCGTCTCTCCCCTCCGCCGAGTGCTTCAAGTTGCAGCCGTCCGTCGTCGTCGTTGTTGTTGTCGTTCGTTCCACATAGCTTTTATGCCCCGTGCCCCCTTACTTGTCCTCACACCGCGCCCCTTCTGTTTCTGTTGCTGCTGCTGCCTTTGCCGTCGTCGTCGTCGTACATTTCATTTCACTTCACTTAATTTCTCAGATACCAAAACGAACAGCGCTAGCTGTATTTTTCTTACTGTCGCTGTCGGTGCCTGCTGCTTTGCTCTCTCTTGCTGTGCTTACATTGGGGTGTGTGTGTGTGTGTGTGTTTTCGAATTGCTGTCGACTTAAGCTTTATGTGTATGTATGTAGGTATGACTGTGTGTATGCTTCCTTGGCTGAAATTGTTTGTGCGGTGTGGAGCTTTTGCTTGATTTTCTTATAAGCTATAAGGCGGCAAAAAATTTAAAGTCGTGTCGCATCGCACCGAGATTCTGTTGAAGACTGCTGCAAGAGTTGTGATTGCTGCCAGAGATTTGGCGTTTATGAGAATTTCCCCTCTTGACTCTGACCGGGTTATAATTGCAGAGTGTCGCCGCATAAGTTGTGTAAGTGTGAGGAGGAGAGGGATAATAATTCTTTTGGCAATGTCAGAAAAGGTCGATAAAGAGGTAGAGAGCGAGGGGAACATCGCAATAAGAGTGTAATTGTATCCGTTTCGCTCACTCCCAATGATTGAGATTATTCAGACACACTCCCAATCCGCTCTCTGCTGTGTCAGCCTGTTCCGCTACGTAACAATAACAACATTTGGTGTTCCGCTCCGCTCCAACAGCACCCCTACCAGTTGGGATAACATCTGATAGGCATAGGCATAGGCATATATTTGTATGCATGTTTGCGGCAAATGCTCGAATTGGGTTTACGACCAATACAACCAGACATCAGCAGGTGTAAGTGTATGCACTAAGTGTGTGTGTGTGTATGCTCTCTTTAAGTTAATTGCTGTTGCCGCTCGACTAATTCGTAGTTGCTATCACTTTCATTTAAATAAATAAAAACTACCGGCCGGCCGGCACTTTTGAATTCCTCTACTGAATACCATTCACAACGGAACTGGTTCCGCTCTTTTTCCCGTTCCCGTTCCAGGAGCTGATTGGTCAGAACAGCAACGACAGCTCCAGCGGCGGGGCGCACAGTGGCATGGGCTCCGGTCCGCCCGGCACACCCAATCCCCAACAAGTCATGCGGCCCACCCCTTCTCCCACTGGCTCATCTGGTTCGCGTTCCATGTCCCCAGCAGTGGGTAAGTACCAGGACTCCATTCGATTTTGGTGCAGATCTCATGAACACTTTCCACTTGCAGCACAAAATCATCCAATCTCGCGTCCAGCGAGCAACCAGTCGAGCAGCGGCGGTCCCATGCAGCAGCCACCGGTGGGAGCTGGGCCACCACCAATGCCCCCTCATCCGGGTCTACCAGGCGGACCGCCTCAGCAGCAATCTCAGCAGCAGCAGGCCTCGAACTCCGCCTCATCCGCGAGCAACTCGCCCCAACAGACCCCGCCACCGGGACCGCCGCCCAGTCAAGGAATGAATAACATGGGCACGCCCCCACCTCCGCCTCAAGGTGCGTCCGGCGGGGGTTACCCAATGCCGCCGCACATGCACGGAGGCTACAAGATGGGCGGTCCGGGCCAGAGTCCTGGAGCGCAAGGCTATCCCCCGCAGCAGCCGCAGCAATATCCACCAGGTACGATAAGGCACTCTTCCGAGGAATCTTCTCCCTTGCATTCTACAAACTTTGGTGCACTTTTAGGCAACTACCCGCCACGGCCGCAGTATCCGCCCGGAGCCTACGCAACCGGACCGCCACCGCCACCAAGCAGCCAAGGCGCCGGCGGAGCCAACAGCATGCCCTCTGGAGCCCAGGGAGGTGGCTATCCGGGACGGTCGATGCCCAATCACAGCGGCGGGAGTCCACACGGGCAGTATCCGCCCTACCAGTGGGTGTCGCCATCGCCACAGCAGCAAGCCGGTGCTCCGCCTGGCGGCGCGATGGTTGGCAACCACGTGCAGGGCAAGGGCACACCGCCGCCCCCCGTGGTGGGACCACCGCCTCCTCAGGGCAGTGGCTCGCCCCGCCCACTCAACTATCTGAAGCAGCATTTACAGCACAAAGGTGGCTACGGAGGTAGCCCCACGCAGCCGCAGGGACCGCAGGGCTACGGCAACGGGCCGACAGGAATGCATCCCGGCATGCCTATGGGTCCTCCCCACCACATGGGACCGCCGCACGGGCCTACCAACATGGGTCCGCCCACGAGCACACCGCCCCAGTCGATGCTCGGTGGCCAGGGTCAACCGCCTGGCGGTCCGGACAACGCTGGCACTGAGCACATATCGCAGGACAACGGGATAAGCTCCTCCGGTCCGACAGGCGCTACCGGGCTGCACCCGGTCACGGCCGTGGTCACCACTGGTCCTGATGGAACGCCCATGGATGAAGTCAGTCAACAGAGCACGCTCTCGAATGCATCAGCTGGTGAGTGAAGCGAAGATCGTGCAAGAAACCAGCAACTAATCTGTGGTTCTGCTTTGTTCGACAGCCTCCGGCGAAGATCCCCAATGCACCACACCAAAGTCGCGAAAGAATGATCCTTATAGCCAAAGTCATTTAGCCCCTCCGAGCACATCCCCGCATCCCGTTGTGATGCACCCGGGCAGCGGCGGCCCCGGCGAGGAGTTCGACATGAGTTCGCCACCCAATTGGCCGCGTCCGGCTGGCAGTCCGGTAAGTAGAGCCACCGCCACCATCGCATTTAAATGGGAGTGAACCAAGTCAATGAATGTGCCATCCACAGCAGGTGTTCAACAGCCATGTACCCGTGCAGCAGGAGCCCTTCCGCAGCACGACGAAGAAGTCTGACTCCCTGTGCAAGCTGTACGAAATGGACGACAATCCAGACAGGCGCGGATGGCTGGACAAGCTGCGGTCTTTCATGGAGGAGAGGCGGACGCCGATAACCGCCTGCCCAACCATCTCAAAACAGCCACTCGATTTATATAGGTTATATATTTATGTAAAAGAACGTGGCGGATTCGTCGAGGTATGCAAGGTGCCGTAGTAACTCCTTTTACTAACTTCTTTTTAGATTTACTACTAGCAAAACCAAAACCAAAACCAATTCAGCCACAACCAAAACCAAAACCAAAACCAACCCAAAAACAACCACCACCAACGTAGTTAACACGAACCAAAATCAAAAGATATATCCACCAACAAAATATATACGAAAATAGACACCAATCAATCTATGTTGCGATTCGGCTTCTCAGTAGCTACAGAAACTAAAGTCAATCTACCAGAGCTGCTCGATCAATCCAGCAAGCACCCTATCAGACCCAGCTCCAGCCTCCGATCCAAGTGTCCAAATTATAGCTGCATCCTGCGTACAAGATTTAGCCCACGGTGCAAGCTTTTCATTACAAATAAAACAAACGAGAACATATTATTACCGCCTGGGTTAACCCATAGGCAGCATGCTCCAAAAAAATCGATTCCAAACTCAATTCATTCTTTTTATTGTTTTTTAAATAGTTTTGAAATCCATGAATCTATCTAATATCTCAGGAATGACTTGAAAGTTAATTTTTTGTATTGTTTGAAATGTGTTTCAATGGGAACTAATTAATTTCGATATGTTTTCAATGTCTTTTTCTTTTGGTTCTGTTTCTGCACGTATTCCCATTTGCCTCTCTCTCTGATGTTCGATTTCCCTAGCTGCGTTTGCTCTCCTTGTGTCTGTATTATGATATCCTTATCCTCTATTCATTCAGTAGTTTCGCTAACCCTAACCCTAAGCCATCCCCATACCCGTTCTGTACGTAGTTTATATTTTCCTTCTTTTCCGGAGAATGCATCCACACCGAAGTTGGTTTTTTGCTCGCTACCTTCTTTGATTCTCTTTTTTCGATCGACACTTGAGTGATATGACTATGACTATGCTCCATTTGGATATAAGCAATCCCGACTAATGATCCCAACCCCATGCGATTCTCCCGTTCTCATTTGTCAGGTGACAAAGAGCAAGACCTGGAAGGACATTGCCGGCCTCCTGGGCATCGGGGCCAGCAGCAGTGCAGCGTACACGCTGCGGAAGCATTACACCAAGAATCTGTTGACTTTCGAGTGCCACTTTGATCGCGGCGACATCGATCCCCTGCCCATCATCCAGCAGGTGGAGGCCGGCAGCAAGAAGAAGACTGCCAAGGCCGCCTCCGTCCCCTCGCCAGGTAAGTGTCTGCCGCGTGCGGTGGTGCCCCCCTACATTTTGGTATGTTCTTTTGATGCTTAATTTGGATTCTCTGTTCGTTTTTTCTTTCTTTTCGTTTTCATTTGTATTCCTCCGTTGTGCGATTGATTGTCGTTGAAAATGGAACATGTTTTTCACCACCTTTTCCTCGCATCATTTTACGAACCCGAAAACGAAAATCGAAAACGAAACCGAAACCGAAAACGAACCCTCCCACACACAACTTGCAACCAATCGGTGGTGGCCATTTGGATGCTGGGACAACCAATTCGACAGGCTCGTCGAACTCGCAGGACTCATTCCCGGCCCCGCCAGGTGCCGCCCCGAACGCTGCGATCGATGGCTATGCAGGCTATCCGGGCGGCAGTCCGTACCCCGGCGCCAGTGGGCCGCAGCCGGACTATGCGGCGGCAGGCCAGATGCAGCGACCGCCCTCGCAGAGTAACCCGCAGACACCTCATCCCGGTAAGAGCTGATTGTTCCGATTCTGCAACGCAGAGCTCACAGTTGGGTGCGCGCTCTCATTTGAACTAATTCGATTGTGGGCCATGCTTACCCCTTACCCAATCGATCGAGAGAGCTGCCCCAATAGCTCTCTAGCACTACATGTCGGTAGAATTGATTTGATATTCTTGGAATTACATTTTGTTTTGTGGCATCCTGTATGTGTGTCCTTGTTATCATTACTAAATTGTGCTAGACGATATGCTTATTCTCAGCCATCGAAACAATTCATTGCCCAACCCTGTAACCTCTAACCTCTAACCTTTAACCAGTAACCTGTAACCTCTAACCTGTAACCCATGTAATAAGCTGTACATACATAAGTATACATATCTACATTTCAATGTTCGTTATTAATTTCATGTGTTTGTGTATTTTGTTTATTCATTTTTATGTTTTTCTGTAACGTTTGTGTGGGCGCACTACTAAACCATAAACTCAACCGAACCACCACCACCACCACCACCATCACTCGATCACCCACAAACCACAACCACGAAACCACGCCACAACAACAACAATTCATTTGTGTGATTCCACTGACTCATTCATTCCAATTCCAATTCGATTCATCCAAACCAATCAACCAACCAACCAACCAACCATTCATCCGAACCGAAACGAACCGAACCGAACCGCCGCTTGTCGCTTCAGGCGCCGCCGTAGCTGTTGCCGCCGTCGGTGATAATATAAGTGTGAGCAATCCCTTCGAGGATACTGGTCCGGGTCCTGGTCCTGGCCCTGGTCCAGGCCCTGGTCCAGGTGCCGCTGGTCCTGGTGTCGGCGTTGGTGCTGTTGCTGCTGCTGTAGGCGGTGCCCTGCCACCGCCACCTCCCCATTCACCGCACGCCACCCAGCAGTCGGCCACGCAACAGCAGCAGCAGCAGCAGCAGCATCCCCAGCATCCAGGACTGGCCGGACAGCCGCCACAGCAGCAGCAACAGCAGCAGCAGCAGCCACCACAGCCGGGTGCTCCACCGGCGGGTGCACCACAGCAACATGGGCCTGGGCCGGTACCACCACCGTCGCCGCAGCACCAACAGCAGCAGCAGCATGTGCGCCCAGCCGCCGGAGCACCTTATCCGCAGGGTGGCTCCGCTTATCCAACGCCTGTGTCTAGAACGCCAGGTATAATCATCTTTAATTTTTTTGTTCCTTTCATCTCTTCTCTTCCGTTTCTCCACCAAAATTTCTATCATGTGTCAGACGCGCTCCTTTCACATTTTCACATTACTCTTTCGTTTGCTTTCGTACTCGCCTCATCTAACGACTGAATGTGGTTCCCAGCAACTAACTAAACAATTAACTAGTTGATTTAGTATTTAGTGCGTAAGATGCATGTGCAGACAGCTATTGAAATCAGATACCCTTCACAAGGCTAGGGCCGTGTGTATTATGTGTTCTTTAATTTCGATTTAAATCGTTTCTAGATAGCCCCCAGTCTCCCCAGTCCTCTAATTGTGATCAATTGTAAACGTTTCAGGCTCTCCCTATCCATCACAACCCGGAGCTTATGGCCAGTATGGTGCGAGCGATCAGTACAATGCCACAGGACCGCCTGGCCAGCCGTTTGGACAAGGCCAAGGACAGTATCCGCCACAGAACCGCAATATGTACCCTCCCTACGGGCCGGAGGGGGAAGCGTGAGTGCCACCAATTTTGTATCTCTCTCCAGACCAGACCAGACACCCACCACACCACGCCACACACCACACACAACACACAGAACACCCCCGAAATACTGTACTGTAGCCTCGGGTTTGGACGAGTGCTGAAGCTGGAAAAGATCTGGATGAATATGAACGCCACTAATGCACTACGTCTTGTATATCTTTTGCTCTCTTTAGTCCACCGGCTGGTGCCAATCAATATGGACCCTATGGCAGCCGGCCGTACAGTCAGCCCCCGACAGGTGGACCCCAGCCACCGGCACAGGCAGTTGCGGGCGGGCCACCCACGAGTGGATCACCTGTGGCGCCACCGACTGGCGGCTATGCACCGGGAACACCCACGCAGCAGGACTACTATCGGCCACCACCCGATCAGGTGAGTCGCCCCTCCACCACCACCTTCAATTTCACGCTAATCCGAGCTCTCTGCCCTTGCCCTTGCCCTTGCCCTTGCAGAGTCCACAGCCGCGAAGGCATCCCGATTTCATCAAGGATCCACAGCCTTATCCAGGCTACAATGCAAGGCCACAGATTTACGGTACGTTCCAGACAGCTGAGACCGCTGAACCACGCTAATACCACATTGTTTTCCATCCGCAGGAGCATGGCAGGGCGGTGCGCAGCAGTATCGACCACAGTATCCGACATCGCCAGCACCGCAGTCCTGGGGAGGTGCACCACCGCGTGGGGCAGCACCGCCACCTGGTGCCCCTCATGGGCCGCCGATTCAACAGCCCGCAGGAGTGGCTCAGTGGGAGCAGCATAGGTATCCGCCACAACAGGCTCCGCCGCCGCCTCCGCAGCAGCAGCAACAACAACAGCAACAACAACAGCAGCAGCCACCATACCAACAGGTGGCACCACCCGGACAACAGCAGCCGCAGGCGCCTCCCCAGTGGGCACAGATGAACGCTGGTCAGCCGAGTCAGCCCGGCATAGCTCCTCCAGGATCCCCGCTACGACCCCCGTCTGGGCCGGCGAGTCAGCAGCAGCGGATGCCCGGCATGCCGCCACAGCAGCAGCCTCCGGGAAGCCAGCAGCCACCACAGCAACCGCCACACGGTGGCGTCCCCTCGCCAGGTATGCCCCAGGTGCCTGGAGGGATGGTGAAGCCACCGTATGCCATGCCACCGCCACCATCTCAGACGGTGGGCCAGCCCATCGGCCAGCCGGCACCAGGTGGAATGCTTCCGCAGAAGCAGCCGCCCATCGTCGGTCCGGGAATGCCGCAGCCGCTGCAGCAGCAGCCTCCCCACCAGCAGCATCCACATCCACATCCGCACCAGCAGCACCCACAACATCCACAACATCCACAGCATCCACAGCATCCACAGCATGCACAGCATCAGCATCAACTGCCGCCCAATCAACAGCAGCAGCAGCAGCAGCAGCCCGGTGGCTATGCTCCGCAGGTCTCCGGAGGCGGGCCCGGGGCTCAGTTGGTGAAGAAGGAGCTGATCTTCCCGCACGACAGCGTTGAGTCGACGACCCCGGTGCTCTACAGGAGGAAGCGCCTGACCAAGTCGGATGTGTGCCCCGTGGATCCGTGGCGGATATTTATGGCCATGCGATCCGGACTGCTCACGGAGTGCACGTGGGCCCTGGACGTGCTCAATGTGCTGCTCTTCGATGACTCCACGGTGCAGTTTTTCGGCATCTCGAATCTGCCAGGCCTGTTGACGCTGCTGCTCGAGCACTTCCAGAAGAATCTCGCCGAGATGTTTGACGAACGCTGTGAGGAGCCACTGGATGAGGCGGAAGACGATGCGGACAGTGGCACAGTCATGGGCACGGGCACGGGCACGGGCGCCATCGAGCACAGAGTGCGGGCCGGACGACAGAGCCGGTGTGTGCGGAGCATCTGTAGTTACAACCGAAAGCGTCACTACGAGAATATGGACCGGAAGAACGGGGGAGGCAGCGACTCCGAGGACGCCGACGAAGGCATCGATCTGGGCCAGGTGAGAGTACAACCAAATCCCGAGGAGCGCTCCCTGCTGCTCTCGTTCACGCCCAACTACACGATGGTCACCAGGAAGGGTGTGCCTGTGCGCATCCAGGCGGCGGAGCAGGACATTTTCGTGGACGAGCGCCAGAAGGCGTGGGACATTGACACCAACAGGCTGTACGAGCAGCTGGAGCCGGTCGGCTGTAATGCCTGGACCTATGGCTTCACCGAGCCGGATCCGCTCGACGGCATCATTGACGTCTTCAAGTCTGAGATCGTAAACATTCCATTCGCACGCTATGTCCGCTCCGAGAAGGCGAAAACGCGCCAGGGCACTGACACTGACGCGGCCACCCCCAGCCCCAAGCCTGAAATCAAGCAAGAGGAGAACACGACGACGAACAGCACTGAGGATGGCAATCTCCTCCAGGAGTCATTTAACAAAAAGCGGCGCCTGGTCAGCGGCGGCGACAGTAGCAACAGCAACGGTGAAGCCGGAGAAGGATCTGCCGAGGTCAAGAAATCCAAACTGGCTGATGAGATCGCTGCCACAAAGGCCGAGGTGAAGAAGGAACCGGGAACGGGAACGGGAACATCCGGGACGACGGAGACCAGTGACAGCGATTGTCGAGCCGTTGACATGGAAATCGAGTCGCCCAGCCTGCAGCAACAGCAGCAGCAGCAGCGTCTAACCAACGGAATAGCATCCTCCTCGTCGCCGCCGTTGGGCGCCTTCGATCCCAGAGCGACGGTGCGGGATGCGGCGCAAGTGCTGCAGCGGAAACGCGACTCCAGCTACGAGGACGAGTGCTACACGCGGGACGAGGCCTCGCTCTACCTGGTAAACGAGAGCCAGGACTCGCTTGCACGCCGCTGCATCGCCCTCTCAAACATTTTCCGCAATCTAACCTTTGTGCCCGGCAACGAGACGGTGCTGGCCAAGTCTACGCGATTCCTGGCCGTCCTGGGGCGTCTGCTGTTGCTGAACCACGAGCACCTGCGGCGCACACCGAAGACGCGCAACTACGACCGCGAGGAGGACACCGACTTCAGCGACTCGTGCAGCTCGCTGCAGGGGGAGCGCGAGTGGTGGTGGGACTACCTGATTACCATTCGGGAAAATATGCTAGTGGCGATGGCCAACATAGCCGGACACCTCGAGCTCTCCCGCTACGACGAGCTGATCGCCCGCCCCCTCATAGACGGACTTCTGCATTGGGCCGTCTGTCCTAGCGCCCACGGCCAGGACCCGTTCCCCTCGTGCGGACCCAACTCTGCGCTCTCTCCGCAGCGCCTAGCGCTGGAAGCGCTCTGCAAGCTGTGCGTGACGGATGCGAACGTGGACCTGGTCATTGCGACGCCACCGTTCTCCCGCCTCGAGAAGCTGTGCGCGGTGCTGACGCGCCATTTGTGCCGTAACGAAGACCAGGTGCTCCGTGAGTTCTCTGTGAATCTGCTGCACTACCTGGCTGCGGCGGACAGTGCCATGGCGCGGACGGTGGCACTGCAGTCGCCGTGCATTTCGTATTTGGTGGCCTTCATCGAGCAGGCCGAACAAACAGCCTTGGGCGTGGCCAACCAGCACGGACTCAACTTCCTGCGAGAGAACCCCGACTCGATGGGCACCAGCCTGGACATGCTGCGGCGGGCGGCCGGCACTCTGCTGCACCTGGCCAAGCATCCTGACAACCAGTCGCTCTTCATGCAGCAGGAACAGCGGCTCCTAGGGCTGGTCATGTCACACATCCTCGACCAGCAGGTGGCCTTGGTCATCTCGCGGGTACTGTACCGTGTGTCGCGCGGAGCGAGCCGGATGCACTCGGTGGAGTTCAGACTGTTGCAGCAGCGACAGCAGCAGCAACAGCTTCAACAGCTGCGTCCTGCGGAGAATCAAGCTTTGGCTGCAAGTGCGGAAGCAGCAGCGGCAGCAGCAGCAGCAGCATCGGCAGCAGCAGCAGCAGCACCAAGCAGCGGAGTGAAATTGGAGTCTGGCAGTGGAGAAGCGAATGCTGAGCCAAGTGGCGCTGATGTCAAGCCATCGCCAGCAGCCCCATGCACGTCTTCATCATCGACATCCGGCAGCGGAATGATCTCCTCGGCGGTGATCAACGATGAGAACAGCAACAGCAGCCAGCAACTACCGCCGGCAGCCACCTTCAACGACGTGAGCAACAGCAGCACCAACAGCAACAGCTGCGGGACGGCCAGCAGCAACCAGACCAACAACAGTACCACCAACAGCAGCAGCAACAGCAGTCTGGGCAGCCAGTCCACCTCCACCATGAACAATGCCCCGACCACGCCAGCAGCCCACGCAACTCCACAATCGGTCGCCGAGCAGCAGTCGCAGCAGCAGCAGCAGCAGGTGAGCAAAGCCGTCGCCGCAGTCGGACTGGCATCGTCGAACCTTACCGGGAGCCTGAGCAATGCCACTTCAGCTGCATCTGCAGCGCCGCCTCCCTCCTCGTCATCGAGTGCGGCCTCGGGCACAGCCACAGCCGTGTCGCAGCAGGCGGCGGCACCACCGCCAACGAATGCGGGAACGACGACAGCCGTTGCGTAGTATACGACAATGCTGCCAGCGTCCTACTACTGGCCGCGCCGCGGGGCAGTTGACTGAGAAGGAGACGGATCAGTGAAATGGAGACCGGATACCGGATCGGATATCGATGTAATCAAATAATGTACATTTACTTAAAAGGAGGCCTCCTGCATGCGTTTTGCGTTGAGAGAGCAGAATGAGAATCCCCTCGAGAAGGATATGGTATACTCCGTCAGAGCCTGCTCCAATGTCATGTGTGTGTGTGTGTGGGCTTCACTGCAACAGTCAATACAATAACAACTGTATATTTTTTCACTCAAATCTATAAATAGTAAAAATATAAACTAAAGCCTAAGCATAAGCGATTGCAGCAGCCACATAATAATTATAATGATAAAGAAGGATGCACGAGCGAGCGCGACGTTTCGCAACATTAGCAGGACAAAAGTACCGTACCGCAGATAAGGAAATAAGGAGCAGAGGAAGGAGAAGGAGAAGAGAAAGCACAAGCATACTTATTGTATTTAACTTAATAAATGGAGACAAAGAGGAGAAACGAGAAACGAGAAGCGGGAAGCCAGAAGCCAGAAGCGTTAGGAGAGGAGAGTAACAACTAACACATACATATGCATACGCACGCTATGGTTTATCATATATTAAATATATATATAATAAATGCATAAACTTACATTAAACTACAAAGCAGGAGATGGAGTGGAGTGGTGTATGCCAACGGGAAGTGCATGCACTCGGCGTACGTATAGACATTGATTGATATATATAAATACATATATAGAGAGCATAGTTTTTAAACTTCTACCACTTACTAATAACTACATATTACAACAATAATATGCAGCAAAGAAACTCATGAAGTGAACAAACGGAAATCTACGTACGGCAGAGGAGACAGACCAGAGAGAGTCCGAGAGAGTCCCCTCCCCCTAATATAATATATGAATATTGTAATTCAGTTTAAATACAGTTTTATGTGAACTAAGGAACATGAAGTGTAGCCACAGCAGGATGGAGACGAGGAGAATAGTGCATAGTGGATGCCGCATGGCGTGGGCGTTCTCGTTCTTGTTTGGTGGAGCATTAACAACCAATTGTACATACTTAACCATTATGTAAATTTACTGTATTTTTTGTGTGTTTGCGCAATGTTACAAGGCACATGTGTGCGTGGTAGGGTGGCAGCACTGCATTTCGTATCATATAAATGGATGTGGATGGTCTGAGAAATTCCAGTTTCGCCCGAATACTACTCGCTCGCATTAACTCCCCTCAAAAACGGAAACAAAAACAAACAGAAACAAAAATTAAACATCAAATCAAATTAGGTGATATAAACATATATATATATATATATATAAATATATATATACATACGCATACAAAAATATTGCATATAAAAGAATGAGGAAGAGATGAAAACGAAACTAAAAGAAAAGATCCCGAACACGGACACACCCTGTACTGCTGTAATTTTTATGTTATTTGTATTATTTGCTGGAAGTGCTGCTGCTTCATCTAATTTTATATCGAACTTACTTAAGGCGTAAATGACAAGATAAATAATTAGGTTTTTATCTTAATCTTAATTTAAAAATATTAAATAAATAAAACAAAACAAAAAACAGAAAACAGAAAACAAAACACAAAGCGCGAAACGCGAAACAAAGCAAAAATGAAAAAGTAAAAACTAAACACGTAAAATATATTAAGGAGAAGGTAAGGCCGTACAGCTCTCGCGGTGTCGGAGCCCTGCCTTCTCCTTAATGTACCTTGCTGAGATGCACGCAAAACACCGCTACTAACACACACACCCACACATGCTGGATGTGTGTGTGTGTGCGTGGGTGCCCCAATTTGTAAACTAAACTTTCTCACACAAAATTAAAGTGCTACATAGATCGAAGAGAAGAGATCGAATCGAATCTGTCTCCTGATTCCAGTGGTCAGCTCCCCCCCCCCCTGCATTCCGGAGAGGTAGGCTGAGGTCGGGGAACGATAGAGCGAGAGAGAATAGAAAAAGTGCTGCTGTTGATACCGTGTATTCGTGTAGTTGTTTGTAAACAAAATAACTCAAAAAACTCAGCATCTCGATATCGATATATAACGTGTAGCTATTAGTGTATATGTAGGATGTAAATGTATGTATGTCCCTCAAAACTTAATTTAATTATTTAATTAATATACATACATATATGATATACAACACAGCCGTCGTCTTTGTCGTTTCAAATCGCATGTGGAGAACTGGGCTATTTCTTATCAATCGTACATCGTTCATTTAAATTGTGGCAGTCATAACGGACTCGCCCGCGCTCATATCACCATTCCCAGGGAAGCAGTCACAGCATTCATAGTCTGGCAACGCTTATAATTTCGGGCTAATTTAGCTACGAAATTGAGTTCAATATAAATTGATGAATCGAATAAAATGATAGATTTAATGATGAGAGTCATAGCTGGTAATATAAAAAGGAATATCCAAATCAATGAAAATGATTTATGATATTCGGTTTATTTTGTGAAATTAGAAGGTATATTTCCGTATATTTTATCGATAGTTCCACGCTCACACTCACGGTGATCACATAAGGTATATTAAATACTTTTCAGGATATTTTTTTATGATACATTTTAGAATATTTTTTCAGGATACATACCGGTTGACAAGCAACAAATTGTCAAATTGTTCCCGCTCACGTAACGTTATATGCCATTTTTGTTGGTTGACCTTTTTAGTTATAAACTTAATTTGGAAACATTCCAAGAAAAGGAATTCGTGAATACCAACCAATCTTGTAAAGAATTGATTGATAAATCGGATAAAATTATAGTTTTAGCGCGGAGACTCCTAGCTAGCTAGTAAAATCAAATAGAACATGAAAATCGAGGAAAGTAATTTAAGAGTTACGGTATATTTTGAAAATGCAAGGGTATTTTTCTTTATATTTCCGAAGGTCTGTCTATTTTATCGATAACTCCGCGCTCACGCTGTTGTTTACATTTATTCAATTTCTTTTATTGCCAAAATGGATTTTAACACATTGCTGCAGCGTGCCCAGAACCTGACAAATGAGGCGAAAGCCGAGTATGAGCTACCCCAGGTGGAGCGTACGCTCCAACAAGTGCTGCAGGCTACCACCCAGCTGCACTCGCGCGTCACTCAATCCAGCAACAAAGATATACAAGCGTAAGTAAAGCAATTCCTCAAACCATATCCCAGGCTGAACATGTTTCTGCGGCAGGCATATACTGCTCGGCTCCAAGGGCATAGATCTGCCCAAGCTGACCCAGAAGTTGGAGGCACTCAATGCACGCAAAACCTTCGAGCCGGTCGATGCGGTTGGGTCTGATGTGTCGGACGTGTGCACGTTCCTGAAAAACGAGCGCGAGAACGCAATTCTTTCTGTGATTGAGGACACCAATAAAAACGTGAGTACGGTGTCTTGCATTCACTTCGAATTCACTCCATTCGCCGGCGTCTTCAACAGATAAGTGAAACGGTGAGCAAACAGAAGTGGGCCAACCTGAACAGCACTTGGAATGAGGAGAAATCCCGGCTGCTGGATGCCCTGATTGGGCCCTCGCAGAACTTTATTGACCTGCAGCGCTTGCCAGAGCACATCACCCTCGATCCTAACCTACCGCCCAGCAGCTGCCTCAGCCAAATGGAGCTTGTCTACGCCCAGGAGCTGCGTCACTATAACGAACTGCTGCTGAAGGGCGCCCACCGACCAAATCTTGTGCAGAAGTTCGCCCTGTTGGCCAGCAGCTTTGGCGATGACCGGCTGACGGACATGTGGTCAGCATTGGCCTCAGTGACGCAAGTGAACGAGCCCATCCGCAGTGACCCCATAAAACTTCGCCAGCAGCGGCCCGAGTTCATTATTAACGCCAAATCGTATCTCGAAAGGCGCTACAAGCTGTACATGTGCACCCTGGTGGGGGCCGCACACTCGAGCAATAGCTATCAACTGGTACGCGCATACGTGACCAATCGGTTCAGCGCCCAGCACACAATTGGCTTAGTGGACACGTTGGACAACAAGCCACTGTGGCCCATGGTCTACTATGCAATGCGCTGTGGAGCAGCAGCGGCGGCTGTGGAATTCCTGCACGAAGCCGGCTCCAGTTACGAGGACTTTGCCCAGGTCATAGCGGATCGCAATGCGGGCGCCGTCAATTCGAGGACAGAGACACAGCTGAAGTTGCAGTACGCCAACAAGATTAAGAACTCCACCGATGCCTATAAGAAGGCAGTGTACTGCTTCATCCTGGGTTGCGATCCCAACGAGTCGCACGGCGAGGTGGCCAAGACCATCGACGACTATTTATGGATTAAGCTGGCGATGCTCCGTCCTGGGGATGCCGGCGGCTATGGCAGGCTCCAGTCGGAGATCCTGGAAAAGTATGGCGAAAAACATTTCCATGCCAGTAACCAAACGGACGTCTACTTTAAAACCCTGGTTCTGGTCGGCCTGTTTGAGGCCGCGATTGAGTTCTTGGCCCGCAGTGGCCATCGTGTCCACGGCGTCCACATGGCCATTGCCCTTCACGAGCTGGGAGTGCTGGGTGGAGCCCGCAGTGTCTCGCAACCATTGCTGTCCATCGACATCGCTGACCCGCAGCCACTACGCCGCCTCAATCTGACGAGATTAGTCCGTCTGTATGCAAAGCGTTTCGAGCGCACGGATACGACAGAGGTGCTTAACTATTACTTCGCGCTGCGTAGCTTGCGGGATCCGAAGGGGCGAAATATGTTCCTGACATGCGTCTGCGATCTGGTGGTGTGCAGCGGCGTGCTGGATACCAGCATTTTCGACTTGATTTTCGGACAGCGGATGACTGATATGGACGAAGAGGTTCCAGGGTGAGTTCGAGTCTATTCCGTGTCCCCCACCAGCACCTCGCCATCTCTAATTTGTCTTTCAGCGGAGTGTTTCGCCAGTTTGATTGCCCGGAGTTTGACACGAACACCATGGCCTCGCTAGTCGCAGAAGAGCTGGTAGCGCGAGGCAGCTTTGAAATGGCTGTGCGACTTTACGAGTTGGCTGGCAACTACAACCTCGCGCTGAAGCACTTTAACATATTGCTGGCACAGGTTGTGCAGTTGTCGCCGCAGGAGGGATCACAGCGGGCACGTCTTAGGGACGAGGCTCATCGATTTAGCAGACTTCTGGCAGCACGCCGTATAGAAGTGGAGCCCAAAATAAGGGGCAGCTTTGAACTGCTGCAGCTTCTGCTCGTCTTTTTCGACCTCCATCATGAGGGCAATCTAGTCCAAGCTGTAGAGCAGCTGCAGCGCACGAAGCTGATGCCGAACACCACTGATGATGTGGATGGTTGCTTGACCAACATCAAGAAACTCAGCGGGGAGGTCATAAAGGTCATTCCCGACGTGATGGTGGCTGCCATGGACATCACACTCACCCAGTACAACCGGTTGAAGGCGCGAATGTGTACGTCGGATCAGCTGCAGTTCCAAAAGCTGCGAGTGCGAGCTAAAGCCCTTTCCAATCTCGCCGCTAGCATGCCTTTCCGCATGCCCTATGAAACCAACAAACGTCTAATGCAGCTGGAGCTGATGATGAACTAGAATAAAATAATGTTATCCTCCACAGAACTCTCCTCTATTTATTTCATCAGCATGAAAATGTACTCTTCCTCCTCTTCGGTGCACGCGTGATATTGAAGCCGCTGCTCAAGTTCTTCTATTCTAAGCCGCGCAGCAGCGAGTTGCTGCTGCAAGTCGGTGCTGATACGTTTGCTTGCTTGGCAATTTGGACAGGATTCAGCCTCTCTTCCGTCAGTCCCTTTGGAATCACCCTCGTCGATTCCCTGACCTTCAGACTCGCTGCTCTGTGAGTCGCATTCCAAAGGATCTTTGGCTTCACTTCCAAGATTCAGTTCGGGCAAGGCTTGCTTTGGCAATTTGCTGTTCTTTTTGGGTAGCAAACTCGGACGAAAGTGTCGGCCGCATATGAAGGGCCACTTTTTTCCATCTTTAAGACTGCACAGCCTCATCCACTCTTTCCGCAACTGCGTCTCTGTGGGGAAACAGTGCAATCTGTCGGGTGGCGATCTTGTCATGCAATCCTTGATGCAGCACTTTCGCACCAACATTCTCTTCTTTGCAGAGCCATGATGCAGTCCCGCAGTCTTGCCTGAAAATCTAACGTTCATCAGATCATATCCTTTAGTAGTGGTGGTAACTAAGAGCGGCTTACCCACAAACAGAGTTGGCACAGCCCAGGCAAACAGTTTGGCATTACCGAAACAATGTTGTTCAAAGTGTCGCCGGCACACCCGGCGATTCGACAGTTGAGTGTCCTTTGGCAGGCTCAGATTTTCTATCCACTTCAGCCTTACCTGCGGATTAGTGGGAAACTTGAACATAGAACTGCAGTCTTGCTGGCCACTCTCGGGACAGTCTGTAACAGTGCAACGAAGGCCTTCATATCTCGTCTTTTTTGGGATTGCGACCCTGAAGAAAGAAAGCAACAAGTGTACAACACAAAGTAAATTGGTGGATAAATTAGAGATACATTTTTAAAGAAGTGAATTTTTAAAATTGAATTGCGCGCGCTTTCCAAAGGAAAATCATAATTTTACATCATATCAACTTAATAATAAATATACGTACATCATATAAAAAATATATCAAATAAATATTTTAAAAAATAACTCGAAATGAAAATCATTTTAATTTAAAAAAAATATCGATACATTTTGTTTGCCGAATATGGTGAGCTGCTCGTTTTCGCGTTTCGCAATGATTTGATTAGGAAATACCAACATAGTGTGGACACAATTGAGATACACCCAATTAGGGCACGTTGTTTTTAAGTTTCAAAAGTAAAAAAAGTGGAATGGCAGCTTTTATATTTACATTGTTTTACACTATGGGAAAAACAATAGACTATAGCACATATTTTTTTTAGTATTTTTTATTCTGTGATCTCCAAGTGGTCACCCTTTTGATTGATCGATATATCTTACATTTCGATACCAATATACAAGCAACACTATCGATATTAAAAAGTCAAGAACGTCGCGTCGCAAAAAAATGTTTAATAAATTTCGTTGAAACAAACGTCCATTTGAAATAAAATAAAAGTAAGGCAAGCCAAGAAAATAGCGCTAATTAGATTTTATTAATTTATTACTTGTCGGTCCTTAAACGTGTCGGGACCAGAGAACAAGTCGCTACAAAAATTTCGCTTTTGTTGCGCTCTCTGATATGGGAATGCGTGCCCAGGTGTGTGTGCGTGTGTGTAATTAAACAAAAGTATTAAGCAAAAGTTACATATTTTGCAATCCGCGCAGTCCGCTTGGAAAGAGAAAAAGGCAGATTAAAAGGCAGACGACAATTGTTTCAGGCGCAGCTGCGTCGCAGGCGGCACTTCCTACAACGGTTTTTGGCCTGCTCCTGCATTTGCAGCTGCTCGTATTTGGCTACTCTGTGGTTGTCATACACACACACACACACACACAAACCACCTCTCGTTAACTACCTTGAAAGCCGTAGAGTGAGAGTGAGAAGGGAAGACAGAGGTGCAAAGTTGATGCCGTTCAACTAAGCTTGGACACGGTGTACTGTGTGAGTGTTACTGTTTGTGTGTGTCGTATGCGTGAGCAGAGGCATTAGTCATTTTTGGCCTGAGCCAAAACTGGACTGGAAGATTGACGGTCCTTTAGCGGCTCTGCAGCACATCATTTGGAACGCATCAACCAAAGAGAGTCACAACAAGGTCATCTGTGCGTATCTTGAAAAGGTTAGTTACTCGCTCCCCATTAGCATTTTTGCGTGGTTCGACCCATTGAAGAGTGTTGCAAACTGCACCCTCTTAACTTGGCCAATCTCGCACGCACCCCATTTCATGCATATTTATTGAATCGGTGGAGTGTATTCAGGCTATTTGCTTAATTAAAATTCCATTCAAGGTCGTATTTGTTAATTAATTAAATGTTTGCCTGGTTGCCTGAGCTGTGTGTTGTTCGTGGGGTTGGTAATACGAGAAGAGACTTTCAGTTGTTGCATAAACCCGATATGCTACGCTAGTTCCCGACTGTTTGTTTGTTCACGCCTCAGCGATAAGGAATTCAGCGACATTTATGGATGAGATAAATATGTATATATATGTACATATGTATGTATGAGTATGAGTGCATGCATATGTAATCGCTCCATCATTGCCGTGCACTTGTTTGCCTGAAGCTCTTCCTTACTAAACCCACCCTTTCACTCGTTTCCACACACTCCGTTTAGAGGCAGAGCCAAAGTTATGGGAATTTCATTTTCTTGTTGTCCCTTTCAGGCGCAGCAGGTGTGTTGCTTTTACTGTTTTGCCACATTTTCCATGCCAGTGACTCCATCCGATCGGCACATGGCGTCCATCCCTCCTCGCCAATGCATCGGAGATTAAGTTCCTTAAAGAGTATGTACATACACACATACATATGTATACACATAAATAAATGCATGCATATGTACTACATTCATATGTGGTACAATATCTGAAATTGTTCTCCGATCCGACGGCTTGTTCAAAACAGGAAACGGCATGGGAAGCCTTTATCAAAGAGTATGAGAAGTGGTACTGTTCTCAGGGAGAGAGGAATGGGCATGGTGACTCTCCAGCTTGCTCGCTTTAGCGAATCGAGCTACATATGTACATATGTATATAAATACATATGTAAAAAAGTGCATAGATCCATGTGATTGAAATTTGTGCTTTCTGTTCAGAACAAATGACCGTTCAATATATTTTGAAAAGAGCATTGTTCTCTGAGGGATTTGAAATGCTTTCAAGTACACTTATACTGGCACATTGGATACACATTCAAGTGCGTAAGCTTTCATTTTTGATTGTATTCAACTTTGACCCAAATTCGTGAAATGTCCCCTCCACATGGCGAGCCACGCACCAGACAGAGAGCGAGAGAGAATAACAAGCTCCCACTCTCTGATGCAGCAGCTCCGCATGCAATTGTTTTGTGTAGCCGAACGTGCAATTTTAGATCGCATTGTTTGCTTAGAAAATAGCCACTGCAAGAAATAAGTACGTGCATACATGCATATGGATGTACATACATATATATATACATAAATGTATCTATATGCATGACAAATGCATACACATACAATGTACATATTTACGAATGCATGCCAATAAGTTATGGAATGAATTGCATGAGCTGGAAAAAACGGAGAATAACCATAAGCACGACGCACCGAGAAACGTGCTGACAATGCCGAATGGTGCGGCTGATTTTGCTATTATTTTATTTCACCTCTCCAACGTTTTTCTCATCCTTCTTCATTCCCTCTACTTAGTTCTAAGCGGGGCTTTTCCTCTATGAGAAGTGTCTTAGCCAACTTCAAACCGAAGCTGTAGATACTCTACAGACTCATCTTCCCTGTGTCTGTTAGAAACACTCATCTCCAGGGGCAAAGTGCATGAGAAATTCAAAGCCTACTAAAATTTAAATTGAGACCAGTATTTCGACTCGTTATAAAGCCATTCCGTTCACAAAACCCATATACCTGTTTGCCTGTGTATTGTTTAAACATATGGATGTACATAAATACATACATACAAATGTATGTATGTTTCGCTGCCTTTTTCTGACTTGTTTGTGATAAATGCTGAATTTGATGATCAAATATTTGAATAGATTTGTTTAAATTGTTGTGACGCCAGATTCAAGCTGTGTCTATTTACCCTAGAGTTTGGTTCATGGGTAGCACTAGGAGAGTTCACTTACTGAAATCGAAATTAATTAAAGAACCCTCTCTCCATTCGTTTCGAGCAATTAATAGATCCTTAACTCAATGTAACCTTAACCTCAAAGCCACACACACACAGCATGGCTCTGTTTCCATCTCCATCTCAAGCGCTTTATTTCTTTCTCTTTTCATCTTCTCTGTTTCCCATAATGCGCTCGAGTCAAAGACTTGACGTTAATTGAATTTTTGTTCTCTTTGTAATTTGTTTTATTTCCACAAACGCATCGCGAGCCCCCCCACTCATTACTCATTATCTCTTTATGGGCAGAGTACATATTACAAACATACATATTTATGTACATATTTATGCATGTTTTATATTCGGCGGCAGGTCAAAAAAGAACACTAGAACCGATCAGCTGAAATTGAAGCGTGTTTTTATACTATACTGAGGTTCATTTAACTTTTTATTTCGTGGCAATAAATTCAATTGGCTTCATCGGCGCTACGCAGTGCCTTCGTCCGTCCGTTGTCTGTCGTCTTCGCTCTCCCGTTCTTATTGATGTGGCGCTGAGACTCGGGAGGCCTCTGATGTGGTTACCCGCTCCCGTTTGCTATTTTTACGACAGATGAGGGCTTCGAAGAGCCGCTCCTCTATCGTGTAAGGTTACCTTTGGTCAAGGGGCGGTCAATGGAACGCATTGTGCACCGTGCCTTTGTATTTCCATTGTGTCTCATTGTGGTCTAGGGCTGTCTATCCATGCTCGTCTGTGCATCGGATCATAGAGACTTCAAGAGCGATTGGAACCCACTGAAGTGCTTTCTGTTTTTGGCATACGCCGCAAAAATCGATATGTAATTGAAAATATCTATTTATGTATGTATGTATGTACAAATGTACGTATCCCATATAACGGGGTGTAAATAAAAGCTTTCAAGGTCATCTCAGCCGGCGACAGTCAATGAAAATGTCAAACTGCCAACGGAAATGCTCGGAGATTCGGGGAGAACCGCAGAAAGCCGCGCGTACAGCGTACAAAACGAATTCATTAAAATGGAGCATGGAAATCGCTACTTCAAATGCAATTTTCAAGCCATCATCTCCTTTCTTTTCTTTTCTTTTCATTTGGTTTCATTCGATTATTGATACCGTTTGTCCGCTGACGAGGCGCTCTCACTTTGCTCTCACTTTGATCGTTGGGGAGAGAAAGAGCGTATCAGCCAGCAGCTCCACCCCACACACACACTTACACTTTGTCACTTTCTTTTGTTCTGCTCTTCCATCTTTCACCACATGCCTTCTCCCCCCATTGTTCGTGAGAGTCTGATCCGAACGTGCGGTCAACTTCGTTTGATGGGAGCTTCGAATTGATGTTAGGCCAGAGTCAGAGCCACAGCCAGCGTAAAAGGTGGCCACTTCCAAGTGTTCTAATCTAAAATTCTAAAATCTTATAAAACCAAATCCCACACACGCACACCACATAGTACAGGTATTGTCAAATTAATGAATCATCTACGTATGCATCAACATGTTTTATACTTTCAATGGAAATCAGTTGGCTGCGTCTATTGTTTGGCGAAATAACCAAAACATTGAGCAAAGGGCATTTTTACAGCTAAATGTTCACTTGACACAAATTGTATTTGGGAGAGCCCGCACACGCCCACTCCCTCCCCTCTGTACCAATGGGAGAACCGGTTCTTGGCATTGACTGAAACATCATCTTTATCGCTTGAGCTTGAACCATCGGAAAACAACCACTGTGCCATAATGGGCTTCATTACAAACACCCAAGTATTGGAGGTCCCACCAGCATATTTCAAGTTTTGATTTCAAGCCAAAGCTTCAAGCTTTAACTCTTATACTGAAGCAGACAAAATCAATAAGCTGTAGAACTACTAGAGGAGGAAACTGATAGAACAAAGACACAACAGAGGAGAGAGAAGTGAAGGTCTGATCTCATCGTGAGCTCAAAACGCGTGTCAAAAGATGCGGAAAATGATTACAGCTCATAGTGATCAGAAGTGGAATTGTAGAGCATCTCTCTTTAGTGGTGCATGTGTACATAATATTCCCGTTCTATCTCTATTTAGAATTTCTTCTGACCAAACATCGGCGATTAAAAGCGATTATTTGATCAATTTTACTGACGCCATAGGCCAGGGGGCAGCAGTGCTGGTCTGCAATAGGTTTCCACAGTGCACTATGCCTTTGAAGGGCACACACGTTACACAGTGTTCTGTGAATGTCCGTCGAAAGAGTTTGCACTGTATTTGTGTGTCTGCTTAGGATTATTTTGCTCTTCACAGCAGACATACACATGTACATACACATGTGCAAGAGGTGGCGAAGACGGGGGAGAGGGCCAGCAAATGATTAAATTGGCATTCAGAATCCCAACAATTCCACTGTACGAGTACGTGCCTCTTTCTGATGGGTGTATGAGTGGGTGGGCGGGCAGTGCCACCCTGCCACCCTCCCACCTATCATCACCACCTTCTGAAGGTGATTTTAATTAGATTGCAACTGTAACTGTTTGTTTTCCCCGCTCTCTTTTTGGACTGAATGGTGGCAACGTGTCGGTGATTAGCGTCAGCATCAGTCAGTCATTCACTCAGTGAAACACTGTCTAACACAAATCCGGCTCTATTTTCGTTTTCTTTCTCTCGCTGTTCTTGCTGATTGTTGACTTTAAGGTCTTTGTTGGAAGAAACGAGCGATTTACATGAATTTTGCATGCAGCGATTATTTGTTGGGTGTGCTCCTCCTCATCGTTTTTGTTAATGAATTCAGATGAAAGTTGGAAAGTTTTTACCCTTAAGAAGCACACCAGTTTATCTTCGTTCTTATAAGTGAAACAAGAAATGTTTAACGGAACCATTGATTGTAGGATGGTTGTGTTTATTGAAGACTTCATTTGAATTTCCGCGCTTGAAGGCGTTCAACATGCAGACAAATGTACATATTTTATTTATGTAAACAAACATACTTTACTGCTATTAAAAAATATTAGTTGGCCATATGTTCCCAACTTGCCATACACCCCCCGATCGCATTCCATCCCAAGAGGCGGATACCGCATTGCGTAAAATTGTTGATGGTGCCAGATCCAGGAACTGACTCCCTCCCTGAGATACGAGAGCACGGGGGAATACTCTCCAAATGACGCACGTGGAATGTCAATCAAGGGCAGTCGCCGCAGCTGGGTATCGGCAGAGCATCATCATCCATCAACCATTCCTCGAAATGGCCATTGTCTGCTAACGTATTGCTAATGAATGAAACGTTTCAATATTGTATCCAACAGAGGCCCAATACTTTTTTTTGCGACGTACAATATTGTGATAAGAATATTATTAAATTGTTTTTCCCTCCAGCGGGCGGCTCTTCTTATCAATGCCCCATTGTGCCCCAATGCTTCCCCCAGTTATTGTGCGCACTCTCAGAGATGCTGGACAGCCCGGGTTCGGTTCCGTCGTGTGCCGGGCACGAAAGCGCCGCTCCGGGAGAAGTCTGTCGCAAGTGGGGCATGGAGCATGAGGCAACTACTGCAACATGTACAGCTTTGCTCCCACAATCCACCTACTTATTCTACTACTCTGTGTGGTTCCGGCATTCATTTGGGCATTTGTTTCCACTCTACTCTGATATCTCAGATGCCCTTGGTTATAGAAGTCGATCCGAAAGCAGAATAGTTTGCTTCAGAAAAAGCATAAGCGTGAGTGGATTTGCACTGGGATGATGAGGCTCTCCATCTCTGTGAGATGAAGTGACGTAAACTGCTGAGAAAAACCCACAATACGAATCGGGATGGCATGTTTTATTTATTTTAAATGAGCATTTCTTTGGGGCCTGTCGATGGATGCCTTTTATTATAGTTGTATTAGTTTTGCGATCTCTAGTTTGTCGCGTGCTCGGTGTATTATAGCTGATAGGCGAAATAGGGAGCCCTCTTTTATGATATTTCTGATTAAAACTGATTTCTGCTCATAGAAAACGAATGAATCACTCGATTCCCCAGCTCTAACGCCACTTGTGGTTATCTGTATGCCTGAAGCTATTTTATCTACAGGTCTTGGCCATAATTCGCTTCTTATCAAATGGGCTCCTAGCCGAAATTCTTATCTTGTTTTGTATACAGTTATCGTGTACATACCAATCCACAACAGCTGCATGGCCTGGCATAGCCTGCCAAAGGGGTGGCCCCGAATCAGATATAGGTTTGTACATATATTCCAATCGGGATTCCTTTCCCTGGCCACAGTTACAGGTTTCCTTTTGATTCCCCAAAAACTGAGGAAACATAACAAAATGTTAAACTTTTTTCGGATTTATTTGAGAAAATTGTTGAGTAGAATTTTGCACCGCGGGCTTGGGGCTCGACCAGGTAAAGATGTGAGAACACAATGCCTTACGACTCTTCCAGTACTTCCGTAATGTTTGGGGGACATGTTGCATGTTTAATGAGACGTTTAATGGTTCTTCTCTTTCGCAGGTGAAATGACTATTCCATCGAGACCAGCGCCAGCCCCGCCCGGAGCGCGTGCACAGAGCGCTGCGGATGGAGCGAATGCCAGCCTGGATCAGCTGCGTCTACAGCTCCAGCAGCAGCACTTGCAGCAGCAGCAATCGTCTGGCGGAAGTTTGCAGAAGTTGACCATCAAGCTCCCTCCGCCTCCCAAGGGGCCGCTGCAGCAACAGTCGCTGAATGCGCAGCACAAGAGATCCAACAACAATCTTTTCGAGGAGCAGACGGGCTCCAGCATCACGCGAAAGTTCCCCCAGGCGCGGTACACGCCGACCACCAACTGGGACGACGATCCCTTTGGTGGGGGAGGGGGAGGAGCTGCTGCTAATGGAAATGGCAACTTTAGGAAGATGCCACCGCCGCGACCGCCTCCGCCGAAGGTACAAGTGCAGGTGAATGGCCATAAGGTTGCCGCCACAGGCACAACAGCGACGTCGGCCGGTGGCGGGGGAAACCTTATCTCCAACATCTTCCACCGCAAGAAGAATCCGTCTACGGCAACGTCTGCTGCTTCAAAGGCCGCAGTGCAGAGCCGCGTCTACGGCCTGAGCAGCGGCCATGCCGGGACGCCGGCACCCACAGCCGCAGCAGCAGCAGCAGCAGCATCTTCGGGCAGTGGGTCGTTCAGCAACATGGATTGGAACGCTGCCTGGAATACGGCCACCACTACCACTACCACAACGGGCAGCAGCAGCAGCAGCAGCAGCGCCCACTACTCTCACACAACGAGCAATGGGACTGCGGTTGAGGGACAGCTCATCAGCTTCGACTCGCCGCCTTCGTCGCCCACCTTCACGCAGAAGTCGAACAGCGACTGCGTGAGTGTCGATAGCTTCAGCTCGGACAGCAACTTCAGTTCACCCAACAACGGCAGCGTTTCGCAGCCGGAAAGTGGGTTCGAGGACGACTTCCACCGCTCCCGACCAGCTACCCAGAGTCCGCTAGATCCCTGGGAGGCGGTGGACAGTGCCGGCCACAGCACGGTCGACAGCTTCGGCTCGGCAGCGGTGCGGCAGACATATCAGACATACCATCAGATCCGCACGTCAGATAATCCATTGTGCAATGGCAAGAGCCTTCTGCCCCCCACACAGTCGCTGGCCATGCCCACCATCATCAAGCCGAAGATTTCGCAGAAGCCGAAAGCGCCTAGGGCTCCGCCGTTCGTCGGCGGAATGCCACCCGGCTACGTAGGTGCCTTTAACCCACCTTCTCCTCCCATGCCGAAGGGTGCCCCGCCACCACTTCCCCCATCTGTTGGCAGTGGAGCCTCGGGAATCTCGATGCTGGATGTGATTGCGGGCAGAGTGGATGCCATGGCCCTGAGCAACGGCAGCTCGGGCTACATCGAGCAGGAGCTCGATCCTTACGCCATAGCCCTATACGACTTTGACGGCGTCGAAGAGGGTGATCTTAGCTTTAGGGTAAGTGTTTGAGGACGCCGCATCCCATATTTATCCCATCTGATCGAACGACTCTTGCAGGAGAACGAGAAAATCTATCTGCTGGAGCAGCCCACGCCTGAATGGATTCGAGGACGTACGCGCTCCGGCTGCGAGGGTATTTTCCCTGCCACTTATGTGGACATCAAAGTGCCCTTGGGTGCGGGTCAGTCACAATCACATCCACAACCACAACCACAGGCGACGTTACCGCCGCAGCAGCAACAGCAACAGCAACGTCAGCAACAACAGCAGCAACATGAGCACACTGCGCTCTGTTTGTATCATTTCCCCGGCGAGGTCGAAGGAGATCTGCCCTTGCAGGTGAATATTCCACAGCTGTTACTTTTCGATGACTGTCCTTAATTTCTCGATCGCTTTCTCAATAGGAGAACGAACTGGTTACAGTGCTTTATAGGATAAACGAAGAGTGGCTGTTTGGAGAGGCGGCTGGACGGCAGGGGCAGTTTCCCGCCAATTTCCTGGAGCAAGTGCCCGCCAATCTGCCCACGCTCTGAAGGAGTTGAACCCGAAACCTAGTTTTATAATGTATACACAATAAATATGTCGATAGGAGTGAAGCGAACTGAACCATATACACAGATTACACAGATGAATATTATCAAATTGTATTTTTGCTATATCCGAAACACATTATACGATAGGAGAGAAAGATCTATGTTTAAGCTACACCCCAGCCCCAAAAATGTTTTAATGGCACCACCGATCGAAAGATTTCCAGCTTATACACTGGATTGAGTGATTGATTTTGTGCTTTGCCGGCGAATAGAATTGTTTGTTATATGGATGATTCGATGTTAATGTATTAGTTGATTGTTTGCCGATCTTTGGATTTAAAGTATTTGCCCAGCCCCATACCACCCTATTGTATACCCCATTCAGAGCACATGAAGAGAAACACAAACAATTGTAAATAAGTTATATTTTACGTGATTTTCTATTACTGTTTAGTTATTTAAATTGAGTTTAGTTAGACACTTAGTTAGGCGCATTAATCGATTCCAAATGATGGTTCAAACCTATTGATTCTATGTATGTATTATTGTTACGTTCAAGTGCTCGAAGGATGCAATGGAGGAGATTCTGTCTTTGCTTATATCTGTCCTAGTCGTATATCCTAGAGAATGGAAGGCAAAGGTCCTCCCAGCCCCACCCCGCTTATGATAAATCAGGATATATCCCCACATCCCCCAACTATGAAGGAAATATATTGAAATAAACTCTGTACACAAAAACCTAGACAAGAATATTTTTGATTCCAATAACTACGTTGCCTGGTCCCCAGACGTCAGACGTCAGACGTCCCCGACCAGTGCCCCATTTCTCATTGATACATGTACCCTCAGTCTGTGTGGAACACATTCGTCGTGACTATCTGAACAAAATTATTTTTAAGTCGTTCGTTCTCCGCTCGAGCAAGCAAAATTATTTCCCTTGACAAGTGCCACGTTTTCGTCAGCATTTAGCATCGAGTTCAACATTAATACAAGCGTAAGTTACGAGATTGCCCTTGCCCCCTTTGGACTAGCATCCATCACATTTACTGCATCGGTCTTGGCAGAGTACAATGTCGGGCGACTGCAACACCTATTGCCCCAACGTGTGCGACCCTTGCCAGGCGCCCACTGACTTCACCCCCTGCCCACCCAATGCGACGTGCCCGCCATGCGACTGTGGGGACTACAACGGTTGCTGCTACCAGCAGCCGGCTCGCGTCAGACCCATCCTGCCTGTTTCCAACTTCATGCGCTCCACGGCGCCTCTGGACACGGACACCATCTACCGCCGTTCGTACTACGGCAACTGTGGGGACAACTTGCGAGCCCGCCCAATCATGCCGTGCTCCCAGATCCGGGCCAGCACCGCTCCACTCGAGAAGTGCACGGTGCAGAAGCTGTCCTTCATGCCGCCCTGCCCGGCCCAGCGCACCAGGCCGATCAAACCCATGGAGAGCGGTCTACGCTTCGAGGGACCCATCTACGCTATGACCTCGCAGAAGCACGACTATGTGCCCAAGGGGCTGGTAAAGCGAGCTCCCATTAAGCCGGCCGGGGCCATCTGCACCTCGTCCGCGCCCATGGAGCGCTGCACGATTCAGAAGCTGAGCTACATGCCAATTGATGTTTGCCAAAACCCTCCGCCCAAGGCCATGCCGCAGGGATCGCACTACTGCAAGCCGAGCGGACCGCTGGAGCGCTGCACCATACAGAAGCTGTCGTACATGCCGGTCTGCCTGCCGGCCAAGGAGCCCACTCCCTGGGCCGACAAGATACGCTGCGTGCCACCGCGATACCAGAACATCTGCACAACCTACAACCTGAGCTATATGCCGAACTGTAATTCGGGACGCACTGCACCGGTGATGCCGGTATCCAATTTACGCTTCATTGGCAACGATCCCGCTGCCGGGAATACCGTCTACAAGCTGAGCTACATGCCAGTCGATGCCTCGCGCAGCAAGCCGATGCCGATCCTGCCCAGAGACACTTTCTGCCGACCCACCGGACCCCTGGAGAGGTGCACCATACAAAAGGTGAGTAAAGTTCAGTCTCCCACTCTAACAGTAACACTAGCCCTGATCCGCCACTCTTCCACTCTTAGCTCTCCTATCAGCCAAATTGTACAGAACGCACTCCCCCCATTCGCCCCATGGAAAATGGACTGCGCTTCGATGGCCCCATGTACGCCATGACCACCCAGAAGCACGACTTTGTGCCCAAGCCGCACGTGCGCCGAGCTCCCATTATGCCGACCACGGCCTTCTGTCGACCCAGCGGGGCCATGGAACGCTGCACGGTCAACAAGCTGTCGTACATGCCTGTGGATGTAACTTGCTTCCCTAGGCCCGAGGCCGTCGTGCCCAGAGCCGGATTCTGCCGCAACGAGGGACCAGTGGAGAACTGTACTACGTACAAGCTGAGCTATTTGCCGAATTGCATTCCGCCCAAGGAGCCATTGCCCTGGGCTCGTTACACCTCCTACTGTCGTCCGAGCGGACCCATTGAGAAGTGCACCATCCAGAAGCTTAGCTATGGGCCCCCGGGCGCCTTTTCGCGTTGTGGCGGTGAGTAGTGGCTGGCGTTGTGGCTGCGGCTGTGTTGTCATCTGGCTAAAACCGAACCTTTGCAGGACCCTGTGGAAACGGCGCTGGCGATGCTGGCTGCTACCCGAAAGCTGGCATTTGTTAAGCAGGAATTACATTTTGACTGCACTCCCAAAGTCCCGCCCATTCTCTATGTTAAACGTTATAAGATATCGTCATCCAGGTCCGGCTCTGTGTACAATTTAATTTCCCGAGCAGCCCGATGGCAGCTGATTACACTGTGCAGCACAAAAGAACTGCCAAAGAGCTCACTCCACCCCACACACCCAGCACAATATTTGTCAACTATTTTCTCCGATATGCTCCGGCCCGATGACCGCTCCAAAAATTGCAAGTGTTATTTGTTTGATTTACAAGTTACCCTTGTTGTATTTCTCAAATTAAAGTATTCGTACATACAGAACCACGGGAGAGATTGTCCTGTTAGAGAACTTGGCCGAAGACACAGCAGGCCATAGAGCGCATCTAGGACGTGCAGGCTCGTGGTGATAATTGTTGGCCCTTTATAAATTCAATTTATTTTTAGGTGCACTGTTAAAATAAAATAAAAATTGTATAAAGTATCTTTTGGGGTTGGTTTATTTGAAGAACAAAATGTGGCATACTTTTAGGCTAGCTCGATGCCTGTTATTAAAAAGCATTAAGAGGGCGAAAACCTTATTGTCCTTGATGCCAAACGATCGGGATCTTCTCCCGATTACAAGGAGGCACGCCACGGCCAGTAGGGAAGAAAGATAGCCTAGTTATAGCGATTTTAAGAAAAATACTTAACAAAATAAAGCTTTAAAGGCATATCCTTGCAGTCCTCGATGGGGACCTTGGAGGGACCTTGATGTTGATCAAGAATATATAAACTTTATGGGGTCGAAAACGTTTCCTTCTGTGCGTTACATGCATCCGTATTCCCCACAAATACAATATACCCCATTTACTCCTCAAGTACCGGGTATAAAAAGGACTTTCTGAAGATATTTTTAGAATAAATTATGCATTTAATATTAAATTATGGCAAGCTCCAATCGAAATGGCGACGCATTAGACGATGCTTCTCCAGAGTTATGTTTTGAATAAAACGTTCGCCACAAGTGCCACAGATAAATGGACACTCGCCTGTGTGCTGCTGCAAGTGGAGCTTCAGATCTTTGGCTTGCCGGTAGCTCTTCTCGCAGTACGTGCACTTATGCGGCTTCAATCCGCTATGGGTGAGCATGTGGCGCGTCAGTTTGTCGGACCGGGCAAAATCCTTGCCACAAACTGTGCAGTGGAATGGTTTCTCCCCCGTATGCATCCTGCGATGCGAAGCCATCTCCGAGTGTCTCGGGAAAGCCATTTCACATAGATCACATTTAAAGGGCTTCTCGCCGGTGTGGCGTCGCATGTGGGTAACCAGAGCAGCAGCCGACCGCGTTTCTCTGCCACAAAGCGAGCAAAGGAATCGCTTAATCGCATCCTTGCGCTTCCGATCGCCGTTTACATGAACATCTCGAATGTGGTTGTTCAATCGCGACTTCATTTGATAGGTGCGATCACAATGCGGGCATTGCAGCAGCTGGACTCCGTCCTCTGCGGCATCGTCGACAAGACCACTTGTCGGCTTGGCTGCTTTGGTACTTTCAGAGACTTCGCTGTGCTGGAGGTGCACGTGTTTATCCAGATTCTCAGGCCACATGAATTTATAGGTGCACTTGCTGCATGAATACTTCTTCTCTGTGCTGCTGCATTGCCATAGAAGATGATGGTCCATGATATTCTAAAAAAGGTAGCATTGAGAAGTGAAATTACGCAATGCCATGCAGCCCAAAAACTCACCTTGGACACACACTTGAAAACGCACTTATCACACTCATGAGGCATTTTGTCGAAGCGGTGCATGGTCCGTTGATGTTGAATCATTTCGAATTTGCGCTTGCACTGGACACTGCAAAGCTCGCAGACGTAGGGAGGACGGTTGAGAGACCCGGGCTGTATTTCGTCCTCTGTTTCCGAATCTTCAAGCTGCATCTCGAACCCGGATTCATTGGTTATAGAGTAGTTTTGTGGGGAGTCATAGCTATGGTGGTGAGAGTTGAGAGACAGCTTTAGTTCCAGTTGAATGTGGGCTCGCAAGTCTATGATGCGGTCGAAGTCCAGGTTGCAAATTTTGCAGCTAATGCGCTTGGCTCCATTTCGCTTCGATGTGGCAGCTATCAATGTCTCGGCCAATGGAATGTCCTGCTCCTTGAGTCCGTGCCGCTTGAGATGTTTCACCAGGTAATCATGACGATAGAACTTGCGCGTACACCACCGACACGGAATGAGTTTCGATTCCTCAGCATGAGCGCTGAGTAGATGAACAGTCAGTGATTTTTTCTTGTCAAAAACTCGCTTGCATTCGGAACATTCGAAGGTTTGATTCTGTAAGTAGCACATACACACATGACAGATATCATAACAAGGAAAGGAATCTCATTTTGAGGGGCTTACCGTGATTCGGTGCTCTCGGAAGTGTGCTCTCAGGTTGTGCTTCCACCGGAACCGCAGTGGACATTTATGGCAAAGGAATCGCTTTTGCGAGTTTCTGCACTGCGACTCATTATGATGCCTCAGCATTTGCAAGCTGACAAAGCGGCCATCGCAACGGCCGCAAACATGAGGTGCTTCGGACCAGCTGTGCGTCTGACGCTGATGATCGTAGAGTTGATACTTCCTGGTAAACCTCTGTTGGCACAGTTCGCAGCTGTAGTGCGCGTGTCTAGTTTTGCGCTTCTTTAGTTGGTCCTCGGGCTCCACGTCCAGCTCACTATCAGTGTCAGAGCTGTCCAGGTTCATTTCATAACCACACTGATTAGTTATGGAATAGAAGCGATGATAAATGCCGCCTGCCAAATCTTTGCGAATTAACTCAATTAATTGATCCTCGCCTACATCCTTGGCATCGGGATAGAACAATTCGGCCAGCTCATTGGGCTCCATATTTGGACGCACTCCCAAGGTAACAATTTCCGGATGCTCCTCTAAATGGCGTCGCAAGTCCGCAATCTTGTTGTACTGACTCTGACATATCATGCATTCGATGAGCTTGTAGCCATGGGGTTTGCAAAGATTTAGATCCACAGACTTTGCCTTTTTATGCTCACTTATATTGGCCGAACGCTTGGAGTTTCGATGTACTTTGAGATGCATTTCTAAGGCTTCTCTGCTATTGAACTTTCGGATGCAGAGTGAGCAGGAGAACCAACGGGATTCTGGCCTATGAGCCTTGACCTGATGTCGCTTCAGATAATCAGCTCTTTTGAAGCTCTTTGGGCATTCATTGCACTGATAAGCCGACCGATTCAGGCTTCGCAAGGACTCGCCACTTCCCGTCTTCCATTTTAGTATGCGCTGTCCCAGTGGTAAGTTATCCAGCGAGCTGCAAAACATAGACATGCCGTTATATTTACATTATAGGTGGCTGCCCTACATACTCTTCGTCCTCAAAGTCCGACGCGCCTTCGTCGTCTACATGCTTTTCTATCCTGGCCTGGACAGTTTCCTGCTTAACAGAATCGATCATTATTAAAGGATCAACAGATTTCTTGTGGTCGAAATCTTTCTCGTCTGGACTTTCTTCTGGGACAATTTCAGGTAAGCCAGAGCAATTTATGTTTGTTTCAGTCTCCCCTCCATCCTCATCCTCCGTTTCTAGTTTCACCATCACATGCTGCTCCGCACAAAGTTCCATTGGCGTTTCTTGCAAGCAGTCGTTAGTACCGTTTTTCAGGTGCCTCAGCAATAGTTCATTGGCGTCCAGCGCCTGTCTCATATAGCAATAGGCACCCATCAATTTCTTGGTGCAACTGCTACACAAACGTTGTGGAAGCTTCTGGTTAGATGTGTCCAGCTGGAAATGACATTAAAAATATGGTTTATAGATTTTAGTACACACACACAACTTACATTAAAATTAATTAATTCGCTCAAGATGTCCGAAAGCAACTTGTCTGGGTACTTCTTAGTGGGAGTGGCCAGCTTCAAAAGATTATCGGCATCTGTCGCATCACAGGTCCGACAAATACCCGGCAGCTTCATTGTTGATATATTTGATAAGGTTTAATGTTTTCAAAGGTTTTTTAATGTGCAAGTCGGAAATAATGGAAAGAGATGTGATATATCGATACACTAGCTATCGATACTAAACAGATACACTTGCAAGGTGTGTAACCTAGAGAGGGTATACAAAAAAATACTCGCAATCCATACTAAAATCATGAATGCACTTTTATTTTGTTATTATATGTTAGAGCGGGATTAACTTTTTTCTTAAACTAATTGTGAGCTTAAAAAAAAATTGGTGGCATGTACGGAGCATGCAACGAAATCCGGGAAACTTCTGGTCTAGTACTTCTTAATTGTTTTCCTAATTAGTGCCAAACGCTGCTTATGCGCTTCTGTGACTGCGGCGCGTTTATACGGTCGCAGTTCATCTGTGCCGAATCCGGGTATCCACATGTTGTACTTTCGCTCGAAATGCAATTGAACATCCCGCACCTCAATTTTGTTCGACTTTCTGTGCTTGGCAAATGCGCTCGTTGACTTTACCGTGTCCTCGACAAAATCATCTATTATTTGCAGCAATAGTTCCTCTACGTCTTCGTCCAATTGCGTGGTGGTGTCCACTTCCCTAACCAATTCGGTAAGACGTGGTTTTGTCAGCATCTGGAAAGGAACCCGAGAATCAGAATCCACTTGTCTGGCTGGGTATAATGAGCGTGCTTACTGGTGTGTTTTCAGCTCCGGATGAGCCAGCATGATTGGATGACTTCCCACTACCACCACCTGAACCAGTTGCTGTGCCCGCGGTTATGCCACCGTTTTGTGAAGATGAGTTGCTGTTGTTCGTCATGGGACTGTGCTGAGATGGCGAGGCCATTGGGATGTCGCGATGGCCGCTATTGGACGTGTTGTAGGTATTGTGCTCGGCGTTGCCGTTGCTATCGAAAGTGGTAAAGAGATCCGACATTGCTTTTTGATTTTCTTCAGTCTTTTAAGGGTACGTATGTGCTACCAAAGCAACTGTTCGGTACGTAGGAGTGCGTTGTGGAAAGGAGGAAAAAAAGATAGCAGGCGTGGGGAAGTGGGGTGGAAAGAAGAGTGTGTGCGGAGCCAGAGCCAAAGCGGTGTTGTTTATAGTGTTCTTGTTGCTTTTTCAACTGCAATTGGTGTTAATACATGCGTGTTTTGTGAGCACAATAAAAGTAAAAGGTTTGTAAAATGCTTTCGTCTTCAGACATATTAGCTTGCATTATGACCCTACGAAAGAACATTTCCACTGATGGGCGAATTTCCCATCGATTCCGACGCATGATTTTGGCCAGCAACACTTACTTTGACTTATATTAAGTTTTTCAACAATTTTTTTATGCACAATAATACTGTGTTCAGTGTGACCGCGGAATTTTCGATAAAATATCCCTCAGACACTCAACAATATACAAAAATATACCATCTCATTTTAAAAATATACCGTAATATACCGTAGTCTCAAATCATATTCCTCGATGTTGATGTCCTATTTGATATTACTAGCTTGCAATGACTTTTGACACTGAAACAATAATGTTGATGTTTTGAAAAAACTAAAATAACGCCAATTTATTTAGAAAATAGCATTAATTCCCGCAGCCCGATATTTTACAATTTATCACGCATTTTGCAGTTGAAAAACGCTAGATCTAGTAAGAAAATAGCTAAATCAGCAACGCTATCCGCTGAAGCGATTATAAACGAAAAAAAAACAAAGGAAAATATTGCAAAATCAGAATAATGTCAACCGTGGAGGAAACATCAACAGCAGGCACCAAGGCCGAAGAAGACGTGGGCGATGAGGGATATGTGGATATGACGTTCACAAAGGAATTGCGAAAAGCCACCAAAGATGTGCATAATCTGACCGACGTTCTAGTTAATGCAAAATTTGCATTCGGTATGTTGGATTTGGGATTCATTTGATCTGCCTATTGTTACGCATGTTTCTTGCAGCCCTTTCGGACGATGAAGTTTGGTATGATGGACTTTTAGCCTTCTACGAAATATACAAGTTCTTTGAGGCCCGTCTGCCGGAGCGGCTGTTGCCAAAGGAGCTACATAGAGCCGAGGCATTTGAACGAGACTTTGCTTATTTCTACGGGCCCAACTGGAAGGACACATATGAACCGCGGCCCGTAGTCAAGAAATATCTAGCACACTTGGAGAAGGTGTCGGCCCAGAACGAGCTACTTCTGTTTGCCTTTGCGTATCAAATGTACATGGCACTGATGTCGGGCGGCCAAATGCTGCAAAAGAAACGCATGATTGCGCGCAAGCTGTGGATTTTCCCCAAGGGAGGCGAGGAGGAACAACAGAAACAGGCTGAAGCAGATGCCGAGGTAGCCACTGCAAACGCGGCATCCGTTGGTCTCGATAAAGAGGACTTGGAGGCGCGCCCAATGCCTGCTCAGGTCACGATTTGTCCACCTGGCTGTGAGGCCACATATTTTCCAGTCAAAGTCAGTATGGTGATTTCTAATTGTATTGTACCGTATATAACTAATTTATTCCCCAGATTAATGTACTAAAGGCAAAGCTAAGGCGCGTGTTCAACAGTCAGTATGGCGCGTTTGATGACGAGTTGCGGGCTGAATTTATAGAGGAGAGTCGCAATGTGTTCCGCCTCAATCTAGAAGTGATCCGCACAGTTAAAGGCGTCAATCGTGCCAATCTGAAGAAGCTGGTTATCGCCGCTGTCCTAATATCTAGCATATATTTGGCCATCAAGTTTGCCACTAAGTAAGACAAAGTCGTACCTGTTCCTGCTGCTTGTATTTTAGTATTGTGATCAGACATAAAACGTACATGATATCCTGTTTTTGTAGTAAATATATATCTAGTGAATCTTATGTGTTATACAGTTCTTCCTGCGGCCACAGAGTCCTCTACAAAGTCGAGCAGCCCACGCCTATTTAGCCAAGGCATAATACGCTCAATGTTAGCTCTGTATCGCTCGTTGCTTAAAAGCCCTGTTCTCAGGGCTTCCGATTCTGGATTGTCGCCAAAAAAGGCATCTGTAGTAAAGTTGTCGTCGGCTTTGTTGAGGCAAATGGATAGGGTACTAATCACAGTGCCGATCGCTGAAAAATACGCAATTGAGATTTAAGTTGAGCATCGTAACTCGACTGTTCAAGACGTACCGAAAATGGGATGCTGTATCAATATGAGGTGTAGTTCCTTCAGAGTGGGAACATAGCCGGAGTATTTCAAGATGCCGGCGTGTTCCACTAGATTTTGATGATACCATCTGATGAGATAATCAAACTGATCCACTTTAATATCCAACTCGGTGGAGCTCATTATGAAATAATATAGATCTTGGGCTGGGTTCCCGTATTGCGAGACCTGATGATCTAGCAAGTATGTTTCCTGGACACGGTCGTCCGCATCGTATTTGAACATGATGTTATTCACCCAGGCATCCCCATGGTTGAGCACATTGAACTCTTCCTCATTGACTTGGGAGTCCTTAATGACTTCCGCCACATGGGCTTCCAAAATCGACGGCTGTACAGAGGGAAAGCAGGGAGATTGCTAATTGAACTATTCATAATATGAGAAATATGAGAATGAGAAATATTACCATCTTATGCATATACTCATCAGCTCCTTGAAACTTGGCCACTACATCCAGAAAGGTCTTCTTGTTTTGGGCAAACATGTTCTTGAATATTTCCGCCGTTTTTTCGGTAAAGATGCCCTTCTGGCACAAGGCGTGATATGGACCATTGAGCTCCTTGTACCTGAGTGAAGCTGCATGCCATTGGGCCAGCTTTTTCAGCGCACACTTGCTATGTTCCAAGTCCATGCCCTTCATCCGATCGCACATCTTGAACCCTCTCGTCTGCAGATTCTCCAGAATCAGATACTCTTCCGTGACCGGTTTGCTCAGCCTATAGGACTTCGGACTAAATGTGACTGCTAGGCCTGCATCCTTATAGAGTTCCTCGAAGGCGGGCACATATTTACCGTATACCAAAGTTTCCTTGGGAAACAGGTTAAAGTCGGCAAAGTCAATCATATCGTTAGATGCCACTTGCACTTTCAGGATATACGAAAAGGTCTTGGTGCTTTTACCTGACAAAAGATTTTAACGTTTTGTTGGAGCATTAGGATAAATTGGCAATATTTCACAGACCTTTTAGCTGTGCGTTGATGTCCACTTTGAGCAGCTTGGAGGCATAGTTGTCGCCTGGTTTGGTTGCCAATTCCGAAGAACCGCTCACAATGCTCTCGAACTCTGGATCCGTGGCGGCAATTATATCACCGAAGTCGTTTACATCTAGCCAGTCCAAGATCTTGTTGGAGGATTCGGGCTGCGCAGGCAATGGAGCAGGAGCTTCATCCTTAATCGGCTGCCTGCAAAATGTAATGCCAACAATCAGCTTGCCAACTCGCTCCGTCCATGCCCATCCATTTACTCACTCTACGTCCAGCAGTCCTCGATTGTCCAGCCAAGGCAGCAACTGCTCGATGTAGCTGCGGTACTGTGGGTTGGTGTACAGTTTGTCTTTGAAGTTGCCGGCTGATTCGTTGTCACCCATGAAATTCTCGAAAGTGGCACCCTCAGTGGGCCCCAGGAGCACGACGGGCAGCACTGTAATCGCGGGGAACAACGCCCAGTCTCCGTACTTATAGAACTGCATGTGGAGCTCCCGGAGCGAAGGCTGTCGACCTGTAAAGCCCAGCAGATCCAGATGTTTGGTAAGCTGTTCGTGGTAGTGCCGTATAAAGAAGTCAAAGTACTTCGTCTTGTAGTCTATGTGCACTGAGGTGATGATTAAGTAGGTGATGTCCTGGACCGGGGGTCCGTAATTGGGATTTTGGAAGTCCACAAACACCATATCTTCAAGTTCTCCCTTGGAGTCGAGCTTGAACAGCAAATTATTCATCCAACAATCGCCATGATTCAAAACACAAAACTGCGAGGGATCGTACTCGCTTAGCTTAACGAACGCCGAGGCAAATTGCGAAAATGTTTTGGTCTGTTGGGATACAATTGCACATCTGCCGGTTAAAGTATGCATTTATTGTTGATTGTGGATCCAGAAGACTTACAAGCTTGTCCCGATACTGCTCTCCATCCTTTATATGTTCCAGATGTTCCAAGAATTTGGCTTGGAAGGGGCCAAGCATTCCTTCCATAAAGGCTCTTATGGCATCCTTGTTCGTTCCGAGCATACCTTTCATGAACACATCTGGAAAAGGTCCATTCACCTCAATCATCATTGCGGTGGCCGCATGGTATTGGGCCAGTTTTCGCAGGGCAAACTTGGTTTGCTCCAAGTTGAGGCACTCCCGACGATTCAAATTCTTGAAACCGTCCTGACCCAGATCGTTCATGAGCACGGTATTGGCCAGTTTTGGCTCCACGCTGGAGTCTAGCCTATGGGCGCGCGGTGCCAATGTGACGTCCAGTCCCTTGGCCTTGTAGAGCGCTTCCAGTTTCGGCAATACGTCCACATAAGCCATATTCTCAGTATTGAAGAAGTTTGCCATGGCCAGCATTTGTTCCATTTGAGGAGTTTCGTGTGGAACCTTCAGCATGAAGGATATGGCCTTAGTACTTTTGTCTGTCAGAGGGGAGAAGTGGCGCGAGATTATTAGCTGAAGATTATTGAAGTCATTGTTAGTTTTCGACTGCATGCAATTGCTATTATTATTGTGAAATACCAACAGCAAACTTTTATTGTGCAAAGGTTATAAATAAATTGAAGACACTTTACGATTGCTTATCTGAGCCCAAAACGTAGCCAAACAGCGGGAGTACTTCTGGCTCACTTTGAAGCGATAAACAATATTCTACATGCTGTGTATGTGTATGTACATTCTTCATTTATGTATTTTATCAGTTATAGTATCAGTCTTCAAGTGTACTTACCATCGAGCTCCACATCGATGCCGACTCTCAGCATGAGAGTGGCATAATTCTCTCCTGGAGCCATGGCGGGCTTGGCGTGAAACTTGAGAATCTTTGAAAACCGAGAAACATTCGCAGAAAGTATATCCACAAATTGGGTCTCATTCAGCCAATCTGGCACCAGGGAAGTGCCGTCGGGGAGTGTAGTGGTGATGGGGCTGGGGCTGTGGCTGGGTGTGTCGTCCGATTTTGTCTGTGTCACCGGGGTGGGTATCGGGGATGGGGGCGGTTTTGTCTCTTTGGGTGGGATCTTGTTCTCGGATGATTTTGGTGGTGCTACTTCATAGCTACGCTTTGGCTTGGAATTTCGAAGACCCATTGTGTAGCTGTAGCTGTGGCTGTGGCTGGAGGTGTACTTTGACTCGCGATTTGTGTGCGTCCGTTCAACTGTGCGAACGTTCAGAAACTGATATTTGACTTCAAATATCACCTACATATGTACGTGAATAGTTCCGTCGCACAAATCCCAGGCTTAGTACACAACGCCGATAGCCCGCACTGTTGATGGCTACGCTACGAGTTTTCTATTGTTTTATCAGTGGCGTTTGTATTTGTGTACAAATTGAATGAGTGATGGCTGGATGGCGATGTGGGAATTGAGTGAATGTGAACCTTCAATTGAGTTTTCACTCGAATTTGGTCGAAAATCTTTAATTATATTGTTTACATTTATTTTATTCTTTCTTCGGAATCAATCAACAGAAGTTTAGGATGTGTTGACCACATCAAAGGCTCCTCGACTGTGTGCCCAAGGGAGCACCTCCTTCAGGTGTTGCGCGATGCGAGCGTTGTGGAACAGGTTGTTTCTGAACTGGTCGCCGACCTCATCTCCATCCTTACCCAGCAGGGCGTCCATGTTGGCATTCTCATTGGCATCGACAAGCACGATTGGCAGGAGAACGGTGACTATCGGGAAAACTATTCAAGCAAGAACATATTAAGTATAATCGTACACGAGGAGATGAGCTAATCTGCTGGATACGTACTCCAATCCCCGTAACTGAAGATGGACTGATGGAGGCTCTTCAGCTTCGGCAGGCTCTTGGGGTACTTGAGTAGTGTCAAGTTCTCTGTGAGTTTTTCGTGGTAGTAATGGATGAAGTGGTCAAACTTTTGTATCTTTATGTCGCCGTTGGCGGAGGATAGAATCATGTAGAGCAGGTCCTGGGCGGGCGAGCAGTACCGACTCATTTGAAGATCGACGAAATATGTTTCTCCGAGCCGACCCTCTTGGTCGTACTGGAACATGAAGTTGTTGCACCAAGCATCGCCATGATTGAGTACACGGAACTCGTTCTCTATCTTGGGAGCGTACGCCTGGAACATGTCCTCCGCCTGTTGGCTGTATATTTCCTGGAAAATACCCAATTTGTAGTTGCAATCGGTGTAGTATAAAGTGTCATAGAGAATCGATTTACAATTGTCTCTTGCATGTGCGCGGCATTATAGAGGGGCAGCGATTGGACAAACGTCTTCGATTGCTGCTCGCGGAACTCCTTGAAGTTATCCTCTGTGCTGCAAAGATTTCGATCGTACGTTTCCGGATAGGGTCCCTTAAGTTCAAAGCGCACTGCCGACGCGGCATGAAATTGGGCCAGCTTCTCCAGGGCCGCCTTGGTGTGCACCATATCGAAGCCCTTCTGACGGTTCACATTTCTGAAGCCGCGCCGGCTCAGATCCTCCAGGACAATGAGCTCCTCGTTCAGTTGCTTTGAATGCTTGTAGTAGCGTGGCCCAAAGGTAACCTCCTTCTTGGCCTCCCGGTACATCTGCTCGAAGTCAGGCAGGTAATTGGCATAGGAGTTGCTCTCCTTCTCGAACACCTTCCAAGTCGTCACGAACTCCCTTGTGCTGACAGTAGTGGGAAGAACCTTGGCCATATACGAAGTTCTAGTCAGAGAGCCATCTGGTGAGGAGGCTTTCAGTTAGAGCAGATTGATAAAGTCAATAGACACACCGTTCAGCTCGAGCGTGAAGCTTGCACGCAGCAGGAGGGTTGTGTAGTTCTCTCCCTTGCCAGCCGTTGGCTCCACTTGGAACTCCCTGATGCTCTTCAGATCCGCAAAGTCGCTCTCTAGAAACTCCACAAACAGTTCCTGATCCATCCATTTTGGCAGCTGTTGCTCCTCGGCTGTGCTCTCATTTGCCTCAACCATTTCTCAACTGTTATTTGTCGCACGCCGCGGCAGGTGTCTTTTATTGGTTGCGTTTGTCAACAACGAAGCTTTTTGGAGCGAGCTTTTTTCGCAATTTCGTCGTCAGATTCAATTTAACGCAATTGGGAGCTTTAATCAGCGGGGGGGGGGGTGGGACTAGTTTGGTAAGAATTCAAATACAATCTAGTAAAACTATTTTTTATTGTAACTCCCTCAACAATCCGCTCGATCTCTGATGTGATGTTCAAGTCTGTTCACTGTGAGCTTTTTTATTTTCTCTTATCTAATCACACGGATTATTGAATGTCACAATGAGGCCTCCACTTCTCTCTATCTCTCTCTCGGAGCAAGCTTTATAAGCTTCCTATTCCTCTTCGAAGTAGCCACGATTCTCCAGCCAGGGCAGAAGCTCCCTTATCTGCAGCGAAAACAATGGACTTCTGACCAGCTCCACGATGTCAGCGTCATCGCTGTCAAAGTGCGAGAGAACGATCGGGAGAATCTCCGTGGCCACCTCAAAGGCTAAGATGAAAGCGAGGTATTAGTTATGGTTTGGATATCAAATGATGCCCCACCTACCCCAGTGGCCGTACTTCAGCAGATCCAGATACAAGTCGGTGAGGGTGGGCTGCTTGCCCCGATACTTGAGCAGGGTAAGATTAGCTGTTAGCCGATCGTGGTAGTACTTCACGAAGCCATCAAAGCGAGTGCATTTCTTGGCCGGTGCTGTCAAAAGCAGGCTGAAAAGATCGTAGACAGCGGGTCCATATTTGGCGGCGTGAAAGTCGACGAAGAGAGAGTCCTTCACGTTGCCAAAAGCATCCGTGTTGTTCAATATGTTGTTGGGAAAACAGGCCCCAATCAGGATAACATTGAATGAGTTCCTAGTATCTGAATGGTCTATGGCTCCTCTGACGTATTTCTGGAACGCTTTCTGTGGCGAGTGGAGTGTGGCTTTGCAAGGGTATCCATTAGTCGACTATTATTCCAATCACTTACCACCTTGTCTTCGTACTCTCTCGCGTCGTGCGATCGCAGGCTCTCGTGAAATCGAAGTTGAAGCAAGCTCTTCAGCTCACCTGCCGCTGCCGCTGCCGCTGCCGCACCTTCTACGAGCTTTGGAAGCACTCTTTTCTTATCGGAATTCGTCTGTATATAGCGGGCTGTGGCCGCATGATAAGCCGCTAGTTTCGATAGAACTGCCTCCATGGCGGGACTTTCCAGGCCGTTGAGGGTATTGGCCACACTGTAACCCCTTGTCTGGGCATAGTCCAAGAAAAGGCAGTGGAAGCTGCTGCCCTGTTTTGTGCTGAGGAATGGGGGAGTGAATTTAATGGCCTGTCCCGCGTCCTTGTAGAGATCTTCTAGAGCGGGCAGAATGTCCTCGTACATTCGCAGCTCCACCGAGAAGTCCCCTTCAATGGGGAACTGCCTACCACTGGGAGTTTTCTCCGAGGATTTCACTAGGTAACTTACGACTCGTTTCCTGTTTCCTGTTTGGTTGGTTGCCTTTGGTTACTGCGAGTTTAGACACTGTTTTCTGTGATTCTCTTACCCGCACACTCCACCTGGAGCTGGACACTGAAGGTGGGTTGCACCAGATTCATTTCCCACTTGCCCCGAATGCTCTGGATGCTCCTGAAGCCAGCCATCTCCTGCTTGAGCAGACTCTGAAGCTCCTGCTGGTCCAGCCAAGCCGGCAAAGATGCCGGATCGCTGGAGCCCTGAGTCACGAGAGTAGGATTCGCCATGCTGTACGGTAGGAGTTCTGGCTGTTAACTGTGTAGCCAGCGGCACTTGGCCTGCCTCCGATACGGGAATTGCTTCCAAATGAACTACACATGAAGTAGAATCGATAAGCATCCAGATAGTGCATGTTGCTGGAATTTATTGAGTCTTGCGAATACTCACGAGTAGTAGCATGTTTATTGATTTCCAAGTCATCATAGATAAGTCTCAGCCACCAGTATGTGCACAAAACTTCGGCAGGGAAGAAGGAACGAACTGGAGTACGGAACTCCATTCCATTGTTCTGCTCCGACAACATCTGGCAAATCTGATGGCAGCCTTCGATCTATCATGACCTAACATATAAGTATTCACTTCTGCCCCAATTACGCCCGAAAAATAGCTCAAAAACTGTCAGATATTGCAGCAAAATTCAATTAATTTGTCACACCGATTTGACATATGTACAAGCCCATGGGCAGGGGGGGAGTTCCCGTTAATCTGATTTACTATGGGAAGAACCTAAAATAGAACACGCGGCATGTCCTTGGACTGAGACATACAAACATAATTGTTAGTGTATTGTTAGTATTAGCAAATAAACTTTGTCAAGTTTTCCCACACCACAGGTATCGAAAAGACAGATTCAGCCTTTGATTTCCTGATGCGCTAATCGCCGACACGCGAGGCCACTTCATAGGTGAGGGAAGGGATGCGGTAAGCCACCCCCCGGTGCACATGGAGATGGACTTAATGCGGCATGAAGTGTCACAAATTCGTCAAAACATATTGTACACCAGGGCGACCAAAACAACAGTCGAACAGGGAGCGACCCTTTTAGCGTTCTGCTTCTGCAGGAGGCAACCCTCGCTGGCTGATGTCCTTGCAATATCCGTTCAGAATTAATTTGCTCCCTGGCTGAGGGAGGCTAATCTGTTGAAAATGGGCGTTGAACGCAAAAATTCCTTGGTATTTAGCCAGACAGAGCTGATCAGGGGCACGGGACAGAGGACACAGAGGACACAGAGAGTCCCTCAAGTGTTACACTTGTTCCTGTTTTTGGACTATTTTCTGTTTAGGGTGGTTTCAATTGACTTTGAATCGCACCCTCCCCTCCCTCTTGTCGGCCTCAATTTATTAATAATAATTTCACGCGTTGTTTGCCTTGTCAAATTTCGTATAATAGTTTTCTTTCTTTTTCGCCCGTACGCAATGTGACTTCATTGAGGCCAGGACATGTGGTGTGCCTTTCCCTCTTCCAGCAGCTGTAAGGATTCGCACGCAAATCATGGTATGGTATGGTATATGGTGGGGCATGAAATTGTTCAAAACAAGTGCGGGGTGCACTGGCAGGCAGGCAGTATTTAAATGGATTATCAGGTGTACTCGTGTACTGGTTTTTTAAGTAACCAAATCTGGGTTGCAACCAACTGGTTGCAAGTTTCCCTTTTGCTTTCAAACCCTCAGGAAAAATAGAGTCCCTTTGGTAGTAGTTTCTATTATTCTGATTAAACAAACATTACGATTTTCGACACTCTTCACTTTCTCTTCTTATTCGCGAGGGTCCGTTATTCCGCGATCCACACACACACGAGAAGGAGCATTATGTCAGGCTGTGGCTGTAGGGAGAGGCAAAGTCTCGGTGATATGCCGCCGCTGGGTGTAGATGATGGGGATGTATCGAGGGTGGGGCTGGCTGGTGGTGTCCGTTCATCCCGGGATACACATCTGAGCGGGACTTCGAGTGGGAGTGGGAGTGGGAGTTTGAGGGAGTGCCGCTGAGCAGCTCAGCCATGAATCCAATGTATGTGATGGCCAGGCGCAGCGTCTCTATGCGAGAGAGTCGCTTTTCGTAGGCGAAGGTGGGCACCTTGCGACGGAGCTTGTCGAAGGCCTCGTTCAGGTTGAACATGCGACGGCGCTCACGTATGTTGGCCGCTCTCCTCTGGGCCATGGAGGCCACCCGGCGACGAGTCTTCTTGGAGGAGCTGGAGGATCCGTTGGACCGCCCATGTGTGCTGGAACGTTGGGGCACAAGTGGGGCCACCTGAGAGCGCTGCCAGAGTGCTGCAAGGATTCCGACAAGGATTCGATTTATTGTCAGACCAAATCTCTCAAGGTCTCACTCCCGGAGTACTTACACAAATCGGTGCATGGGAACCCAGCGATGAGCTCTTGATAGGGCACTATCGGTGGCGGCGGAGGGGCCTCCTGGCCCCACAGTGGCTGGAACGGCACCTCCGGCATGTAAGTTGGCTGGTCACTGGGGTGTGGATGCTGCATGGCTGTGCGATTTTGCTCCTGCTGATTCCTGCTGTTGCAATTGGAAGACCTTGGGTCTGTTCTGCTTGGAAGACTGTGTTGCAATAAGTTCTGTTTGTCCCTTCTGGCTCGGAAATCAGTCCGGGACTCTGCTTATTGGATTTCCCAACCCTCTGTGTGGCAGCATCTGCGAGGAGGAAGCCATTTTGGATTGGCAACAGTTTGCGGCAGTTGGATTGGTCTCTGTTCTAGCCGGGGCTTATGCTAACAGGACAACTGGGGTGGGCCCTCTAGGCCACTCCCACTTCGGGATGGTGCAGCAATCAGCTGTTGTGGGTTGTTGTCTTCGCTACGAGGAGCTTTTCTAGCGGTGATTTCTGAAACTAGAATGTAGAATGTAGAAAACACATGTACTTATACATATGTATGTATGTATGTATGTATGGTACACCGAAACTTGTGTACGTAAAATAAATAAATAAAATATAAACCTTTTTCGATAGACGGGAATTTCTGGCTTAGAAATTTTCAGAATCTTCAATTACTTTCGCATCTCCCCAGATATCAGATATCTACAAAATTCAAAGGCTATCTGTTCCTATCTGTTGCATGCATCTGTTTTTGTTTATATGACTCGACTCTCGCCGTTCTCCCATTCAGCTGCTCTCCGGCTGAATCGAAATGTAGTGCGCCATCGCGGATAAACTCGCCGGCATCCCGCTCCCAAGTGCCTTCTCCAGATTCAAGGAGATAGATAGATGTCTTACCATATTCGAGTGGCTAACTATCGGCATATGTGAATTTACTATGGAAATAACCCCAACGTCAAAAAAATATACGAAAAAAAAGAGAAGAACAATCGCAAATCACATCTTTTGAAATGTTTCTTTCCCTTTATAGCACCCAAAAATGAGGTTTTGGCTGTGTTTATTTGGTTTGCTACTTTTTATGTTTGGTGAAAGTCGCTCAGACGAACGAAAGAGTAGATCTCAAGAGTACTTCATTGTGTCAATAGCTTGAAATTGGATATGAAGTGCCTTGCGGAGGATACTGCCAAGCTAAGACAGACCCACGAGACAGACAGAGTGCCGCACTTTGATAGCTAAATCCAGCGACTAGCGACGAGGGAGGTCCTTAAAGCGTGATTCGGCTTCAGCTTCAGTTCAAAGGAAAACAATTCTCGGCAAAAAATAGTTGTAAAATTTGCATTTATTTCATTTTCAGCCATTACCCGACCCGACCCCGAGTTCTCCGCTGACGCGACGCGGTTTAAAGAACAAACAAACTTCTCTCTGTAATCCCTGCTCCGATTTGTGCAGAGAAAAGGAGAATTCGAGTAACAAGAAAATGTCTAAGGCGATTTGTTTGTGCCTCTGTCCCTGTCCCTGTCCCTGTCCCTCAGTTCCTGTGCCACTGCCACTGCCACTGCCTCTGTGTCTGCGTCTGAGCTCTGCCCAAGATTTATGCTCTCTGTGATGGGAGCAAACTGTGGGAGCTACGAGCGAGTTTATAATATAAAAATGTGGAAATTGTGAAATTGTGGAAATTTGAATTTTCTGTGTGCTTTTTTGCCATTTCCTAATTTTCCACGCAAATGCATTTTATTTATTACGCAATTTGGGGATTTGTTCTTCTGGCAGCGACATGAAAGCGCTTAAAGTTTAAGGCGCTAAGCGAGGCATGAGGACGGTCCTCAGTAGGTTGTGTCGGTAGCCACTGGTTACACTTAATAAGTATACCTATTATAGATTTCAGAACTCAATAAACTCTCTGATAATTGTGATCAGAAAGGACTGGGAATGCAGCAATCGAGGGGATTAACACAGGTCGCACAATCGATAGCCGATGTGGCAGCCAAAATTGATGGGAAATAAACGTGGCAGCAGCCAATTGGAGAGATGATACTCGACACTCGACACACACGAGAAGGTGCAAGCAACAGCTCCCTTCATCTCGAGGCTCCCCCACACCATGGAGAAGGTTCGATTTCCCTTGAATCTGAATCGCAATGAAGCAAACAGCACAAAAGGGTGCCCTTGGCTGGAGCCAACCGCCATCCCGACATCCCGACATCCACTTTGCCAATAAAGCAGCAGAAGGTGTGCAAAGGAGGCAAAATGCGCCACAATGCGATACAATTTGGATTTATTTGCTTTGTCTGATTTATTTGTATTGGACGTGTGGGAGGAGGGCGTGCGTGTGCGTCTTCCATTGCAAACTCGTCGATAGACTGTGCAATGCCAGTGCTCCACAGATCGTGCTCCATCACATCCCGCTTTAAAGAGGAGTCTCTGTCTGCATAGTGAAATTGAGTCATGGCTGAGCAGCAGAGAGAGAAAGAAGTCCAAGTCCAAGTCTTGTTTGCCTTCCAACCAAGTCGCAAGTTCCAAACGAACCTCAAGTCTTCCCGGCCACTGAGGCTTTAATGAGGATTACGTGCAATTTCATTATCCTGCGTCATAAATAAGTAACAAGTCAAATAAGCACAGAGAAAGCGTAGCCAGAGAATAGCACCAGTTGCAGAGGAACGAGGCAAAGGCAGACAGCATCCATATTAAAATTTAGACACGTCCACATTTTATGGCTTGTACTGTACTTCGGGACTAGGCAGTGGCAGGGGGAGTCTTGCGGGTCTTCATGCGAGTACATTGCAAATACCATCCGATGGATCCTGCACCAGTGACAGCTCTGTTTATAGAATTTAATGATTAGTGAATGGATGGGGTACTCCGATAGGAAGGAGACAAAACTTAATTCTAAGCAATTAGCCGACACCTGAGCGCCACAGGACATGCACCCACCCAGGCCACAAACATTCCTTTCCTGCCCTTTTGCATGCACACGCAATTTGTCTCAATTAAATGTGGATTACATTTTATGAATATTGATTTTCGTCACAGCTTTCGTGCATCCGGAGGGGCTCTATTAATTGGATTTTGGGCAGGAGAGTGGCCCCACCCGCACTCATTAGCTCCCAGGGCCTCCCAGCTGCAGCAGATGAAAAGCTGCAAGACAGTGCGAATGCTGCAGCAGTGTGTGTGGAGAGGAGACCTTTTGGATACGGTTTCCATTCCAGTTCCCGACCTCGCTTTTCAATTACAGCAATACTGCGAGCGAGCGCCAAAGTCAAACTTTTGTGCAATTATCTTGCGAGACACAATTCTCGCTGTCTCTCGATTTTTATGAGAGTGCACAAAGTTCGCCCGCGGCTCAAACTTTCTTCTCTGCAACAGTTTCCATACATTTATGATGTTGTTGCCACTGCCACTGCCACTGCAGTCAACGCAACCGCCATCATTTCCTCTTAAATGAATAGTTGGAGGGAGACACAGTTGATTTTTTAATTTCGTGTTCATTGTTTGTCTGACTCAAAGTTTGCCGCGGAGAAGCCTGTCTTGATTGTGTCACAGTGCATGCTTCGCTCTTAAATATTCAATCTTAAAGTAAATGTTACTTTGAAAATAAGTGAAAGGAACGCAGAATAGACGAACGCAGGGCGCTGCTAATGAGCTTCATGAGCTGCTCCAGGGACGTGGGTGGCATGGACCCCTAAACGAAATTGACACCCAGTGGCAGTCGGCAGTCGGCAGCCGGCAGTTCAGGGGAAAGGCCAGTGAAAGGCTCCTCCTAATGAATGGCAGATGTTGTCGCTGTCGTTTCTCTATGTTTCTGTTGCTCCGCTGCGTTCTGTTCTGCTGTCAATGTAGATAAGGTCATCGGGCGTGGGGCTCGTAACGAGGCGACCATAAAAGCGAATTGCGGGTGAGAATGGCGTGCGACAATTGAGGAGGAGCTTCCTGGCTTATCAGTGTCCGGGGCCAACAGCCGGGATATTAATAAACATGTCCCCAACGTGGACCACATCCTGCCATGAATAAGGCGCACATTTCTTTTGTCCGACGCGTCACTGACTTTATTTGGGATCCACATTCCCGCCTATTCCATGCCCTTTTTCGGGGGGTTTAATATCTTTCGGCTGGCGCCGTGGGTCAGGGAGGTAATTGGCCACTAATTGGCTCGATGATTAGCCGAGAGTTGGATTCTGATTAGAAACGTTTATGGATATTGATATCCCCGTTAATGTTTCTACCCTCGGAGTGCTCGCTGGTTGCTCTTGAATGCGAAATTCACTCAATGAAAGATGAGTTACTTTTTGCTCATCCTTTACAGGTTGTATCCCCACTCCGTGCCGCGAACTTCGTTCTCCCCAGTTCAGTTTTTCCACCGCGAATGTAATCAAAAGTTTGTTGATTAAAGTGAAAATGCAAAAGAGAAAAATTATGAATCAATTTCCCCATAGACGGGGAGAGCGAAGTGCAAAGTCATCAGAGCGACTGCCACACAAGTGGCAGGATCCAGGGAGAGGATGCAATTTGCATTGCTACTTGGCCACTGGAGCCTGGATGGATCCCCATAGAATATGATAATTTTTTGTTGAAAATTAATAAAGCCCCGCAGAGAAAGTAGTTCCAAAGTAGGCTACGGGAAACTCTCGATGTCAGGGAGGGGGGTCGAGGCATACTGGGGAAACTCTGACTTTCCAGTGTTGTTCATTCTCTGGGATGTTGTCAAAGATTTCAGCAGTTTTGTTTTTATATTCGAAAGGTTCGAATCGGTTCGAGTTCGTGTGTTTTTTGTCTAGTAACCAAATAAATAGGAGACTTCGGGAGGTTCGTCTACGGAATGGATCGCAATTTGATGTTCTTCAGTCCGCATAACAATCTAAATTTAGTGGAAAGTCTTGACAGCCAAAGCATGATGAGTCCTGAGCTGCAGAGCGACTCCTCGTATCGCTGCGAGGATGGCGGCGGCGATGCAAGCGCCTCGCTCCTTGGCGAGGAGGAGAACCCCGCCTCCTGCTCATCCCCTGCGGAAGGGCAGGCGAAAGTGACCGTGGACATGGGGCGGAATGTGTCTGTTGTGAATCCCGTTATGCACACACCCGCGGAAGGGGCCGCATCGATGGTTAGTCGCTCCTTCGGACGGATGCCCTATCTGGGTGTGGTGCAGCAGGCAACGCGCTCCTGCCCCTTCATCCGCGTTGGACACGAGGAGTATGTGCTGCAGCCAGACACCATTTTCGTGCTGGGCATGCGCCAGAGTATCACCAAGAACGACATCATCGTGTGCTTCGGCCAGATCGGACACATCAAGGTGGACGAGGGG